>NC_071398.1:84219474-84562615 GCF_022682495.2 Desmodus rotundus
TGAGCTGGGTGCTCCTCGCCCCGAGCCATACACAGACTCCACTCAGCCCCCCACTGCCTCTCCTCATATGGTCTCCACTGTGGCCGGGAAAGAGTGTGCCTGGGCCATGCACATGGGAGACTCATGGTCACCAGCTTACATGGGCCGCCCATGATCCTGCCTTTGGCAACGCAATATTAACAGTAGTTATCACTTATTGCGCCGACTTTATCTGATTTCATCCTCACAATTCTGTGAGGTTCATATTACAATTCCCAACTTACAGGCATGAAAAAAAATAAGACTCAGAGAGATTGGATAAGTTTTCCAAGATGATTTTTAAAAATACTTTCCATGGCTGTACCTTGGAACCCCATATTGCAGCGCCCCAGCTGCCCTGTGGACCAATCCACCAGAATCTTCAGGGTGGAGTAGTTTTAAAGCCCCCTGGATGATCCCAAAGTACTGCTAAGACTGAAAAAACACTGATCCAGTAAACAGTAGAATGTGATTCTGATCTGAATTTGATTCCATGCCTCTGCTCAATTGAAGGAGCGATCCGAAAATGTAAAGAAATATTTATCAAACGCTTTCCTACTGTAAGTACTGGGAGAGTGGGATTGAGAAAAAGGAAATCCCTTTGCCCAAGGCTTATTTTCATTATAAGTAGTGTAAGAGGCAGGCGGAGGGCTGATACAGTAGGATGCATGGGCTTTGGGAACTGGATTTGGGAACTGGATTTTCAGCCATTCAAAATCTCTCTATTTTCCCGTCCAGGCCCTTTGCCCAGGTCATACAGTTTGACTTCAGGGTCTCATGCTTCCTCCTGGGCCCACAGTGAGTGTATCAACTCAAGAAGGGTGTCCATGGCCAATGTCACACTATACCTCATCTGTTCAGACAGATGGATCCTGCCTGCCAATTCCAATAAACGCGTCAGTTAATAGTCCTCCTTTTCTAGGGCAAAATCATCAGGATTGAAACATCTTCTGCTGACTGCCACATGGAACAGAACATCCCTTCTCCCTGACTTTTCCTGTCATGAGGAAATGATGGAAAATGATTTTCCATATTAAAACGTCTGCTTTCTTGAGGATGAGAGCCCCACAGCCACTTTAGCTGAGACACCGAGGTTGGGCTATAGAATAGAACTTGCTAATTGGAGCCATCAACCTGTCACTGCTATCCAATTCACCCTTTCCTCCAGGCCAGATTACAGCTTAGAGCTGCCTTCAGGCCTTCCTGGCTAACAGTCCCTCTCATGGAACTCCTGTTCCCACTGCCCAGGGTCCATGGCTGCACTGCACAGATAACATTTTAGTATCTGAATTACTAAGGAATATATTTTTGAACCCATAAATGTGACAGGTCCTATCTTACAGGGAATTTTAGGGCCTTCACTCAGTTTTTAATACATTTATCCTCCAAGATGCTGAGCATCCTCTCTAGTCTAGGCGCTACCCGAGACACTGGACAAAAACACCTAGTAAGGCCCAGCCTCTGACCTGAGAAAGCGTCCAGTCTGGTGGTGAAGCTTGATACATAAAAAGTAAACAGAACCCATCGTGGTAGCTAAATAATGGCTATATGACAGTCCTGCCCATGGATCACTGAACTCAGCCCAGGAGGAGCGGGAGGAAGTACCCAGGGAAGGCCTCCTGAACAAAAGGAAGTGTGAATGGAGGAAATCTGCACGGAGACACTAAGGATCGTCAGGAGCTTAGTGACCAGCTGTAGAAGCTCACTTCTATAGTTAGGTCTACATTTTCCTCATTCGAAAGTTTTAAGTCTCTTTGAAGGCCCTCCACAAAAATGGCTGTCTGGCCCCTTCACCTCCTCAGCCCCCCATGCTGAGCCCCGTACCTCCACTCATTCTTCTCCAGCCAGGCCTCACACTCTCATTCTTGCTGGGCCTGTGCTTTTTGTCAGGAATGCAACCATTACCCTCCCAACCCTGTCCATTAAGCTCTTGCCCTTCAAGGTCCAGTACCAATACCACCTGCTCTGTGAAGTTTTTCTCTGCGTATGGGAAGTCACAGCACTTGCGATATTATATTCACTTATTTGCCTCTCTGGGCTCCAAGCTTCTGGAGGACAGGAACTGCCTGTTAATCATTCTCACATTCCCGACGTTTGGTAGACAGAAGACGTATTATATGCCTTCTTTTTGACAGAGCAATGGAGGAACAAAGCAACATATCAAAAATTCACATGAATTGTTTTCCTCCATTCCAATCACAAGGTGGACCTCCCCAGTGAGGGCTATAATAAGGGTAAAAAAATAGGATCCTGGTACCAGTTCCTGAGAACCAAGCAGCAGCCCTTGCCTAACTTCTGAAATGAAGGCTCATTTGGTGATTTCCACATGCACAATTACATGATAAGCAAGCCGAAAAGAATAAGGAGACTCGAGAGCAAATTGATTATTCATGAATCCAATTACAACTAAAAAGTGGAGAGACCCCTCTCAAATGCCTGCAATAACTCATGGAGAGGACAGAGGAAACTGCCGGGTTGGCATCTGAACCTGAAATACGAGGGAACGTGGCCCAGAGTATGGTGTATCAGCCCAGGTTGGCCAGCTCAACTCCTTAGACCCAATGTTGACAGGACCAAGGTCAGATTCAAGTCTTCTTGGGCCAGTTTGCAGCACAACGAGGCATATTTTCTGTGGCCAGAGCCTGTACCCCCCTATCCTAGCTAGTAACCCCAGCATTTATCTCATTTGAAGGACAGTGACTTTAGATACGTGGTAAGGTGATTAAGGAGATGAATTTGACAAGAATTTCTCTTGCTCAGATGCTGCAGTGAATCTCTGAACAAAGTGAATCAAAGGGCGGGGGGAAGCTCAGTGTTTCAAGACCATGGGCAGTGCCATGGTGGGGGCCCACACTGCTCTTCCCTATTCACTCAGAAGTATAGGTTCCAACCCAGAAGCCCCCACTCAACATAGAGTGAAGAGGTATGGATATGGAAAGCCTTCCCATGTTTTCCACCATGAATGCAGTAAGAAACCAGAATGAGCTCAGGGAGGCTGAGGCCATGTTTTCGTCACCGCACTCAGTCTGGCCCTGCCACTGCTTGGTATGAGTTAAAGGGTCAACAGTTGTTAATAATGATGAATGATTATTTACATCTTGATGCTGTGTGGGATTAGAAAGAATACAAACTCTTTTAGTGATCTATTATGAGTCCTCATATTGCAGAGACAAATTAAAAAAAAAAAAATGAAACCTATTCTGGCCACCAGGACAGGGAGTGGTGTGTATTTCAAAAGGGGGAAAAAGAGGCTTCCAGTCAAGATAGCACCATACGTAAATGTATTCACATCCTCCCACAACCACATTAGAATTGCAGCTAATCTATACAACAGCTGTCATTCAGAATCCCCTGAAATCTAGCTGAAAGGAAGTCCTACAACTAAAGATATAAGAAGCCACATCAAGACTGTCAGAAGGGGTGGAGACACGGAATAGGCTGGAACCATGCCCACATGTGGTGGTTAAAAATTGGGAAGGATATCTCAGCTGCAGAGGTCCTTCCTGAGCTGTGAGGGGTCCCAGCCCCCTCAATAGCAATCAAGACTCAACTACAACAGAAGGGTGTACACAGCCCACATGGGAGGGTGGGTGCACCTGGAGTGCTCAGCTCGGGTGAATTGGGAGGTTGTATCACTGAACCCTTAGGACCCCTGTGACATTAGTCCACTCTACCAAGTCCAGGAGACATAGTAGCTCTACTTAATACATGGAAACAAACACGTGGAGGTTACCAAAATGAGGAGAGAAAAAAACCAAGTCCCAAATAAAAGAACACGACAAAAAAAAGTTAACCATAGCAACTGGTTAACTTTTCATTGTCCAGGAGGAAACAATACAAGGGGTATGTATTACTCTAGATACAGGAGCAAGATGAAATGTTATCTCAAAAAATGTATCGAGATGTTCCATCATCAGATGCATAAGAAATTATCCCAAATTTAAGCAAAACAAATTCCTTTCAATTAAGGCATGATCTGATTCTTTGGAAATAACCTGGCAAGCCATCTCTGGAGTCATGCTTCTGTTAACATGGAAAAGGCAAGTGCATTGTCAACCTCCCTCCAATATTCAAAATGGTCCAGAGGGTTGTTTGAGATAGGAAGCAGCAAAAATGTGGGGAAAGTCGTCTGAAGCCTGTGGATGGTGGATGGTGGAAATAGCTTCCGGGGGTTTACACAGCTAATCCCACAAGAATCTTGACGATCCTCTAAGTAAAAGATTGATCTCAACCACACAGCAAAGTGAAGCAACTGTGGATGAACCATTAAAGCAGGAAGAATAAGATTTGGAGAGTCTAAAGTATTCTCTGTGGTCAGCAGTCCCCCTGTGTTAGAATTACCTGTTCAAATGCACACATTTGGGGAATACCCGTTCCCTACTGAATCTAAATCTATGGGGTTGGCACCAGAGCCTACACTTTAAAGTAAGATCTTCAGGAACTAAACCTTGGCAGATGACTGCTCTAAGCCATAATGAACTGAGGCTTGGGAGTCTGAAGGCTCTTGGCCCCTTTGCCATAGTTCTGATGATAAGCTGAGTTTCCAGACTGCCTTTGTGCCCTCTTAGGCGATAAACTCAGAGCCTGAGTCCATATGAAAGAGACTGTAAGCATTGAAAACAGGGGAAGAAATAGTGGAGACCACTGGTTTGGGGTATGTGTGCAGGCATGTGCCATGTGCTTGCACACACATGAACAGAGAGGGAGAAGAGAAGAGAAGGGAAGGGAAGGGAAAGGAAGGGAAGAGAAGGGAAGGGAAGGGAAGGGAAGGGAAGGGAAGGGAAGGGAAGGGAAGGGAAGGGAAGGGAAGGGAAGAGAGCCACCCAGGTATCCAACTGCCACACTCAATATTGAAATATTGACCAGCTCAGCAGGAGGAGCCAGCTTCAAACATATTTACAAAGGAAAAGCTCAGCCTTAGATGGATAGCCCCTTAGGTAGAAACTGCAGCTCTACATTTGATGGCTTTGCCACTTAACCTATGGGTGCATAAACAGAGCCAGCAAGCGTCTTGCTGGAAATTGGCTGGGCAGGATTTCTGCTTGCCTCTGATCCCTAGCCATCTGCATCCCAACTTTCCTGTTCAAGGCACTGCCTAGAGCAATTCAGATGTGGTACCTGCCCTCTGGAAACTCAAGAGCCAAAGCGAACTTTGTCAGGTAAGAACAAAGACTACCAAATTAAAAAGAAAGCTTAAAGTAGACTACCATGTGGCTGAGGTTGGATTACAGATGAAAAGCTAAGATTCTATTTAGGTGGAAAAAGGTTAGGGAAAGTAATCCTTTCCTTTCAATTCATTCTGTATTTTTAAATTCCCCAGCATGCAGGTGGACAGGGGAAGGGAATTTAAAACACAGGGTAAGATTTATGAATGAAGAGACCAAATCAATCAAAATAAGTGGCTTCTTCTTTAGGGTTTTCTTTAATTTTGTATTCTCTTATTCCTTTTGCTAGTGGACTGAACTTTAGTTAAGAGAATATCAAGAAAAAATGCAGCTGTCCTGCTCATTGCTTCGAAATCAAAGGGAAGCTTCTGATGGAAGTACTGCGAGTCTGGCATTAAAAACTTAGGGCTATAGTGTCACTGTGACACGTAGCAGGGATGTTCATACACACTGTGTGTTGCCACATGGCTCTCCCAGCTTGCAGGCTGTAATCCCACAGTTCTCTCCACTCAAGAAAGCATACTGAAATACAATGAGTGAGAATGGCATTGCTATCGTTATAACTCTGAATGCTGTACAATTTTTAAAAGTATGTCATCTGAAAACATTGTGGTTAACTATCATTAGTAACAGATTACTTGCAAAACACCTCACAACTGATTGTGAAAAAGAAATCAATCTATCTGACTGAAGAATAGATGGAGTTAGAAAAAAATGGGAAGGCCCTGGTTGGTGTGGCTCAGTTGTTCGTAGCATCATCCCATAAACTGAAAGGTTGCAAGTTCAGTTCCTGGACAGGGCACATGCCTAGGTTGCAGGTTCGGTCTCTAGTCTCACATAGATGTTTTTCTCCCTCTCTCCCTCCAGTCCTCTTTATCTAAAGTCGATAAGCATGTCCTCAGGTGAGGATTAAAAAAATTATAGAAGCCCCAGCAACTGTTAAGATCCTTTCCCCTCAAGATAGCGACTTCTTTGAAAAACCTGTTATCAGTATTCTACGTAAAACACTTAAAGTTTGCCAATGCAGACTGAGGTCAACAGGAAAGCCTCAATGTGGTAGATTTGCTATAGCCATTGTCTTTTTTGCCCACCCCACCCTCTTTCATGAATGCAAGCCACCCAGTCCAGGTGAGGTAGGTCAAGGAGTGGAGATTGGAGAGATCCCCAGCTTCTGAATGGGTCCTCCCTACTCATTCCAGCAATGACTCTCAGTAAATGAAGCCAAAAGTCTTACTCTAAAATAAGGATCAGTGGTCTTGTTTTGCAGTGCAGTATGACACAGGAAGGGTAAGATTAGAACAGGTGTATCTGAAAAGTGCTAAAGAGAGCACCTGGCCCATGTTAAACGTTGCGTAAGTGTTTGCTCGTATGATATCGCCACGCTGCAGCTGTGAACTATCACTGCTGAAGGCCAGAGAGGAAAATCAGACTCATTGTCCAAATTTCCTGCTTTTTAAAAGGCAGGTGGTACCAGTTTCCAAAAAGACATGGTCAGGGCTAAATGCTTGGGTGTCAAAGCATGGCCCATCTAAGTGAGAAAGCACTCTGGATGGAAGTGAAGGAAAAAAGGAAGTGGAATGACCCGTGTCATTTGCCAGGTGACCTTGGGTACCACAGTGGCTTCTTCACACATGGCCTTTATAAGGGCAGCAAGTGGCTTTGAGGTGAGGAGCAGCTAAGTGATAACCCAGTCTCATTCCCACCTCTGATCCCTTCCAACACTGAGTGCATCTAGTAATCAGTGAAGAAACTTGTCATTTCCCCATGCTTTCCTAACTTGTCCTAGTGATGGGAGACTCAGGAGTTGGAAACTTGTAGTTTAGGCAATAGTTAATAAGCTTAGTAATCAACGCATGTAAAAAGCTATTGTTCCAGGAACTGAAGGTATGACCCACCGTGACTCCAGGAGACCATAAGCAGTTCCACCGTGTGCTTCAGGAGGTCTCAAGCAATCAAGATGGTATCTGAGCCATTATACTCCAGGGTGAGGCTTCCACTAAAGACCACCATCCAGGACACAGGTGAAAGAATGCTGCAGCTTTTATGTGATTAACTTTTCCCCTGAATTCCAAACCCCTTGCCTACACTTTTCTTCTCCTTATAAAAAGGGTTGGTTTAAAAAAGCATTTAAGACAGTCTGTTAGGATACATACAGATCACCTGACCGCCTGAATAAAGGGCCCATAAAGATTCAATCCCTGTATCTGCTTATTGGTGCTGGTTGTGACAGGCAGCACGAACACCAGCTTTTCCAGATTCACTAGCACAGCTCTTCTAGTATCTTGTTATTACTTTCAGGGAGAATCAGGGGTGGGCAAGGGCCCGGATGACTTTCTGAGAATGCAGGGGTCAGATGTGGCAAGAGTAAAGTGAATTCAAACACTCTGGATTCCTGACCTGGCCTCAAGGGCTGCCTGGCTCTGCAGAAAGCCTCTTACCCAGTCTAGAGCCCAGAAAACCCCTGTTTTAGCTTTGTCCTTTTCAAATGACACTTAAAACAAGTTGGAATACTTGTGTTGACTACTCATGCCCCATCATAATCAAACCAAGTGGCTTTTCCAACCATGATCTGCAATATACTCAATGGCCACTATAACCCTCTCCGCTGGACAGCATCTCCTCAGCACACACCTGGCATTGACCTTAGTTGTTCGGTCTTTTAACTCTCCTCTGCCTTATGAAAGGGGAGAGTTCTGTTGTTTACAAGAGAATGGGGCCAAATGATTAGAGTACGAAGAGAAGATTTGGGAGTTGCCTCCATCCTGTTATTTTCTTGTGTTTTATCTGTCTGCACAGATTGCAAGCTCTTTAAGAGCAGAAGCGATGCTGAGATAGTTCCGGTCTGCCACCACCTCCCCTAACTTCCTATGAAATGTTTTTGTAGTTACAGGAGTGATGTGTACATAGATCTTTACATTTTAGGAAACACTCTGGCACTTGGAGTAAAAATCTTTCCGGCCAATCATCCCAGAGTCTGTAAGAATCTTGCCCACATTATGAGAGAAGAGAGTCAGAGTCGGGGTCTGCACCCAGACTCTGTGGTTTCGGAGTTGTCACCCTTAACCACTACGGCACAGTCCTTTGCCATGTTGGGCCCACTTCTCTCTTATCACAAGGCCCTCTGCCTCCATAGGCAATTGATTTACAAAGGCTTAAATGAGCTTACGAGAGTAGAAAGGGGTGTGTTAAAGGATGAGAGAAACTCAAGGTCTTATTTCCACTTCCTGGGGGGAAATTTTATGAAAGAGGTGGGATTTTAAGATATGGCACAAGCCCTTGGAAAAATAATGAGTGGTATAAACTCTGCTTAAATTGCTTCTTTAAAAATAAGACCTGCTGGTTGGATCCACAGTTGTCTTAAGGGGGCTCTCCTGGAGTTCCCAGGTAAGGTGCCAGAGCTCTGGGTACGTTTATTAAACTCACAAATCATTACCTGAGCAAACACGGAGCAAGAGAGAGAATCAATATCTGAAGTCTGCCCTGCCTGATTCCTCCTCTGAGTTCAGCAGGGTGCTTCACCACACACACGGAAAAGAGATCATGACTCTCATTTCAACCACTTCTGACTCTCTGTGCGGAGCCAGCTTGTGTCAGGTGGGAGCAGATGAAGCAAATAAGTGTGCTCCCGTGGTCTGAGGCCCAGTGTGCCACCTGGAGGCATGCAGGCTCCTGAACATCTCCGCAGTCATTCAGGAGCTTGTCCGACTGGAGGGGGCTCTGGCCGGCTGTGGCCACAAAGACATCCCAAATGGTAATGGCCACAGACGCCACCATCAGGCCACAGCTCGGGGATGGGCGAGCGGGCTGAGAATGAATTCCCCTCCAGGAACTAGCTCCCAGGCCCCACTCCTGTCAGGAAGACCAGGTGACCCTGTGTGGGCTCTGTGGGATGGCTGGCTGGCTTGGGAATCACTCGGCAGCCTCACATTCAGAAACCCAGTGGGACACGAAGGCACACGGATCAGTGGGGAGAAGCGCCTGGGGAGACAGAGGGTCAGACAAGAAGGGGGAACAATCTGTGCACATCCTGGAGTTGACAATGACCTCCGCACTAGCAGAGCACCTACAGCACAGCATCCTTGCTCCGCACTGTGCCGCAGGCCCAGCCATCTCACCTACTGCGTGTTCATGGTTCAAGGACAGGGTTCCTCCCTCCATCTGCCTCCCAGGACAGAACCCTGCTCAAGCTTCAGTACACAGGAGGCCCCAACCCCCTTCGGATCAGTGAAGGGTCATTCAGAGCCGAGGGGGCAGTAGCTTTCTGAGTGGAACTCTTAGGACACCTAGAGCCCCCCACCCCCAATCTGCCAGAGTGAAGAGACAAGCTCCTTCCTCCTTGCTTTTGGTGGCAAAAGAACACAGGCATCAATGTATTGATTAAATGAAGCAACCTAAATGGAGACCTACCATATTTTGCCATGTATAATGCACACTTTTTTTGCCCAAATTTTTGAGAGAAAAATAAGGATGCACATTATACATGGGTAGCACCTCAACATGGGTGCGCATTATACATGGCAAAATACATTTTTTTTTCTGGCCTCAAGTTCTCAGAGAGGATGAACTACCCCCCCCACTTCTCAGAAAGCTGTGCAAATTGTGTAGAGGCTTTCTGAGTGGAACTCAAGTCAAATAAGCTTAAGTTTGGAAATGTCCTGACTTGGAAAGAGGAAGCAAGACTCATAGGAATTTGGTTGAGGGTTGGAGTGCACCTGAGGCTTAATCCAGACGATGATGGGGCCACTGCAGCACAGAGCTCGTCTGACCACATGCTGATGAAGAAGGCGATCCGAGGGCCCCCGGGAAGCCCCCTTCACCCTCCACGACTTTCCATACAGCCTGTCACAAAGCCCCAAATCACACCATTAACAATTCATTAAGGTTCTGTAGTAATGCTTATGCTTTAATTTGAGGAAATTCAAGATATCGCTATGATTATTAAAACAGTATTGCTTCCATGAGAAGGGTAAGCCACACCAGCTCTGGGCACGGACCAGGCCCTCTTGGGATTTTAAACTTTGTTGGCTAAAAGGAAGCCTGCACGTGACTGACAGCCAGGGGAGGGGACACGGGCATCTGAAGAGAGTGGGTCTGGGTAGAGCTGTGTGGAGAGAGGCTGGGTGGGCATACGGATTCACCTGAGGTGCCTGACAAAGGGGAAGAGGACAGGATAGGAGGACAAGTCTTAGCTGCCTCATTGTCCTGCCCTGTGCAGGGTCTGGTCTTCAGTCCGATTTCCCTTTTTATCTCCAGCAAACAAATGCCTGGAAAAAATCTTCAACTAGTCTTCCTATTTCTCACATTTTAGAAGGCACACTCAGCTCCCTTAGAGAAGGTAAATGGTCAGTAGTGACTCAGCCGACTCTGTCCATGGTGCTACCACACCAGCTTCTGAAGTCTCGCAATAAGGAATCACAAACTCTGGATTTAGGTGTCTGTCATTACTTATACCGCCCCCAGTCCTGAAGGATGATGAATTTACCAAGAACATGAATTGGGGGAGCTATGCACTGGGCCCTTTAAGCAGGACTTCCCACTCTGCAGCCAGTCCCAGCTACTCTTAGATAGCCCCCACCTGCGGACACCTCACCAAAAGCTGTTTATTCTTTGGGGGTCAGAGCACTAGTTACTGTAGTTCTTCAACCTCTCCACTCAAATGTTCCAGAAGGGGCAGCAAGTAAGAGGGAAAACAGACCTACTTCAAGGCCCATTAAGAAAGCAACATTAGTTTCTTTACATCTTCATTTATCTTACAATTAGAGTTTGCATTCTACTCCATAAAACATCTGTTTTTATTTTTTTGCATAATTGCTCCCAAAATTTCTGCATAAAATGGAGGCTCCAGGAAGCAGCATTTAGAGCAGAGAAACAGACCTTCCTCGGAGGCTCAGCCTTTTCTTCTGCCATCTGAGCCATGAGTGGGCAGGTGCCAAGCTCTGTGGCAGCAGGGGGACAGTGAGAGCCGCAGGCCCTGACTCCGAGGGTGCACCTGCTCACGGGGCTCCTCAGGACCTGGAGAGGGTGCCCACTGAACCCTCAAAATCACCCGCCCTGCAAGGTTGTTTGAAAGATTAAAGGAAATAATAAATGTGAGATGCTCCATGATAGGCATTCAAGGAATGTTATTAATATTAATACTTTTCCCCCTCCCTCAACCCTCCACCCACTGATGCAAGGCAAGAGAGCTGCCCCAAAATGTCTGTGTCTTACCGCAGTGGGTAGTGTTTTCACTTGCTCATGAGTGAAACTATGCCATCCTCTCCCCCCCAGCCGGGCGCACAGGTCTAGGGTACTGTGCCCTGACTACCCTGCATACACACACAATACATACACGCACACACGAAAGGCACGGTAGCCCCTTAGGGCCCCTTCACTTCTGTGTGGGTGTTTTTTTCAAGGCTTTGTATTTTTTCATTATATTCATTTTCATTATCTTACGCATTTTGCTTTCTGAAGGCTGCATTTTAATTTAGTGCCTTTTTGCGTTTAATTTCCTTTTCTTAAGCTTTAGATTTTTAAAAATGGAAGTCTCGGGGGGAGGGGAGCAGCTCTGAGTTTGTCCCCGACCAGGGCACAGAGGCTCCATATACTCCCTGCCCTTGGGGATTCCTGGATTAATGGCCAGGACAGGAAACAAACCCTGAGAAAGCACATATGTCCATTCCTAAAAGCCACGTGAAAATTGGCCCCACATAGTGCCACACACCTCAGTACCCGGGTTGTAGGGGGATGAGTGAAGGAGGAGGTTAGAGGGGCTGGGGATAGTCCGGGGAGTGGCTTCTTAAGTGGTTGGGACTGTTCCCTGCCCCACTCCCCAGGTCAGCTAGGCTGTAATCATCAAAGTACTCACGCCTCTCCCTGGGTTTTCTGCACAGCACGATGGACCACTAGGCATGATTTCAAGGCTGGGTGCCTGGGCTGCTTGCTCACCCAAGAGCCTTCCCTCGCCCCCCACATCCCCCAAAGCATCATCACTCTTTGGGCTGAAAGTACAGGATTCAGCTCTCCCCTAAAGGAAGCTGCAGCCGCTTTCTGGTTTAGGACCAAAACAAAGAAGGAAAGGCACTGCGGCAGTGGCCAAAGCCAAGCACGACCAGATCTTTTCGTTTCAGCCTCCCCATGCCCTGACGCCGTGGCTTCCACCAGAGACTTTCCAGTGGGAAGCAGGGAGCCAGAGGCCACAGCAACAAGGTGCTGGTGGAAAGTGGTTCAGCCACCAAGACAGCCACGATGAGGGGAAACAGCCGAAGGGAGGAGACCGAAGGAAAGAAAGTCCTGTGGCGCATAATGAGAAGGTGGGCGTTTGTAGGCTGGGTGTGTGTTTTTATCTTTTTTCTTCAGGAACAAAGACTATATGCTTGTCCCCTATCTTCCTTGTTGGTATTTAGAATTATGGACATTAGTCCTTCATGCAATTCATATGATTAAGTCCATTAATATTTATACTCCTTTACTCAGGGTTCAGACCTCTGCCCTATTCCCTTTGCTGAAGGCATTTACTCTGCAGGCAATCACATCCAGTCTTGTGGCTTTGAGTCTGTATCATCTATATACATATAGATATACATAGAGATATCTATGTATATATAGATATAGACATAGTATATAGATGGATAGATAGATGTAAATCTACATATAAATAATACACATTCTAATGACTCCCACATTTATACAGCCAGCTCACAAACTCCCTTTGATCTCTGACTCTGAATTCCTGGTTCCCACCTGTGCCTCCCAGACCACTCAAACTTGATCCTCTAATAGTCCTTGTCAAATCAGTAACAACTCCGCCCGTCCAGTTAGGCCCTTGTGAGTGTCCTCCA
Organism: Desmodus rotundus; assembly: GCF_022682495.2. NCBI lineage: Eukaryota > Metazoa > Chordata > Mammalia > Chiroptera > Phyllostomidae > Desmodus > Desmodus rotundus. The sequence goes on from NC_071398.1 coordinate 84,232,481, forward strand.
CTCTCGCTCATACTCCCCCAGGAATTCTGTGGTAGCATCTGACTGCTTTTCCCACGCTGCCACCGCCAGCCTCCTGGATCCAGTCACCAGTATTTCTTATTGCAGTGTCTTCCTGACTGATGTCCCTGCTTCTACCCTCACCCGACTCCACTCTCTTCCCAGCACAGCTATTGCATTGACCTCAACATCTAGGAGCACATCACTGTTCTGCTCAAAACCCTCCAACAGCTCCGTCTGCCTGAGAGTAAGGCTCAATGTCCACCTCCTGTCCTGTAAGGTGAGTCCCACCTCCACCTCTCGGCTTCCCACTCCTGCCACTTTCCTCTCAGTCATTCCACACCAACCATATCCACCTTTTTGCTTTCCCTTGGATACCTCAATGCTTCTGCATTTGCTGTTTCCTCTGTGTGGACCCTCTTCCTCAGGTATCTACACAACCTGCTCTGTCATGTAATTTGAGTCTTTGCTCAAATGTTCTCTAATCCATGAAGGCTTCTCTGACTGTTCTACATCAAGTTATCCATGAAGGCACCAATTTTGTTCAGCAGTGTGTCTGTGATACATAACATGGCCTGACATATCACAGACACCCATTACATATTTTTGAACAAATGAGGAAATCTAGCTAACATTGGGCATATGATCCAAGATGGGACAATTGGGCTTTCCCTCTTGGGCTGAGAATGCTGAGGGATGGGAAGAGGGAAGGTCAGCTGGCAGGGATGCACCCAGCAGCTGTGCCCTGACAGTCTCGTGCCTTAATTCTGGCTGATCCTGGATCCTATTTTTTTCTCAGCCTGATTCATCAGCAATGCTTTCAATTCTGTGAGCTATTCTATCTCCCTCCAATCAATTTCTCTTTTGTTCTTAAATTAGCCAGTGTTACTTTCTATTGCTTGAAATGTAATAACTCCAATTGGTGGGCTCTTTTATTTCCCCTTTCCTCCAGTCTCGCGTTCTCAGTTTCCCAGCCCAACCCCAGCAGAAGTGTTGCATGCTTCCTGAGAGTTTGAGCCAGACTAGTCGTCTCGCCTCTGGCATTCTAAAAAACTCTCCTCAGTCTAAAATTAGACTAGACTAGCCTACTAAAAATAACACCGATAGACTCCCATATTCCTTTATATCTCTAAAATGTAAGTCAACACCTCATTTTACTGAAAAGAAAGTGAAAGCCCGAGATGTTCAAGTGGGAGACTGTTGAACAGTCTAGAATTTAGAGCTTCATGGTCAAATAAAGAGCAAAATTCGGAGGGTGATTGGCCAGTGATGTGCTCAAAAACACTCGTGCTCTGTCCTGGCAATAGCTAGAAGAGTAGGGTCAGTCTCTTCCTGCACAGAGTCTAGGGCTGAGCCCTTCATCCTGCATCACAGCTGCTGGAATAAGACAGCCACCCAAGAGACAGCTGGAAGCCCTCAGTCTGCGTGGTTTGCTTCCTAGCCTTTTCAAAGACATGTCTGGCCATGGAAAATCCTCAGAGATAGTATTATTCTGTCAGGATCCAAACCCACCATGAGCCTTTCCTGCTGAGCTGATCCCACACAATTTCTCTGACATCACCAGGCTCATTTTCACTGAAAGGAGAACAACAAGGGTCAGGGAGAAAGAAATGCCGATAAAAGCTCCTTAACAGTCTGGCATGAGTGCCTACTGACGACCTTTCTCAATTCTAACTTAAAGTGTTTGCGGTTTTGACCTGGCTGGTATGGCTCAATTGGTTGGAGCATCGTCTCATACACCAAAAGGTTGTGAGTTTGATTCCCAGTCAGGGCACATACCTAGGTTGCAGGACAAAAACGAGAGGCTCTCCACCCCCTCCACTCTCTCTCTAAAAATGTTTGCAGTTTTGTTTGCAAATTGGTCGTAGGGCTTTAGCCAAAATGAATTTTCAGTGTAAGCTCTCTGAGGGTTTAGTAGTCACCTTAACTGCTGGACAGAGAGTCGATCAGCACCCTGGACAGAGTGTCCTCTGTGAGCCAGAGGAGGACAAACCTGAGAGCAAGCTGAACCCAGCTCCAGACACCAGGTCCTGTATTCTGCAGGTGCAAAAACCAAGCTGTTCCATCCTAGTCTCTGTCCCAAGATCATCCCAGGATACCAGAAGGACAAGCAGACACAAGAACACAAAGAGCAAACAGAAAATCTGCAGCAACTCCATAGGATAATATGGGCTACTGGAAGGGTAAGAGCTGAGTAAAGATAGTAAAGCTCCCTGGAAAAAAGTGAGACCTGCCCAGGGATTTGGAAAGGGAGGAACTTGATGTGATAGAGAGAAGGATATTCAAGGCAGAGGGCACAGACAGATAAAGATGAACCAGACAATCAAGTCCGAAACACTCATTTCCGTCAATGCTTTCAGATGTTCCCCACCACCCCAGGAAATAGCGTCTCTGAAAAGAATGTCCCACCCTTTCTTCTTCAAACCTCACTGAAATACATTCTTCAAATAGAGTCACAAAATCAACTCTCTGATAAAGCTCTTTGCATTCTCTCCTATCTTTTCTCTCTTTTTTTAAATGGACTTTTAACTTCCAACAATGGGGACTATATTTAGACCTGATGAAATGTTAGCCGCGGTATGAAGCTTCTCATCCAGAGCTGCTCTTCCTCTCCCAACTACCCAATGCTATTGTTTCTGGGCATATCTGTCCTTCTTTCATTCCTAGATCCTAAGTCCTATGCTCTGCCAGAGTGGGTCTCTTCTGAAAAGCTTTTAAATTCTACTCGCAGGCTGCCGCTGTCTTGTGACCCCTGACCTTCATTATTTACCTGTTTGGGTTTAACCAGGCCCCTTTGAAACAGTCATCTCTTTAGGTTGCCTGCCTTCTCTGTCCCTTTCTGCCTACTTTGAGAAAAAGTGCCTCATCAAGTTTTATGATTAAAAATATTTTCTGTGTGCAAGAGCCTTTTGAGGAACCAAACGTAGGCTACTGAAAGCCAGAACACCGTCAGCCTATCTCTTTGACAGTAATGACGGGAAGGATGGAGAGCATTTCTGTAACAATGGACACGCCCAGGGCACCAGATCAGCAGACAAAGCCAGTTCCAGAGGCTAAGACACTGACCGGTTAGGGGTCTCGAAACCACAATTGAAGGCAATACTTGTAATCATTCCTAATCAGAGCGATTGAGGTGCCTGCTCTCCCCTCATATAAAATCCTCTCTAAAAAGACTAAGTAACTGCCACCTGAGGGGACACACACCCGTTTACTTGGGCCATGGAAGGCTTTGACTAACTGGTCGTTGGGACTCTTCAGAAGGCTGGGGCGTGTTATCGAGTGTGAGCCAGAGGCTATTCTGAGCCCTGTCATCCATCATAACGAAGGCACAAAAAATCATAGAATATTGCTAAACTTCCACTTCATTCTGCCTTCGTGAAGATGGAGTTTGCCAACAATGGGATGAATGAATTCCTATTACCAAACTGGAACATGCTGGTAAATATAACATGCTCCATATAAATGAGCAAAAAATTCCAAATGGCAAGAGGGAAGCAGAGGGACCCAGGCCCAACTGGTTCCTCCGCAATGGTCTTGTTCTGCAGCCCTGCTGCTCAAACCATGGGGGAGGCAAAGCCAGAAGGAATAAGGAGACGGAAACACAGCAGCTGTAGAAGATGGGGCCAGGCAGAAGCGAAGACTCAGGCCGTCTTTGCTCCTGGGCTCCGAGCTGTGCGATCCTAACACCAAGCTGCACTTGAGCAATGGTTCTCTCCAAGCCCCCCACTGCAAGGAAGCAGGCTTGAGGAGGTCGGAGGTGCACTTGGTGTGCGGAAGGCCCTCACAGAGGGCCCTGCATCACAGATGTGCATCCCACTGTGGGGACAGCCAGTGTTCTGGGTGCTGGGTCTTCGGTACCAAGTACAAAGAGTCCACAGCCCATGCACTTGCTGCCACCTGCGGCGGCGGTCTGCCTGAATTAACTTGACATCACTGTGGCTGTATTCTAAAGATCCGCCTAGAGGAGCCATGTTGGGGGTGGGCAGAGAGCACAGGTAGATTAAAGAGAGTAGACAGGATTCCTGGCAGGCAATATTTTACTCAATTTGCCTGAAGCAAATTGATTAGAGATAGCGCTCTCAGAACTCCTGGAAGGCAGACAACTGGGCGAGCTGCCAGGGCTGAGTCAGAAAGTCACCTGCCGGGGCCAGAGGGCCAGGCTCTACGTGAAGGCGGGCCTTCTCAGAAACGCCGAGTCCGGGCATAGACAGGCCGAGGAAACAAAAACAAGGAAGAAAATGACAATGGATCAAATCTAGTTAGCATGCATTCCAAAGGAATTATTTTAATTCCGGGAATCTGGCTGGAACAAGTCTTACTTTATCGCTGAGAATTTGGCTGGAGTAAATCTTAGCAAAAGGGGAGCCTTTGGCTAAAGAGAGTTGTCACAAAAGGACTCCCTTTACTCGACCAGAAACTCTGATGCACTAGTACCCATGGCTTTGACCTCTAAGTCCCCAGCCCCTCAGGGGAACCAGCAAGGGCACAGCAGATGGGAAGTGGGATTCCTGGTTTGAGAGTTTATAGCCCTTGATGTCCCGTGGGCTGAAGGAGGCGGCACTATAGGGCTTGTGTGTCTCCTGGCACAGTGCTGGGCGCACAGCTGAGCTTGTGGGGTGGGGCTGAATCCCAGTGTGGTTCCCTCAGGTCCCAAATTCTGCCTCAGGCACTTCCCCAGTAAAAACTATCAACAGCAAAACGAAAACAAACTCACAACTATCAACAACGGACCCTAAAAAACAAAAACTAAGCAAACAACTAGAACAGGAACAGAATCACAGAAATGGAGATCACATGGAAGGTTACCAGTGGAGAGGGAGAGGGGGGAGAATAGAGGAAAAGGTACAGGGAACAAGAAGCATAAATGGTAGGTACAAAATAGACAGGGGGAGGTTAAGAATAATAGTATGGGGAATGGAGAAGCCACAGAACTATTATGTATGACCCATGGACGTGAACTGTGGGGGCGGAATGCTGGAGGGTGGGGGGCGGTGCAGGGAGGAGGAGGATAAAGGGGAGAAAAAAACTGGGACAACTGTAATAGCATAATCAATAAAATATACTTTAAAAAAAGGAGAGTAAATAAAGGCCCTGATTAGGTCCCTCACGGCCCCACCCGCCCAGCTCTCTAGAGGAGAGCTCACTGAGAAGCTGCCTGGAGCAGGTCTAAGGAGCTGCGGGAGGCAAACGCAGAGCGAGAGGAAGAACAATGCACCTGAGACATTCAAGTTAAGAAAACAGATTGAGGAGGCTCAGCTCCTGGTATGTGTGTGTGTGTCTGTCTGTCTGTCTGTCTGTGCATTTTCAGGACCGGAAGACACTACAAAAATACTTCAAAGCATTGTCAGTGGCCTTATTTATAGGCCCAGGAAATGTATTGCAGCAGGAAGGAAATAAAGAAGACAGAGATGAAAGCACTGAGAAGAAATTAAGAGTCAGGAAGGAGGCCGTTTGTAAATGTTTCATGGGATAAACTAAACAGCGATTACTTCACAAAAGATGGTGGAGAAATGTGAGCTTCTGGCTAAAGCGAGAGGCCTGGAGCTGGGGATCTCCCCAACGGCCCCAGCATTTCCTGTAGGTGTCAGGAAGACACTGTGTGGTTGGTTTCCCTCCCGAAGTGCACAGGCAGCTAATTAAACAATAAAAGTCAGCCACAGTGCCTTGGGAGGGCCTCTGGGGTGAAACGGCGTGATCAGGTCAAGCCCCGCTTTCCCAGGAGGGCCAGGCTGCCTTGTGGTTTTAGTCAGGTCGTCCCTTCAAGTAGAAGGTAGTTCCAGTCACCGTGTCCACGTGGGCAGTCCTGGGACAGAGACTTGGGGCTCTCCACGGGCCTGAGTATGCCTGACATTCCGGGGGTGCCAGTTACAGCCAGAGCTGAGCAGCCCTCAGGGAGCCGGGCTGACTGCATGGATCCAGCAACCCAAAGTCCAGCACGAGAGCACCTGTGGGCAAGAGAGCTCAGGGCCTGCGGGCAGGGGTTCAGCAAGGCGAAAGACCCTGTGTCCTGCCTTGGGGGCTTTCGTTTCATCCCACTGTTTCCGAGTGGACAGTGAGGAGGGCCAGAGAAGTGCATGTTATTGCAAAGTGCTTTAACTGGGATCTCCTTAGGTCGGGAGGGCCAGGGCTGCCTTGTACCACTGTATTTGTTGGACTATTTAAGGGGCACAGGAACAAACCCATAAGACTTGGGAAGAAGATAAGGTCCTAAGGTAACACACGGTTGGCCCCTATCTTTCAGGAGCAAATCACGGCTCTTTTTGTTAAAGGAGGGCCCCGACCCCTCGGGCCGTAGTTGCTGTCTGTGACTCACTCCTGAGTAAGCTAGACTGTGGTGGCAGCCCATCTACTTTTTAAGCACTCTTCTTCAGTCTAGGATTTTGCCAGTTATCACTTGGATAGCCTACCAACTGGTTTCCATTTGTGAAACAGGCCTATTTATCATCATGAAGACGAATGTATTGTAGTCCAAATCGACCGTGTAGTCATTATACAAAGAACACTACATAAATAAGAGTTCACCCCCGAGGAGAGGTCACCTGCCAGGGAACAAGTGCGCAAAGCAGCTTTGGAGTGCGTGCCTGTGTTTGTGTGCGTGTGTTCACATGCATGTCTGTGTGTGTGCTTGCATGTACACACGTATATGCACATGTGTGTTCAGGCACAGCAGCATCACCAGCCACAGGCCTTGGTCCTGTTCTGGAGCAGAGCTGGCTTCTCTCTGCCAGAGGCCACAGCTGCAAGGGCAAGAAGGCCAGGGCCCGGGTGATGCCTCACATGTGAGACCCAGCAGGGGAGCAGAAGGCAATGCGCCACAGTCCTGAGTCCAGGAGGCTGTGGGGACGGCGAGGGAGGGCGGGTATGTGGGTTTTCTTATCACGTGATCATGCCTTCACCTTGACCACCAGAAACAAACACCAAACACACCATACTCACTCACCAACACACCATACTCATACACCAATCTGCCTCGCAGACAGCCACTTTCAAAAGATCAAAAGGAGGGGAAAATCCTTGGCCCATGGAACACTTACGGAGCAACTGTTATGTGCGGAAGCATACATACTCCCACAGCTGTAAGCCCTGCCCTCGAAAACCTTAGAAGTGCGTTAGAGACAGCACAGTGCCCCGCACAGGGCGGCATATTAGGGAGAAACTCATTATCGGGAAAGGGTGATTGAAAAACCCAACAAAACATTATGGCACTGTATAAATTGCACAATCATATAATTTATTATGTAGTCACGTGTTCTTACTCTACTGAACACGTTGCTCCCCTAGGAGGTGCCAGGGCCTTCCACTGGAGATCCTAACCTTGCCCCGAAGGCCCCCTTGGCCCACCCCAGGGCATCAATTCGGAGGAGCTTTTCTAACTGGGGGGCTGCATTTGGCTCTCTGGGGACATAGCCGCCCTCCCTGGCTGGCCCGTCTGACCCCACATGGCCCCTGTCACTCTGAGGCCTCCCTGTACCAGCCTCCTCAAGCCAGGCCTGGCCCTCTCCAGCTTTGTTCAAGGCCGCAGGCCTGAAACCCTCACCTGGTCCCTCACACCCCACACCATCCCACCCGCTCCCATTATGTGCAGAGCCTCAGCATCAGGGTAGAAAAGGGCCCTCGCCTGCCACCCTGATTGTGTCCCCTGAGAGACTGTCTTGTTTCACCACCTGAACCCTGAGTGATGACAACAGGTTGAGCACTAAGTAAACAATTATTTAAGCAGCTAGAATCACAACTAAACTGCCCCTCACTACAGGGGGCCATGCCCTCTACACAGCAGGGGTCAGATTTCTTGGGCCCCATGGGGAGGACAGTGGTACGGGCCTGGGGAGACACAGATTCCCGTCCTTTCCCCTCTGCATGTGTCACCTAGAGCTGTTCACAGCTCTGCCATGCAAAGTGTGCCCCTCAAAGTGCCATCGCAACCAGTAGCACCAGTGTCACCTGGGAGCTCGTTAGAAATGCTCGTTAGAATTTTGACCCCTCCCGACTTACCGAGTTGGAATTTGCATTTTAACGAGATCATGGCTGATTTGTATGCACATTAAAGATTGAGACACACTGGTTTGCAGAACTAACCTGGGCGCAAGGCAGCTACCTGTGGCCGCTTCGGTCCGTGCGATGTTCTCATCCCCGTGGCCTTACAGGGTTGGGGTGGGGGTCCCAGACTGTTCACCACCCCCTGCAGGCACACAGAAAGGGATGGAATTTGGAGCTGCAGGATATAAGTTCAAGGTCTAGTTTTGCCACACACTTCCAAGTGTCACTCCTTTGAGCCTCAGGTTCCCAGTATGGGACATAGGGGTAATCACTGTACCAACCTTACAACGTTGTTGCAAGTATCAGGTGAGATAGGAAGTGAAAGTGTGTTGTCCAAAGTAACACGGGGTGCAGATGTTAAAAGTACACACACATAAAAATGTATATACTAGAGTTTGAGGCTGGCAAGTCACCCAGTCCATTGCTTCAATAGGCTCAGCTACATCGAAAATACACAAGGGCAACAGCAAGTAGGTCCTGACAAATTCATCCGGAGGGCAGAGGGAAAAATCAGACAGAGCTTTGGGTCTGGTGGAAATTCAGCCAGAAACAAGGCTCAGAAACTGAACCTCTCCTTCCAAATCTTGTTGTGTAAGCCGAGTCACAGGAAAAGAATCATGGTCTAATTGTACTTTAAAATCTCTTAAGCTGTAGATGGTGGCTTTTTTGGTCCCATTCACAGCTGGGCCAGGATGGGATTACAGGGAATCAAAGGATAAGGACGGGAATTACAGTCAAGTGGGAACAGGTGGTGGGGATGTGCCACAATTTCAAAGGCCTCCTCCCATTGCTGTTTTGCTTAAAGCATTTGCATCGTGCAGAAGCCCTTCGAGTCCAGGCTTGGTAAGGCTGGTAAAAACATCAGAGCTCACCCAACTTTCTCATTTTACAATTAGCAAACCTAAGATTAAGAATTTGTACTAATGGCAAATTTGGGGTAGAACCCAAGTCCCAATAACTAGCCCAGCTTCCATTCCATCACTTAGAGGCTCCCAGGGGAAGAAGGAGGGGTGCTGATGACCTGGTAAGAAAGTATTTCCTGGGGAGAGCCTTATGGAACATGTATCTCTGAGTTGTGGCTTTACAGAGGAGAGGTTTCGTCTGCAATCCAGTCCTCCCAGGACACTCTTTGATTTGATAAAGGCGGGGAACTGAGAGAGGAGGGAGGAGGAGAAGTCGCCTGGGATGGGCCAGCTACATGTGTCAGGTGAGAGTTGCGGTGGGGTGGAGCAGAGAAGTCGCATTATGAGACTGCCTTTGGGGGAAGCCTTGGGAGGGCTGTGTGGGGCTGGGGCCAGAAGCCCACCTGAAGGTGAAGAAGAGTTTCAGCAGCTACACGACAAAGGACTAGAGAAAAGTGGAGCCTGAGCTACAATTCAGTTCATAGAGATTTTCAGCAAGTTGGGGAGGGTGAGTGTGGCGTAAGGCAACCTGTTTGCCTGACACTGAGGAGTTTCTCAGGGTGCGGAACTTTAAATGCTGAAACCAGGGCAGTCACTGGCAAATTGGGATAGAGGGGAGCAGTGTGGTGGGCTGAGGGTGCCTGCTGGAGAGAGGTGACAAAGAGAACTTGGGGCTGGAATTCCCATCTGCAAACTTTGGACTTGAAACCCAAAAGCAGAGTGAGTATAATTTAGTTGTGATTCTAGTAGCTGAAATAATTGTTTATTAAATGCTAGGCATGACTTGAAGAAATGCAAGGACTAAAAATATGAATAAGGCCCCCACATCCAGAGGAAAAAAACTTGATGTGTGCCTAATATAAAAAACCACGAGTGATACTTCCTCTAAAGGACAAATACCATGGAAAGACAAATCAGGGGGAGAGATTCTAGCTGACCGTAGACAGGGGAGGAAGCAAGAGGCAGAATCTCAGCTGGATTTGGAAGGCTGGCTTGGGTCCTGATGGGAGATGGTGGCATAGGTCATTCCTATGGCTTATCCCCAGGGCGAGGACACACGTGGCAGCAAGTACACGGTGTGCTCTGTAACCCTCACAGAGTGGGGCCAGGCATCGGAACACGGCCCGGAGGAGCGCGGCACTCTGCAGGTAAAAGCAGGAGTTTACCCGAGACCCCTGGGTCTGACCTGTATTCCAAGGCTGTGAGGATTTTAGAACAAGATTTTAGAACAAGAAAAAGATTTTAGAACAAGAAAACTACAGAGATCAGAGCTAGGAGGTCAGCTAAGGGTTGTTCTTAACCATCTGCGCGAAGGGGAGTCCATACCCCTTAGGGGTTACTTATTCATCTCACAGCCTCTACTGGCAGGAAGTTCTCTGTAATGTCTAACACAAAACTCTTTTCAAACAGAGCGTTCTGCTGGGTTCACATAGACACTACTCACAAGAAAGCAAAGGCAAATGATAAGTCGTTCTGAGATTCAAAGGATTAACCAAATACTTAGACGTTATCCGAAGGACTGCCCAGGAGAAGAAGCACAAATTACACAAGTATATTTCTTTTTTTTAAAAAAAAGACTTTTTATTTATTTATTTTTAGACAGAGGGCAAGGGAGAGAGAGAGAGAGAGAGAGAAACATCACTGTGTGGTTGCCTCTCTCATGCCCCCCACTGGGGACCTGGCCTACAACCCAGGCATGTGCCCTGACTGGGAATCGGACCAGCGACCCTTTGGTTTGCAGGCTGGTGCTCAATCCACTGAGCCACACCAGCCAGGGCACAAGTATATTTCTTATGAAAGAAAACTATTCCTGTGCTGGGCAGGTACTCAAGGAGGAGAAGGAAGGAGAAGTGAACAGTGAGGAGACCAAAGAGTAGAAAGAGGAAGAAGAAAGGAGAGAAGAGGAGGAGGGAGAGGGTGGTATCCTGACTTCAACTGCATTCCCCTGAAAGATAGGCCCCAGTCCTAAATGCCAGGACCTGGGAGTGTGACCTTATTTGGAAATAGGGTCTTGACAGATGTAATTAATTTAAAGACCTCAAGATGTGATCAGCCTGGATTTCTGGTGGGCCTTGAACCCAATCACTGGTGTCTGTGGAAGAGAAAAGAGGGGGGATTTGACATACAGAGGCAAGGGGTGAAAGCCACCTGCATATGGAGGAAGAGTTTAGTCATGGTTCCACAAGCCAGGGCTTGCCAGGGCCACCAGAAGCTGAAAGAGACCAGGAAGGGTTCTCACCAGAGTGTTTAGAGGTAGCGGAGGGAGTGTGGCTGCCTCCTCCAGGACTAATCACTGCCAGAAGGAAAGGCTGCACGCATGCACATGCACGGGGCAGCGGCAACGCTGCCGGCAGACTGACCAGTCCATGGGGAGGTCTGCAAACCTCCAGCCGTGGGTGTGAGAGGGGCGTGCATGCAAGCATGCAGGACAGTGCCTGGCTCTGAGGAAGGGGACAGTAGCAAAGACCGTGCAGGGATAAAAGGGCAGCTGCTTATGCTCTGGCCCCCTCCGTGAACCCAAGCACACAGAGCAGTCACCAGCAGTGGGGAGAGGAAAGGAGGAAGCACAGCACCCAGGGGGGCTGCCCACCCTTGGCACGGGAGGCAGCTCCACTCTCAGGTGAGTAGGGGCTGGTGGAAGTGGAAGCACTGCTTGAAGTGACTGGTTATGGATTCCAAGATGTTCTGTCGCTGATGACCACAGATAATTAGGAGCTGCCTTCGGCACTTGCCCGCAAGCCTCCAGCAGAAAGCCCCCTGTTCAGGTTCTAACATGAGAGAAATGTCAGAGTGGAGTTAGGAAGTGCTTAACCACAAAGCCCAGGATGAAAACCCTGGCAGCTTCCCCACTGCCTCGGCAGGCAGCACAACAGCGAAACAAAGCCACTCTGCTGCTGGGTTCAGCTGGCCTGGAAGCCGAAGGGCTGGGAAAACGGGATTTGCCATGCAAGCCCTTCCCTGGGTTTCTCTTCCAGCCAGGCTCACAGTCTGGGGTTAGCAAAGGCATTGGCCTCCCTGGGCAAGAAGTCCAGCTGTGCAGGGCACACACTTCTGTCTTCAATAAATAACGTTTGCAAAACCCACTCATCCTCCCGAAACTCTCCAGCCACGGTAGCCTTGGCCTGTGTTTCTCAGGCCCCTTTCTTTCCCTTCGCCAATTCTTCCCCTAGATCCTCACTGTCCTGGGCCAAAAGAAAGTGGCTTCCTCAGAACACATTTTCCAAGCACCCCCACCCACCGCCCCAGAGCCAAGAGAGGAAACCAAATGGAGAAGGTGTCAGAGAAAAGCAGCACCTCCACACCTCCCAAGGCTTATATCATCATTTCTCTTATGAAATGTGATTAAATGAAATTCCTATTATGGCAAAATCTTCCACATGCTTGAGTGAGGGGCTCTAGGGAAGCAGAGGCTGCGTGGCGCACCGTGAGCTCCGGGGCCCCCGCCATGCACTTTTCCTTGTCAGGATTTCGTGTTTTTTCGGGGGATATAACTGACACATGACATTCTGTTGTTTCAGGTGTACAACATAATTATTCAACATTTGTATATATTGCTAAATGAGCACCAGAATAAGTCTAGTTAACATCTTTCACCGAGGATTTGTAGCATTCTATGCCATTTCCTAACTCTTCAGGGGTTCTCTTCATTTTCCATGTTATTCTTCCACCCCCTGCATCTACCACAGGGTCTGTCCCATGCCTGGGGACAGTGCCTTCCCACAGCTTAGGGTCACTGGGACGCTGCTTCACTTCTTTATTTATCCAGATGGTTACAGAGGTCCAACAGGGTCAGGATGCACCGTCAGACCTCCCCAACCAGAACTGCCAAAGTATGACATGCGCCAGCCTGAGAAGTGCTGGATTTTAGGTGCTATAACACAAACAAGGAACCACTGTTCAAAATCCATACTCTGTGAGCCCAAAGGTATCTTCCTGTCTGGTTGCTTCATGTCTTTAAGCAACTGCAGGAAGTGTGCTGGGAAATGCAGCAGAATGCAGGAGCCGCTCTAAATGCATTCTGCACGCTGCCTAGAGCCGGGGGCTTTCTAAAAATGAAATGTAATGAACGGTATGCCAGTTCTTGCTACTGTAGGCAGCCCAGGGGCAGTCGGGTGGGTGTAAGAGCTTGGGAAGGGGCAAGTCTGAGGAGCCGCTGCATCCCTATACCATTGCCAAGGGCAGTGGGACTGTGAAGGGAAGAGACAGCAAGCTGACTCTGGCTGCCCAAGGGCATCTCGTCCTCCGTTCAGGTTGATCCACTTCTCTTTGGAGTCTCCAGATGCCTCCAGCAAAGGTGAATCCCGTAGCAGCCCAACTCTGTAAGTCGGAGACAGATTTCCTTCTGGAGTCTTCAGGCAACCTTCTCTTAGGCAGAACCAGGTGGGGAATGAGCAAGAAAAAACTAGGGGATGGGGAAACTGCTTTTCCTCAGGGGGCCCTCTCTTTACAGATTCTTACTGACGAGTGGCTCAAATTCGCTCTTTTCCCATTATCCATGCCAAGACCACTTCCTGGTTAAGTATCGCCACTTAATCAACCACCTCTGTGCCTGATCCATTATGAGGCACAGAGGTGCCTTCCATAAGGGACAGGGACACCCATTAAGGACTGGATTGTTCTCCCAGCTTGGTAAATTCCCACCCTACCATCAAAATCTGCTCAAAAGTGACCTCCCCAAGGCCTCTGCTAATTACTCCTGGGCCAGAAAAGGCCAGAGACTCATGGTTATCACATTCCCACACTAACATTATGGCTTCTGCACATTCTAGCTGGGTTCTGGGCCATGGCCTGACCCATCATGGGCCATCCCAGATGCAAATCTCCAGTCAAGCTGGCCACCCAGTTGAGAGCTGAAGGTCATTCCCCCAGCCTCTCAGGACGGGCTGAAACAAACTGCAGTGAGTATTCCTGCCATAGACCATCACCAGAGTTTATGCCACCTTCGTGGGACCAGAGCAGACCCACATGCAGAAGAGAAGCTTGTCAGGAGGGTCAGTCCTCCTCACTCTGCTCCATCCTTAGACCTGTCTGCACCCCCTTTCCCCTTCTCTAAACAAGCAGCAAACCTTCCAATGCCATCAGCCATGGAGCCCTGCTGTGCTGGGGAGGCCCAGACTCCCTTAGGCAGCAGCCAAGGCCTGCTCGCTAATGGAATCACACAGGCAAGGTACACTGCAGCCTCCGAGGCCATCGTCAGGCTGACAGCATCCTTTGGGGAAATTAAGGGAACATGTGCCAAGGCTGCTACCCCCAGATCAGTGAAGTGAGGTCCCCATTTAGAGGACAGATACAAAATCTAGAGTATGGTCTTGGCAATTGCCAGACGTGGGCTCAAATTCTAGCTCCAATGAGCTTACTGGATCTGGGGAAAACTATTTACCTCATTGGGCCTCAGTTTCCTCAGCACCTAAATGAGATAATGATGCACAGAAAAGCTTTAGCACATACACTGCCGGGGAGGCACTCAGTCAATGGAGGTGATTACTATTATTATTTTATGCTGGCATCAGTGGTACCTACGGAGGTGGGGAGACATCGATACCCAGGGCCTGGGTAAGAGAAAAGGGGGAGAGGGACAGTATGGGATGTAGGGGCAAAGCTTTGTAGGGGAGAGGGAGAAAGAAGAAGAGGGGGTCTCTACAAATACCATCTTCCAGTCAAGACTTTAAAACTCTACAGCAATATGAGGGAGAGGGACATGCCCAATAACAGTAGATGAACTTGTATGTTCATTTGTTGGTTAGTCGGTTGATTGGCTGGTCTGTTCATTCATTTGTTCATTCATTCATTCATTCATTCATTCACTTAATTATTGAATGCTTACTTTGTACCACACTCTGAGATAACTGATCAGGACAGAGAGGAGAACAAGGCAGACAAGACCCTTATGGGGCTTCTAGGCAGTAAAAAAAAAAGAGAAACATTGAACAGTGAATTGGAAGGACAATGATAGCTACAAAGAGAAGGTGATCAGTCCTTGTTGGATTGGGCCTCACCTACACTAGAGAGATTAAAGAGAAGCTACATGGCGTCAGGGCCCCAGAATTTCACTCGGGACGTCTAAGTTAAGTACAAGCAGCACAAGAGCATTAGGTGACACTAGTGACAGGTAGATTGTAACCAGCAAAGTCTGCAGGGAGAAGCCCCAGACTGGGTGGGCTCATGACACATACTACCTAGGAAACGGTCTGTGTGGACTCCTAGGCTGGGGTAGCTTCAGTGCCTGAGCTTCAGGCGCATGTGTTCAACGTCTCCTTGGAGGGGATGAACTAACTTGCTTCCATTAATCCGACATGTTGGAAGGTAGTTATTCCTATGACAGGCAGCCTGGGTTCGAATCCCAACTCCCCACTTACTAAAAGCATGGGCTAGAATGAAACTCTCCATGACTCACTGGCAAAATTGATAAGAACATGCTCAAAACCAAAAAACAACTTTCTAAGAGTGGAGGGAGCACTTCAATGGGGACGAGGAAGCACAGAAACATGGCAGATGAGGCAGGAACATGACATTTGATGGAGTCAATAAAGGGATCAGAAAGTAACTTGGAAGGAGGGACTTTGAAGCCAGGAAGAAAACAGCCTTCACAGCCTCCTGTCAATATCAGCACACGTGCTGCCGCAATGAGCCCAGACGGCTCTTTCATAACGTGAGGATGGCAGCTTGGTAGAAAATGGATGGGCTCCTGGCTCTTGGGGGCAGGCGGGGGAAAGCTGAGTCCAGGAGGGTGTGCAGAAAGCAGGGAGACTCAGCCAACAATCTCTGTTTGGGATTTTACTGAGAACCAAGTGGGGGAGATTCCCACTGCTGGTATGTCTTTGCCTTCTTGATGGTCCACAGACAAGACCTGTCCATTCTACAGGTCATGAGCATTTGAGCCGGAGGAGACATTAAAGAGCATAAGCTCTGCTTCCTAAAGATGTTCTGCAAAACACTAGCTCTGATGGATGTTAATAGGTGTATTATAATCGATAATGGACACTTCTCAGTATAATTCAAAATGGTGTTCAGGGGCCAAATGGATGTGAGAAACGTTGGCCTACCCACTGGAGACATCCAGAAGCCAACTTGCTCACTGGGGACTGATCGGGGATTCATTAGCATTTAATGTGAGTCGAGAATGCACTTCTAAGAAAATATGAGGAAGGTACAGCACTCTCCAAAGGACTGCATTGGCCTCCAGGTCCCCTAAACTAGGCCAGGTCTTTTGTAACTTGTGATAAAGACACTATGTAACAATACATTAAGGCCAATAAGTGGTAAATTACAACTTCCTTCCCCGCCCCCCAGCCCCACATCCATGTTGGACTCTACCATTCCCTCCATCGGTCGGAGGAAATCAGACCCGTGATGAGTCCAGGAGCACTGTTCTTTACCAAACCCCACTGATGAGCCACCTGGTTGTCTGGTGCTACTTGGGGGCCCAGGCACAGGTCTTGGAATCACCTGGCTATAAGATTTCTAGGTATTCTAATTCAGCCCCTCCTCCTCTTTTAAAACTTCAGTCACCTAATGGTGACAGCAACACATACATCAAGAACTTGCTATATCAGAGCTCCCTGCCAAGGCAGATGACTGCCCCTGTTTTATAAATGAATGAATTGGGGCCCAGAGAGGTTAGGGAATTGGCCCAAGGTTGCTAAGGAGAGCCTGGCTTTGAACCCCAGCACTCTGACTCTGGTGCCCACATTTTTAACCACCATTGCCTTCCTGCCTCCATGTGATCATTCTATGAGGCAAACTGTTATAGCTCTTGCTCTCCTTTGCTTTGCTCCTCCCAGTCCTATGGATAATGGAAGGGCACTAACTCGCCAGTGCTTCTGCTACATGTAAGGCAATGTGCCCGGCCCTTGACCACCCTTCCCCAGAGCTGCCCTTTGGGGTAGGTAGTATGACTCCACAGGAGAGGAACGGTGGTGCTTATTCAATCTCCCCCAGCCCCCAGATGGCAAGTGGCTGAGCCCAGATGTGAAGATGTAGCTTGAAAGCTCATACTCATTCCAGAACTTCACCGTTTTCTTAAAAATGGCTGGATACAGCTTGACCACCTGCATTTATACATAAATGCCAATTTATGCATAAAGATGCCACCAGCCAATTTATACAAAAAGAAGCATGGAATACTTTCATCATCTCCCACTCCTGGGGTTCTGCTAAGGTTTGGGGTGCACTACAGGGAGGATCTCTGAGGATCCACGGAAGGCCACACAGGTCCTGAACAACACTCCGGGATTTTCTTGAGGAGAAAGGGACTTGGCTTTGACTGACATTTTGTTGTCCTGAAAGAATTATGATCTAATCACTCACATCATCTGTCCCCTTCCCCACCCCTGTTCCAACTCCCCGATTTTATTATCTGTGTGGCTGGACAGTCTAATGGGTTATTTTAATTCCACAGAAGCCCCCACTAAGGAGGGACGGCAGGGAAAATATGGGCTGTGTAGGGATCACTTTAAAAACTTAGGCTGTGATGATTCATGGGGAAGGAGGTGCATTTCTGAGCACCTGGCTTGCAGTCTCTCCTTCCATCTTATCAACCTTCTGCAAAAATTTGTTCGGGAGAAAATTGAAAGGCTTTCCAATGCTACTTATGAGCAGAGCTCTCTCTGAGGCTCCATGATTCGATCTCCTCTTTTCCAGAGTAAAATTCCCTTTGGTTAACACGGCCTAGAAATACACATATAGGATTCAAGACAGTTCGCTATGGCAACCTCCGTTTTAGAAAACAGGCACCAGGAGGCCCCTGCTTTGAAAGCACCAGTAAGGATAGTCCCCGCTCCTTCCCTAACTCATTAGATTGCAGCCTCAGCAAGCTAAGAAAAATCCATCCTGGAACAAATTAATATAAGCAAACACTGCAAAAACATACTTGAGTACACAACAATATTAGCTTTAAAAGTAAAGGCCCACACGCAGAGAATGAGAACCACCCTCCCAATTACCTACATGCCAATCATCCGGTGCACTGACTGCTGGGGATTACCTTACTGCCCGTCTGCACCGCGCCATTCACTTGTGAGGAGCCGGAGGACCCCACCCCCCGGCCAGCACCTGGGAATGAAACCTCATCCCAGGCTGAAAGGAAAGTAGAGCCCACGTGAAACACCCAGGAAAGAAAGGACCTGGTTAGAAGCAAATGGGAGCAAAGCATGACCTGGGACGTCCAAGGAAAGAAGAGGCTGAAGGTGGAGGGAGGGGACAGGCAGTGGGAGGAGAGGGAAACACATATGTAAGTAGTGAGTGATTCTTACAGGTGAATGTCATCTT
Organism: Desmodus rotundus; assembly: GCF_022682495.2. Taxonomy (NCBI): domain Eukaryota; kingdom Metazoa; phylum Chordata; class Mammalia; order Chiroptera; family Phyllostomidae; genus Desmodus; species Desmodus rotundus. Next base: position 84,250,684 of record NC_071398.1, read on the forward strand.
TAATGTCTTATTTTTTAATATATGTGATCACGGTATACCTAATAAGGAGGAACTTTGATCAGACCTTTATTGAAGATGAGGCTTCCAATAGTTCAGTAGTCAGCAGTCAGCAGTCAGATCCAGATTCAAACCCAGGTCCTTAGCACTGGAGCCAGTGGTCTTCCTAGTAAGTTACTAATGTCACGGCCAGGTTCACCTGCTGCCTAATGAAAGCGAGGTGTGTCGTGCTTCCCCGCACACCCGGCAGGGTATGCCTGTGCCTACGAGGGGAAACCTCTCCTGTGTCCCTACCTGGGCACTCCTGTGGCTTTGCTGTACAAGTGTCTGAGTGTGCTGGTGTGCAGGGTGTCACTTACCTGCCGGGTGACCTTGGAAGACTGATTCTCTTCTCCACAGGGTCCTAGTCTACTCCCTTGGGAAATGGGGTTGCTTCTCTAAAGCCACGAGGCTGACTTGGGGATTTGAGAAGCTGACATAAAGCACACGTGGACGATGTGACGTAGCTTGCACAGTACTGGGAGTTGGTAAGATTGTTACCATTAATAGTGTGTAAAGCTCTGATTATAGATAGAAGATGACTCGGGGCCTGGAGGAAAATTCCAGGAGAGCCTGGCACCCTAGAGAGCCAAGGGTCTGGGATGAAGAACCCTCCACTTCCCCTCATCTTCATGGACAACTACAGGCCCCCTCCCTCAGAAGAAAGAAGATGCTCTGCTTTCCTCCTGGCAAAGCCTGACTCGCCAGCGACTGACCCGAGATGTCAGAACAGCCTAACTTTCCCCCCCATGAACAGAACTGGCCCAAAAGAGGGTGAGTGCTGACCTCTCCCTCGCAGGAGCTCAGAATGACAGTGAGGCCAGCACCACGTCCACTTTCCAGAGCAGCTGGCCCCGCGTTTGCTGCGAGGGGTTCAGGGAACCCTGTAATAAAATCCACCCCACAGAACATCCATTCGGCAGAGCGAGTACCCTGTGCAAACGAAGTCAGAGGGATTGCCTTCTTTTTATTTTCCGAAAGGCACAAGATAATAAAGAGGAGAGTGGAGTAGGGTGTCCGGGGGACAGAACAAAATCATAATAACCCACAACCGAATTGAGCACGTACTAGGTGCTAGACCCCATGTGAAAGCTTTGCAAGCAGTATGCAATCCTCACAATTATCCTGCTAGGGTAGAACTTCCCATGGTTCCCGTTTTACAGACGAGGAAGCATTCGTACCTTACAGCAGCACTAGGTGGCACAGGCAGGGGGCAGACACAGGTCTCCTCTGGCTCAGCGCCCCCAGGCAAGGAAAACCAAAGGTCAGCATACTGAATTGGCCTCCAGGTTCTGCCTCCTTCATCCCTGCCTCTGACCTCGGGTTCTTTTGGGGAAATGGAGTCAGGCAACAGTTCCCTTCCTGAGCTGGGTTTCAGAGCAGTACGGAGAGCTGGGTCTTATGCACACGGATTTAGGGATGCCAGGGTGAGGCTTCGATACAGAGGCCAGCGTGGGCCAGGAAGCGGTGAGAAGCAGAGAGCAGCCTGGTCACCGAGTCAGGGCTCGCTCATTACTAACCCAGTGTGCAATGAGGGTGGGGGGAAGGCAGGAGAGACTGGACGGCCACGGAGGACCTTCCAGCGCAGAGCTGCCGCTGTGCGCTAGAGGAGGCCCGCAACGCCAAACAATTCCCCAGACAGATGTCGAGGGCACTGTGTTCTCAGAAATCTTCGCAAATAACACGCTGGGTTTTGCCAAGATAGAAACAACCACAAGAATGCACTTCACTTCGCCAGAAAAAAAAAATTAGCTGCAAGGATAATTCATGCATGTAAATGTTCTCATCTTCTATGCCCTATGTAACTATAAATTAATTCTCAGAAGGACACAGTGAGAGACTACAATGGCAATACCAACGTGACAAGCTTCTTTTTTTTCCGAGAAAATAAATGGCTACCTCTTTACAGAAAGGATCTCACTAAAATTCTCTTGCATCCACAGCAGACTCAGTGGCAATTTGAAAGGATATTTCAAGGTCAACTGATGTGACTCTTCACCAGGTACCTAAGTCTCCTTCACATGTGTCTGAGGGGTACCTAGGGGGATGCCTAAATACCTTCAGGACAGGCAGGCTGCCTAAGTGCATTCATTGGGCAGCTCGGAACTTTACCAAGGTCTTTCCTATACTGTCTGCAGCTCTGATTCATTCTCTGCACTTTGTGGCGGCCCTGCAGACCTTGCCTAACACTCCTCCACCACACCCTTCAAAACCATGGCCCCGAGTCTTCTCTTCTCCAGAGCTGTCAATCATCTGACCTCCAAGGTGGTGTTTTGCTGTTGCCCTTGTTTTTTAAGACAGATTAGATCCACAATTATTTGAAGATGATTACTCCTCCAAATAACCCAAACTGCACATTTTCAATCTATATTATCCGAACACTGAAAGCTAATTGTAATCAACTTGCTTTCATAAAAAGAAGGAATAAATAAAAAAAAATAGACTTTAAGAGAATCTACTTGGCTGAAAAGATCAGCAGCAAGCATTCCATGTTCCCAGATACATAAGGAAGAACTGTAAATACTCTCTTTTCTCCACCCTTGCCAATTCCCCACTGGAATTTAAATGACCAGCATTCAAATCACAGGGCCATAAAAAAATCTAGTTACAATGTCATATGTTACGACATGGAAACTGAGGCCCAGAGATCCCTTTGCTTTCTCCTTGCCATCCCCAAAGGTTAATTATTTCTCTGTACTGGGTTAGGCACTGGGGACACCAACTCACCAAGCCCCTACCCTCCCGGGTCTCCGAGCAGATATTCATAAGGCATTCACTTCAAGAGATTCAAAATACTTGGAAGCCTATTGTTGGATAACCCAATGACAGGCATTTAGAATCTTTTACAAGGGATTGGAAGACTGTTTCCTTTCTCTGTGCCTTTGCTTCAAACTGCCCCTCCCACTGGAACACCTGCTTCCTTTCCTTTTTTGGCAAACTCATCTTTTAAGGCTCAGCTCAGGTATCACCCCTTGATACTTTCTCCTCAACTGCCCCTTTAGCTGCCCTCCTCCTCCGTACTGCCCCAACCCTCCAGACAAGTCACACTCACCATCCTTAGTTAGCATCGTGCACTGTACTAAGCTTCCTGTGGCTGCCTCTTCCAGGGGACTCTAGGTTCCTGGAGACAGGCAACCAAGTGTTACTCAGTTTTATATGTCTACCTAGTTCAGTTGCTGTGTCCCGGGTTTGATGAATGAACAAATAAACATTTCAGCAGAATCTGAAGCGTTAAGAAGTGTCTGTTGCACACAGAAGGAAAGAAAAGAATCCCAGGCCCAGGAAGCTCGTGTGGAGGCACAGTGGTCTGAGAGGGTGCGGCATGGCTGCAGAGCTGTGCGGGGTCCTCAGGGTGGGAATGTGCAGGGTGCCAGAGGTGGGCGTGGGAAGCATGACTGAGGTGAGGGCTTGGGGGCTCAGTCTGGGCCAGGTGTGAAAAGCCACATAAGCCAGGCTGGAGGGTGCAGACATTACCCTGCAGTCAGAGTGGGAGCAAAAATCTTCACAGAGGGAGGGACAGGATCTGATTAGTCTCTAAGGTCACTCACATGACCAGGAGAGAGAGCACCGCACTGAGGACAGGCGTGAGGTGGGAGGGCATGTTTGGAGCCTACTACGTCATCCAGGACACGGGAAGGGTCTGTGTCAGGGGTGCTGTGTCCCAAGGGCCCTGGGAGAGCCCCAAGGAGGAAGCACAGTGTGGACTCAGGTCTGAGAGCCGAGGCAGAACCTGCAGGATCTGATGAGTAAATGGCCTGAGCCTGCGGGAGAAGGGTCGCAGTGGAGGAGAAGGTTTCTAACTTGGAACCTCGGGGCAATAGCAACAGTGTTAATAGAGACACGGACCTTGGAGGAAAGATTATAATGTCTTTTTTGGCAAGATTTCTATGACAATCCTTCCAGATGATTGCTGTAGATCCAGAGCTACCTTGTTACTGATTTAAATAAAAGAGTTAAATACAGTGCAAGAAAATCAACCATGAAAACCTAGAGTACAAGACAAATATTTTAATCCTCACAGCCAGATGGAGCAATTCTGATGATTTAAGGGTACAAAACACAACTTCAGATAAGAAATCTTTTGGCTCTCAAAACTAATACTATTCCTCAACCAGCGAAATTGGCATTCGTACATAAAATATTCTCTAGGTCATCAGAGTCCATATGTTTCTTATTTTCTGCATCCAACTGTATCATTTTCATATCTTTTTAAAAATTCTTATTGCCCACTGGCTAATGTCCTCACACCTCTCAGCGGGTCCCAGTCACCAGAGAGAACTCAGTTTATATTAAGTGGCCCCACTCAGCCATTTTATTGATTAATGATCTGCTTTAGTCATCTTTCCAAAATATTAAAGGTCTAAGTATTTATTGTTGGGGGAAAGCCCAGGGACACACTCATGAGCGAATCTCTTCAGCTCTGAAACTGATCCATCTTTTAACCTAGTAACATTCCTCTCTCCCTCATTCTACAGCAAAAGCTCTGAAGAGCAAGCAATGAACAGAACCCCCCACAGAACCAACGGCTCCCCTTAAATAAACCACAAAAGGACTTTCCCGGCCCACGCGGTGACCCCAGGCGCACGGGGACGGCTCCTGGTAGAGAAGAATCGGACGCTGCCAGCTCACCCGCTTCCGCAGGTTGTAGGTGAGGATGAGGTTCCGGGAGAAGGAGTGGGAGAAGGCCGTGTAGAACTCCAGCACCTTCTGCAGGGCGTCCCGCTTGATCACGTGCAGGTCGCAGTAGGTCAAGGCCCTAACGTTGGCGCAGGACTGGGCAAGGGTGGCTTCCTTCCAGAACACATCTCCAAACACGTCTCCCTTCCCTGAGGAGAGAGAGGGGTGAATGAGGGAAGTGTCATCCAGGAGGGCTCTGGCCATTGGGTCGCTTCCCTCTGCTCCCCAGAAATGCGGCTCATCCTGCAGCTCGGGCTCAGCAAAGGCAACAATGGCTTTCATTTGAACGGTAACAACACGCAATTTGAAAAACTTAAAAATACTACAAAACACATGTCCAAGTTTAACCAGTGATTCTGAGATCATTCATGTTACCTCCTGAATGTCCTAACCAAAACGGGACCCCTGTTATTCTTTAGCACACCCCCAGCTTTCCAAAACACCGGTCCCAATCTCAAATTATTTATTTGTTCGCTTGTTTGTTGTGTGTTTCCCAGCATGAGTTCGTGTGTTTTGTCCCTCCACGTAACACAGTGCCCGGCGCAGAGGAGGGGTTCTGTCCAAGTTTAGAGTCGACAGAAGTGAGGAAGGAAGGTGAAGGGTGGATCTGCGATTGGCTCTTAGGGGAGGGCGTGGACTCTGCATAGAACCGAAGAACAGGAGTCTCCTCTGTGTGGGATGGTCTACGTGGACGAAGTCAGGCAAGAGCGGAGCCCGTCTCCTCGCGTGTTCTGTCCACTGTCCTGAGTTCATGTTTGTATGGTGGCCCCATCCCTCACCCTTTCACCCACGCCTCTTCCGTGTTCCTCACCCTTGCCAAATTCCCTCCTGGTCGTATAAAAATATTGGCCCCCTATCAATGGTACCTCCAGGGTCCTAAGGGCTTAGCATTCCACAGAGCGTACATCACGAATCAATAGAGTACTAATCCCACACAGCCATATTCTGGGTTAGACTTCTATCAACCTCTACATACCTGCTTTTCACACCTACGGGCATTCTTCCTACCTTTCCCCGCGACCAACATTCAACATATGTCTAATACAAAGCCTAATTCACAGCCTCCGGTTATAAATAGCTTGAAATGTTGTTTCTCTTGCTTCTACATTTTCAGCACAGGTAACCACAAATTTGAGTCCTCAGGCATCCAGAGAGGAGTACGCAGGGGGAAGGAAGCAAGGCTACCAGGGTGAAAAGTAACCCTGATCACCCTCAGGACAGTCGCCTGTGCCCGGAGCAGCCACCCTCTGCTCCTCAGCGGGACCCCAGGTATGATGAAGAGGACAGCTGTTTTCCTGATTCAGGCTACAAAGGCAATCAGACTTTCAAGCACCTGGACAGAACTTGACCTTTTCTTAAACACGCAAAGTCTGACTCTAAGTCTATACGTACCCCTTGGGCACGGTCTTCTGTGAGCACTCCTACCATGCGAGCTGAGAAACGATGTACCGGACACATGACCGCACTGTTCTTTATGTGTTTGTGAAGTACCGCGCAGCTCCAATTTACGGGGATGGTTTTGCTGACTCCATATGAGTAGGATGCATGCATGGGGGAGCTTTCAGGTGAACACGCCTTTAAAACTTTGCTACTTAAGTTCCCTTGCCACATTGTGACTCAGTCATCAGTAACAGGAGTGGGCTAATTTAGGGCTGCGGCCAGGGGATGGGGATGTTTCTCTCTGTGGGTGCTACCTGGCTCATGGACAAAGGCTCATTCAGTGTGTGCTCCCTGCTCCCTAGTGCTGAGTCCACCCAGCAAGCCTGCCCAGTTCGTCTGCACACGTTAATCATTCCACACGCTCCCTACGCTGCATCACAGCGCCTCTCCTGCCTTTCATATTTACTTAATCTCATTCCTCTAGAGAACAGCCTTCTTCTGATGCACAGTATGGAAATTAAAAAACGGACCCCATCTGTATGCTGCAGCTCGCATCAAGAGGCAAAGCCTAATTCTCTTCACCTTGGGTCTGGACTGACCTTCATCCCTTGCTTTGACCCACAGAGTATGGCAGAAGTGATGTCTGGGACTTGGAGGCAAGGTCTTGCAGCTTCTGCCGGGTCTCTTGGAACCCAACCACCATGTTTTGAGAAGAATGAACCACACAAGAGGTCATATGTAGGTGCTCTGTGGAGCCCAGCAGGGCTCTCAGCGGACAGCCAGCCTCTGCCACTCCTATAAATGAGCTCTCTTGGCCTCCCAGCCCAATCGGGCAGTAACCCACGGCCCCAGCCAACATTGGCCTGCAACTACACGTGGGAAGGCCAGGTGAGAACCAAGCAGCTGACTGAAAATCCACAGAATGAAGAGAACCAATAATGAATTTCTTGAGCCACTAAGTGCAGGGGTGGTTTGTTACATAGAAATGGACAGCCAGAAGACACAGAACCATAGAAATCTAGGCCCATGAGACTTAATAGATTCCCTAGTACTTCAGCAGAACATCAGAAACAGTCCCGGGTCTGAGCAGGCACCCCGCTTTCTTCCCTGAAAGAAGGAGACGAGAAAGAGCAAGAACAGGGACAGATTGTCCTGAAGGAGCATCTCGATTATCAATGCGAAATGCAGAATTTACAAAATTTGCCATCTCCTATTGGGACGTGGTGGGGTGTAACTAAGCCAGGACTATCGGGAGGAGAAGAGCGTTGGTAACCTTGCCCGATTCTTCATAACGTTACTTCATTTAAACAAGATCTAACGCATGAGCAGCATACTTCTCAAACAAATTTGACAGTCATTTTTCTAATTACAAAAGAACCCACAGAGTAAAACAATAGCTCCTTGTGTATATTTAACCTGTGAATTATCTCTAAAAATTCAGTTTCTAAACAACTTCTTCAAACCTATTGCTTGAAACAAAGGGCGACCACGTTGTGGTTGAAACACACCAGGAAATAAATACGTGCATCTTTAGACATGACAACCCGCCCATTGTAAAGTTTTCCAAGCAAAGGTTTGGCAGAAACAATAAGTAGAGGGCAGTTCCACCACAAAAAGTGCTTCACGGAAAGATTGTCACAATAACGTGGACGGTCTCGGTCTCAGTGTTGTCATACCTTGGATCTGATTCTTCCTGTGAGGGACATGTTTTTGGATAAATCATGTTAGTAAGACTTAAGAATGTGGTGTTGGAGGACCTGTCAGATTCAAAACAAACCCAAGACTATTCTGGCAAATGGGAAATGTATTTGCAACACGCAGGACTTGGGGAAAGCATCAAAGGGAAGGGTACCGAGCGTTTGGCAGGCTGCTTGTAAGCTCCACGCATCACTGGGAACAATGACTTCCCAGGACAGCTTGCGAATCAGAAGCAAGGACAAGCCCTACACCCACACTCCCTCCTTGTTCCCTGGTGTGAAATCATCATTCACCGGAGAACAAAAGGTACGCCAGTGCATTGGGAAATCAAACTACTTGAAGCAATTGGCTTATTGATTTACTTATTACACTGAGGCACGGGTGCAGAATGTTAAAGCAACGTTCCAATTTCTAAAATGCATTCTAAGTGGACTTGCTGAGCTGGAGGGGAAATTTTTAAAAAGGGAAGTGGGGAAAGGCAGTCTAATTAAAACTCCAAGCAAGCACCCCTGTGACACTCACTCCTTCCCCCACCCAATTACACGCAGCTGTCCCCACCGCACCTCCACTGCGGAAGGGCCACAACTACGGGCTACAAATGGGGGATTGAAGGAGACACCCAGATGGGAGCCGGGACACAGGGCTCGGAAGGCACCAGGAGAGGGCAGGAGATCTCTGCAGGGGGCACACAGCACAGGAGAAAACCAAGACCCTGCAGATAATTTCATTCAGCGAAGGACAGAGGCTGGGGGTAGGGGAGTGGGACTTGGGTGGGTTCAGAGGGGTGGATGATCAGGGCAAATTCCAGGGGTGCTGGAACTGGGGCCCTGGGAGGATGGCACAGCCTGCCCACATGTTAAAGAGTCGCAGGGGAGGAAGTGACTCTACTCTAAACTGACAATTCTCCAGAAAAAGGCCCTGTTTACTCAAAGACAAATTCTGAGTGAGCTTGGCAGGCCAGAGAGGGAAGGGCAAAAATGAAATATACAGCTGCTTCTCTTCGTTGTTCCCTACCACGTGCTCTTGTGAGGACCCCTCACAGTATCCTGCACTAAGCAAAATCTAATTCTGCAGGTAAAGTCATCATCTGCCGCTCAAATCAAGTTATCTCCAGACCCAAGCCAATTAGAAAGGACTCATTCAGTCCTTCATGCCACTTCCGGCAGGCACTGTTCTAGGGGCCGAGGGACGGCAGTGGAGTGACAAACACGTGCAGTGAGACTCAGGATTATAACATGACAGGAGCTGTGATGGGGGAGACGGCAGGAGGGCTATCAGCTCAAGTTCAAGGGCTCAGGGAAGACTGAAGGGTGTGTGAGCTGGCTCCAGTTAACCAGCATGAAGATGAAGCACAGAGATGATTCCAGAGAGGAAATGGCACAGGATTTGGCTTTTTGGCAGGACTGAAAGCTTCTGCCTCTGGAAAACCCCATGTTTTGGATTGTATGCTCCTTCAGTCACCTGCAGAGGTGAGTGTTGCCAGTACATTTCGCAAGCCTTTGATGAAAGTACCTGGTCTCCTCACTCAGCTGCAAACCCACCTGAGCACCTGCCGTAGTCTGCACCCTGGGTGTGCGACGCCAGCTTGTTCGGTGGCTGGATTCACTGCGCCTTTGGTGGCTCTACTGGGGGTGCTGAGAGGCACCAGGAACATGGGGTGCAGCGAGGGCCACCCCTCCCAGCCCCCGCCCTCTACTGCCTTTACTCCTCTTCTCTGGGGCATCAGGAAGTCCTCTGTCCTCAAGCCATTTCAGGACTGGAGGGGCCTGTCACTCACTTTATCGGGATGGTGAAATGTGACTGTGGAGACCCTGGCATGGCTGAGAGGGCCTCCGAGGGAGAGCCATTGTCTCTCCTGTTCCTAGGAATGATTCTGCATGTGAGACCAGAACAGAGGGCCTGCATCACTCTCCCTGGCAAACCCTGAGCAGACTGTGCGCACACCACTGACGGATGGTCCAGGAGGATGGCGATGAGGACACGCACAGGCCTCAGACCTCCTGGATTCCTCACAGGTGCCAGGCACGTTAAATCTGGGTCCTCTCCTTTGTCCTGGGAGACAGGTCTAAGACACAAAGAAAATTTGCCAAAATCTCCTCCTTCCTAGTACTGCCTCAGCCTGTTTTCCCAGTACTTCCTTATCCATTCTCTCAATAGAAGCTTCAGGGCCAGACAAGTTGAGTTCAAGCTCAGCTCCACCCTGTCAGGGTTTGAGCTGGCCTCTGTCAGCCTCTCCCCCTCCCCCACTCTGCAGTCACATGGAAGTTCTTCAAGTCCCTCCAGGCCCAGCTCCCCTGTCCCCTCAGGGCCTTCCCAGCACTGCCTGACACTCCACCCTGCTCCTTGGTCTGGGTGGCCTTCGCTTCCGCTTTGAAAGAATCCCTGACCCCTTAACCAGAGCAGCTGCCATCACACACGCCCTGTGCAGGCTGGAGCCACTCTTCGTGCTGCTGATTGCTGCGCCCCCGCAGCATCTCTGGCACGCAGCGGGCACTCTGTGGGTGCTGAATGCATAAAGAAACCAACTGCGCTGGGCATCTTACTCAACCTCTCCCAGTCTCAGTGGAGTCAGCTATAAAATGTGCATAAAAACACCACCCCCTGGGGCTGCTGAAAGCTTTACATGAAGTAAGGAGAACAAAGCACTGTGCTTGGAACATAGTAGATGCGCAATAAATAGTAGCCGCAATAAAAGAAGAATCCCCTTAACAGCCCTGTAAGGATATTCCACAGGCATCATCAGCCACATTTTAAGCAGAGGAACGTGGGCTCCGAAGAGGTGAGATGATTGCCGCGACCCCATGAGCTTTCCCCACGCTGCCACGGGCCTCCGTCCCACAGTGCTCCCACGGAGCTGTCCTCTGCCGGCCCTCCCCCACGCAGCCTTCCTCCCAGTCAGCATTTGTGGAGACCTACCTTGGGCAGGCACCATGCAAAGTGATGGGGAGAAGGACCAATAGGAGGCAGCTTTGATCTTAGGGAGCTATGGCCTGGGAATCCAGCTGTTCCCCTAAAGCAACTCTCTCCTCTTAATCATAACAGAGCCCGTGACTTTTAGCTGGCTGGAGGATGACCAGATGCCCTGCGGCTAGGTGAGGCCATCTGTCCACAGGCTGGTTAAGGCATGGGGAACAGAGGGATGTGTACAACTTCTGGGGCAGGCCTGCCCTTCCCCTCTGCTCCTTCCTCCTGGCTGGAACAAGGATGTGCATTCCCTCGGACCTAGTTAGGATGGAGCAACAGGCTGGAAGAAGGCTGGGTGCTCACACCGTGAAGTCGCCATGCTAGCTGTCTTATACCTGGAGTGCTACACGAGAGAAAAACGAGTTCCTGTCTTGTGTAAACTTTTCTTTGGCAGGGGAGTTATGAAGCAGCTGAGCTCACACCTGAGCCCATTCAGGAGTCCACAGTCCAGTGGGCAGGGCAACGTGCTGAGCTCTAGTAGGGAGGTGCACACACACCTGCCTTCTCATCTGCTCCAGGGAAAAGCACAGGTTTGCACTTCTGGAAGCCTGAGCAGTAACGTGGTGATGGGGCCTCTGGCAGCACATTCACAGCAGAAGCTCCAGAACCAGGAGCTAAACACCTTGGCCACACCCACCCCTGTTCCTGGCCCAGCCCTGACTGGACTGGGGAGCCAGGCTCTGCAGAGAATGTACTGGGGAGCCTCACTGAGGCTACATCAGGCCAGGCAGGGGCCGGGGACCCTGCCTCAGGTGCCACCATGTGCCTCACCCCAACGGAGCCAAGTCCAGGCTTTCCGGCTTATTTTGGAATACTTGATAACTCTCCCGCATGCACTGATGGCCCTTTCCCTTGGTTGTCTGAGATCACGGCAAGAGTAGGTAAGCAAGGTGTTGACACCTTGCATTTTGCCTTCTCTTACCTGTTGTGAATCTACAATGTCCCTCTTCTTGTTTGTACTGAGAAAAACACCAAACAAAAACAACAGCAACAACAACAAAAATACGCTGCTGGCAGTCCGTGACCTCTGCTTCAACTGTCACGGTTTCGGGAAGTGGGAATGTACAACGAAGACAGACAGACATAGCAGAATCTCATCCGTTTGCCTTCCCATCCGTTTGCCTTACACTACTAGGAATAAAGTCTTAGCCTCATGCGCCAGGTCTTATCTGATTGTGTTGTGGTGTTGGGGGCTGAGCCAATATGTTTTGATGGATTTCTTTTGCCAACAAAGAAAGCTGGGACTGCAGATGCTGCGAAGGCCTTGGCCCCACGAACAGGCGTGCCTCAGAGGGGTGTCTTGTTCTAGAAAGGTCTGCTCTCATGTTGGGTTTTACGGGAGAGTTCAGAGATGTTTAAGAAATACTTGTTTTCTTGTGAGGTCAGGCCAAAGGGCAGCAATAATCACGCTCTTCTGCAAACCGTCCCTATAGGAGAGATGGGACGCTGCACGGGTCAACCAGATGTCCGGTCAACAAGACCCTTGCAGGGACCTGTGACATCATATGCTAAGTCTGCTGTGCACAGCGTCTGATTGGGGGTTCCCAAAGGCAGGGTTATGTCTCACCGTCTTTGCACCCAATGCAATCCAGTTCAACAATTTGGCCTTACCTACCACGGATCAGGCAGTGTTCCAGTGGTGAAGGGGGATAAGATAGATGGGTGTCTCTACATTGTCTCTACGTTCAAGGGCCTTACAACTAAGGAGACAACCTTACAACCTTGGCTCCGTGTAGGCAACAGCGAAGCATCACACAAGTAAAAATGGAATACCAAGGTATGTGGAGACTGGGCTAGGCAGGACCACGGCAACTTTGTGGAGAAAATGGGAACAGAGCTGGCTTTCTATGGGAAGGCAAGAGAATTTAGATACATGAGGGAGATTGGCCCTTTTTCCAAAGAGCAGAGGAAAAAAGCTGGGTGGCCGGGAATGAAGACAGCTGGTTTGGGATATGTTGAGCTTCCTCTTACAGCTCGGTCTGTTGGCAGTGTTGTTCAGACTGCCTCTGCCCTCCTACTGCTAAGGGGAAATGACCTATCCCTACGCCTGACGTTTCCCGGGAAGGCAGCTCCACGATGTCACACTCTTGGCCTCTCTCTTCCGCTCGTCTGAGGAGTTTGGAGAAGAGGCTGCCCATGTGAGGCCAGTCCCTTACTCTGTCCTCGGGGTCTGTCTGCCCACAGGAAGCACGTGTCCCTGTCTCCCCACACCATGAGCTCTGCAGGGAGACCCTCACAGGGGTAGGTCTGTGCTGCTCAGCACCGCCAGGGTGGGTCTAATTCTGGGGCTCGATATTGGGAAGCCTCCTTGGATGCAGATATCATGCACGTTCCCCAATATTAGCTTCATCAGAAAGATAGAAGGTGATTTTTGTCTTGACTTATCTTATTGTCTCTCTCTTGGCTTGGAATTCTGGGGAGATCCATGCAATTTGTTAAGCACCCCTGAACCCAACACCCACCTCTCTTCATCCTTGATCTTGCTCCTGACCCCCTACTCCAATAACACCACTTTCACAATAGTCGATAATTTTTCCAGAGAAAGCTAAGAGATATTTTTTAGTCCTCAGCTTGTAACAGCTCTTTGATTCTAATGTATATACTTAAGTTGTTTAGCATTTTTTAGCTCTGAAATCAGAACGTGTCTTACAATCAATGATAAGTCACAGTTTAATTGGCAGCGTTCTTTCTCGCGCTATAAAATATCAGTGTGTCTTACAATCCATGACATCTTCTGGGCAGTGAATAAGGTTCTGGAACATTTGAAGATACCGTACCCCTCTCCTTCTCTTTTGCGAACCCCCTCTATCCTGGTCTCTCCCCCTCTGCTGGCTCCGCCACAGGCTCTCACATGCACGCCCCATATCAATGTGTTCCTTGGGGCTCTGCTCTAGACTGTATGGCTTCTTACCCACCCTCCCCTTGCTTCTGGGGTTTGCTCCACCTCTCGCGGGTTACAATTGCCACCTGGATCATGATGACCCCCAGGTTTATGCCTGGAGCCTAGGTCTCTCTTCTGAGACCAGGATCTCCCTCTGGACACTTTCATTTAGCTCAGATCCACAGGTGCAAACGGAACCGGCGCCCCTCCCAGGTGAACCCAGACTCCCTGGGACCCAGACTGGTGTCCCTCGTCCCAGTGAAGGTTGCCCAGGTCGTTCCAGACTCTTCCCTCATCTCCATAGCCAGCAAGTGACCAAGCTCTGACAACCTGATCTACCAGATATCTTTTCGGTGTGTCTAGTTTTCTCCATTTCCACTGCCATTGAGTCAGTTCAGGTGACTCATCTCAGCATCCTCCTCGTTGGTCTCCCTGTCTGCTGTCCATTCTCTTCACAGCAGCCGGGATCATCTCTATAAACATAAATGTGATTCTGTCACTCTTCTACTTTACCTGGGGGAATTCAATTCATCATGCAAGTCTCAGTTCAGATACCACCTCTTTCAGGAAGCCTCCTTTGGTTTCTCCTGGCTGGCCTATTTTATAAGCTCCCACAGCATCCCATTCTTACTCCTATTAGAAATCTTGGCTATATTATACAACTGCACATTTACTTGTCTGTCTCTCTGGTGAGACTGTTAGCTCTATGCCAGGCATGTTTGTTTGGTTCACCATTGTATCTCCATCCCCAGCACGACACCTGGTATGTTCATGGACTGAATGAATCAACACGTCTCTGAAAAGACAGGTCTGAGTGAACCACATAAGGCTGGCCAGGAGATGAAAGACTTAGAATGCCTTAGGACGGATGACTTGAAGGACAGACTTGGTTTCCAGCCTGCGTGCAGGCATCTGGGTATCCTCAGGTAGCTCCTTTGCCAGCCTGACTCAAGAAGGAATTTGCTGACCTGCTTACAAACACTCCCATAATTCCCTCTGATCCAGATTGATACTGAGCTGAGAATTTACAGGCAAACTTAAAAAGGAATAAAGATAATGAATATCAGAAATTATCTCATGGTACAAATCTTCTCTGTAAGGGAATGGAAACCTCACCCAAATGTGGGACACCAGCTTTCCTTGTGGGGAAGATACTGAGCATGAGCAGACAACCCTGCCCCTCTACCTGAGTGGGGCCCCCCACAAATGGCCAAACTAAAGCAAAGGTCTGGAAGCATCATGACGAGTCTCCCTCTGTTCTTCACAACTGCAGTTAGATAAAATTAATTAGTCGCGTGTCTCTGCGCTAACTGATACAGACCACAAATCTTCCACTGAAAGCAGGTGATGATTTTCCAAGATCGCTCTAGATGAAAATTAAAAAATGACTTGATTTGTCCCTTTCTGTTTATAAAACAATATATACAGTGGCACCTCAGTACTTGTCGTTAATTCATTCTGGAACTTGGGACCAGTCAAAAACTGATGAGTCCCAAGCAAGCGACGAGTGATGAAGCATTTTCTCATGTGGGGCAGTGGTGTGACTCATACAAGTTCCAGCAAGTACGATGAGTCCCAAGCAAGTGCCGAGTGCTGAACATTTCTTTCCCATCAAAATGCAGTGAGTTCAGGGTTTGACAAGTTCTGAAGCCGACAAGTACTGAGGTATGACTGTGTGTGCATTGTAGAAAATAATTGAAATATGTTGAAAAATAGGCCACCATCCAAAAACATCAGCTAACATTCTGGTACACTTTCCATCTTCCTTCTCCTCATATATGGATTTTTATGTAATTGAGGTTACTCTTACTGCATGTATAGTTACATATTCTGCTTTTCCCCCACTTAATGTTATATTGGAAACATTTTGCATGCCAGGAAAACTTCTTACATCTTGATTTACCATAATTTTTATTTAACCAACTCGCTCTGTCTGGGCCCTACAGTTATGAGAATTTCCTTTAGAAAGATCTGTTAACGCTCCTAACTGCCAGTGTCTTTAGGGACTGAAAACCAATTTTTAAAAATTGCTTCAGCAAAAACAGAATTAGGAAAGAGAACCTGGTCCCCACCCCTACCCTCTCTCAATCAGGTAATATGTTCATTACCTGATACAAATGTTTTTGCAATTCTGAATGTCTAGATTATTCTTACTACACCTCCTCGCTTGGAGTGTGGATTTAATATAATTGCTTTGGTTGATGGAACAGCTGTATGAATATTAATGCTTGGCTGGAGTGTTTCGAGAGACACTTAAGCATAACTTCCTCCTCTTGTGCTGAGCATGAAAATACCTATGATACAAATTTTATATAGCACTTTAGCTAGTCCACTCGGTATGTGGAATAAAGCACCATGGAAGATGGCAGCGCAGGAAGTGGGGGACGTCCCCTCACCCCCTCCTGCTCACAAAAATCTCAGAAGCATCTCTGTGAAGGGCTTAGCTTCTCCGTCTCTAAGATAATGAGGGTTTACAGGAAGCTTTTGCTGTTTCTTAAACCTTTGTGAGATAGCCAGCCTGTCTTCATTGTCCAGCCCAGCTGCCCTCCTAATCCAGAACTGTTTGAGGGAGGGGTTGGGTAGTTCCTCCTAAAATAAATGTCATTATTTTCTGATTGGATCAGTATATGGCAAGTCTTTAAAAATGTTATTTTTTTCAAATTGTATCCTAAACACTGAAAGGATCTGTAAAACTTGGAATGATGTTGACGTTCTCAAGATCTGCTTTAAAAATAAATTTACTGATTTTGAAAGGAGCATATGCCATTTTAAAGAAGATTGGAAAATAGACAAATATAAAAAATGAAAAAGAAAATCTCCTACAGCCTTACAAACAAAAGCCATCCACTGTGACCTGTTGATGAAGATGCGGGTGGGCTTTTATCCTCAAACGTTTCTCCCCATATAGCTGAGATCATATTGCACTTAAAAATTGTATTTGAGTCCTGGCTGGTGTGGCTCAGTGGATTGAGTGCTGACCTGTGAACCAAAAGGTCATGGTTCGATTCCCAGTCAGGGCACATGCTTGGGTTGCGGGCCAGGTCCCCAGTAGAGGGCACGCGAGAGGCAACCACACATTGATGTTTCTCTGCCTCTCTTTCTCCCTCTCTTCCCCTCTCTAAAAATAAATAAATAAAATCTTTTTTAAAATTGTATTTTACTTACTTTATTATCGTAAGTTTCTAATAACATGTAAAGTTCCTTGTGAGCATGCTGAAAGGCCGCACTCCCTTTTAAAATGCTCTAAAATACTTGGTTATTTAGAAAAATATTCATATGTTCTCTCTGTGCCTGTTCTCTCCCCATCCCTCTACCCCCATTCCTTCCTCTGAATTCTAAATCTCTGTCTTAAGCCCTGGCTTATTTTCCCAGTTCCAGACCCTCCTTGCTGAGTAGCTGTTGAGGACTCCACTGGTCTTTAAGTCAAAATCACATCACTTTTCTCTCCCCCAGCCCTTCTCCTCCCCCTGGAGGCCTTATGTTACCGATGTCTCTATCCCCCTTCGTACTCGAACATCAGAATCACCCCTCTCACCTCCCTCTGTCTACTTCTCATAACCTATTATGTCTGATCTTTCAGACTCTCCTTCCAGAATATCCCACCCACCTGTCCCATCCACCTGTCCCTCCCACCTCAGGTTGCCAGATTTAGCAAATAAACATACAAGACACCCAGTTAAAGCTGAATTTTAGAGACATGGATAATTTTTTTTAGCATAAATATGTCCCATTTACTGTTTGGAAATATTTAAGCTAAAAATGACTTGTTCTTCATATGCAATCCAAATTTAACTGTATTTTATTTGGCATCCCTATTCTGTCCCAGTATCTCCTGCCCATGCCTTAACAACTCCCGTCTCTTCTCTAAGCCACAGTCGCCTCACGACCTGCTGGTCTCTGTGTCTCAATTCATTCATCTTACAAATCACAGCTCTAACGGTGTCACATGTGACTCACCGCCTCCAGTGGTTCCCCACAGCCTAGTTCTCCATGAGAACTAGACGTTCAGAAATGTCCACAGACAAGCCCTGAGCTGCTTTCCCAGCCCCAGGCCCCACTGCTGCCACCCCTCAGGGCTCTCAGCTCCAGCGCCATGTGCCGGGCTCATGGTCACAAAGCACACCCTTCCCCAGGCCCCAGCCCCCACCACACTTTCCATCTCCAGCTCCCTACATCATTATCCAAATCCTGACTCCACCTTCACAGAGCCCACCCCAGGCTGGACCTTCTTCCCTTGTATATACATCACTCGTTGTCTATCCTACCATTTTGGCAGGTCAGAAATCGTTGAATATTGGCAATTTCATATGGTTTAGGTGACTATAATAAAGGGCCCCTACCTCTGGCTTCCCTGCCTTACTACTCTCTACAGGATCATCATCTCACCCCTTTCCACAAAAAACATCAAGTAGTGACTATCTACAGCAATGTCCTTAAGGTACTGTCCCTCAACCACATTCGATGCAATCACCCGAGGGAGGGCTTGCTGACCGGGCAGATCCCAGGGCTCACCCTAGAGCTGCAGAATCAGAATCCACAAAGAGGGTCCTGGGGGTGTGCTCTGTGAACAAGCTTTCCATCTGAATATTACACTCACTGATGCTGAGAACCACCGGGCCACTTGGGAAGTCTTCTCAGCCTATGCTACTCACACTGGTCACAGAATACACCTGCACGTAATCCTACCTCCAATGGCTCTAGAGGCTCCTGCTGCTCTTCCCACTTTAAAACCCAGCCTATCAAACACTCTGCTGGCCCTGCCAAGCCCAGCCAGCTGTCACCTCCTCCACCAACGTCTCCCTGTTCACTCCAGGAAGTCTACAGAAAGGAGAGCCTGTGTTACTTATTGTCACTAATCACGCATTTATCTCCCCAGCTGGGAGAGAACATTCATTCAAGACAACGATTTTTCTCTACATCCTTCCTCAAAGAAGCTAACACCATGTGATGCTGTGACAGTTGGTAAATAAACAGATGCTACATTAATATCCAGGCAAGGTCAATGGATTATTTAAAGCAAAGGTGAGCATGTCTTCTAAATTAGGAAGGAAAAAGACTCCATCTGTGAGAAAGTATTTGTACCTTTACATGTCCATTTCAGGAGAGTGTAAATCTTAGTTCAGCAGTGACAGGACTGCAAGTAGAAAGCTGGGATGGCCTGATGAGCCAGGGCCAGCCCATCAGCCTTCCTCATGGCTGCTCCCCTCCCTGGGCCCCTGGCCACCTGCAAGTCGAGAAGAGTTTCCTCTCTGAAAGCCATGCCCAGAACTGTTCCAAAAAGACACTGTAGACTCAACAGAATAAACCCATCACCTCTCAATCCACCCCATCCTCTTCTTCCTCCTCCAGCTCTGTCGACTGTTCAGTCACTGTTCAGTCACTAGGCCAGAAACTATTCCCTTTTTTTACCTCCCACATTGTGGAAGATCTCCCTCCCCTGATATCTCTGGACTCTGGCTCTTCTTCCATGTGTCCCTCCCAGCACCTTACTGAGGTCCTCATCATTTCTCACCTGTGCCTCCTAGCTAGCGTCCACGCCTCCATACTTGTGGAACCACATCTTCATGTCACTCTCATGTTTGAAACTGTCTCTGGGCCCCTCATCTGAAAAGATAAAGTCCAGACCCTTATTCTGGACCATGGGTCCTTTCACAGTCTGACTTTCAATTCAATTCGACTCAATTCAATTCAGCAAGCATCTTCTAGTCCCCTCCATGTGCTGGACTAAGCCAGAGATATGAAATCAAAGGGTCTCAGCTCATAGGAGAGGTAGATGAGCACACAGGTGATTGATGCAGTGTGATGGGCTTAGCAGAACCACAGGAGGCCCTGGAGACTTAACCCGTTGGTGGTAATTCTTGCAGGAGTTAACGCAGAGCCAGAGCAACAGTAAATCTCCAGCTCCAGGTCCAGGGCTCTTGACATTACTCAGGCAGCACAGCCAGAAAGACCTCAGTCTTGCCCAATGGAGTGAAACACAGCAAAGCGAAAGGCCCAAGATGGTCCATGATTAAACCACAACTTAAATATTAAAACGCAGAACCCATAAAAGTGACTGCAGAAACACGAGGCCACAGTGAAACAAGACCATTTAAGTACCGCTTTTATAAGATGGAAACTTGCGGAGACAGACCACACTGAAGCACAGCGCCGGTGGACTCACCGACTTTGGCCGTGTAACGCAAACTGAGAAAAACTGAGAAAAACTGGGAGTTGCTTGCAAGTGCTAACAGTACTGCTTGGTCAGGGACCAAAATGGGTGCCTGTATCTTTTTATTCTCGTATCTATGAAAAACTAGAAGAAAATTGTTTTTAAAAAGATAATAAAAATGCATATAGTAAAATCTTAAAATTATTTTGCAGAGCCGAGAAACTAAATTTGAGAAGACATTAAATGATTTCTAAGAGAATTCCAAAAGGAGATTGGGAGGGTGTCATTTCAAAATTAAGACAGAGAACATCAGCAGAAAAGAAACTCACACGAGATTGTTCAGTATGTTCTGTCCTCGGGACGCAGCACGGCCTTCACTCCTAGAGAGATACGGTGTACGTTTGCGGGACTGTGCCTTTGCACTGCGGGCTGACGCAGGTCAAGAAAGCAATTTAGTGGGTCATGAGAGTCGCTTTCTTTTTCAATGAAAGATAATAGAATCGAACAGAAAATGCCATGTGCATTTCATGTAGCAAAAGTAAGTACTGAGTTTTATGTGTAATTGTGTGCGCACAGGTTGATTAGTTCGTGATGGAATAAACATTTCATATGGTGAGTTGCAGTCAAGAAAGTTTGAAAAACACTCCTTGAGAACCCTTGCATTACAAAGGGTTCTTTTAAAACATATACTAAACACACTCAGTTAGGAACAGTGACCTTTCCCCCCACTCTTGCAGTCTGCGCTACAATTAAACAGAGAGTGGGGGTGGAGTATTAGAACCGGAAGCAGGAAACAAATCAGCAGAATGTAAATCAGTGAACCGATAACAAGGGGCTAGAGACCAAACAGATGAGATCAACCAGCTTTTTCCTAAAGACTCCTGTTCTTTGATAACTGAAGATGACCTAGCCTGGATACACAGCAGCTGCTCAATAATTACTTGTCCAATGACCCTCTAGAAGCACCTGCATTCGATGATAACACTTATCAAGCAGTGAGATTGTTGCTTTTTTAGGAATGGCGGTCTCCTCCACGGGAGCTCCTGGAAGGCTGGGCTACTGTCGGGTCCACAGCTGCATCCCCACCCCTCTGACAGTGGCTGGCAAGTGTTCAGTAAATTCTGGCTGGGTTGAACTGAAGGGCATCAAAGGGCGATAAAGATCTAGTTCCCATAGCCATCCGATGCTTGGACCCCCTTTGCAAGAACAAACTGGTTTCAATTCATTGAGCAAAAGGTATTCTAATCAGAGAAAAACAGCCTTGAATTTGTTTCCAGAAAGCAAATTGGGATCTCTTAATGTGTCCTGGTCCAGTGGTCAGGTTGACTCAAAGAACTTGTGTCATCCTTTTATAGAATAAGAGCCTCTTAAAATGTCCCGGCCGCTGGGGACCCATGGGAGGTGCTTTTTCTAGTCCGGACAACTCGAGGGCATTGCTAACTGGAGAAGGCAGGATGCGCAGGAAGGCCCGCAGCAGAGGGCCGGATTTGGAGGAGCATCAGTTGACCAGGTAGATCAACAATAAATCAAGCCCATAAGAAGCCCAGGCTGAGGGGAAACGGGACATGGCTTGGACACAGTCACTTGCCGCCCTCGCTCCTCTGCGGCTCTGCGCACATCCACGGCTGGGTGTCCATGTGCAGCTCCTGACAGTGCAGCTGTTTAGGGTGCATGAGTAAGGGCGCGCTGAGCATGAGTATGTAGGTGAACAGTATTCCCTGGAAAGGCATGTGCTGCATATCGGGATGGGGGAGATGGGTGAAAGACGCCCTATGCCACGGGATCAATTCAAATTCAATTCAAAGGAGAAACAACTACTCACTAGTTACTCTTCTTCTCAGCCAGGCAAACACCCCGATTGCTATTACCAACGGGAAGTGCTGTTTATCAAGGACACTGATTAAAGGCAGGCATTAATGTCACTTCCCTGCAGCTACAGTAAAGTAATGCGTGTCCCATTCATACACAGTCAAGTCTCACATCGCTGTGGGTGAGAAAGGCAAGGAACAGAAGAACTTGTCTGTCTGTAGAATTCAGTGGATACCAGGAATCCAGAACACTTATTTCAGCCAACAATTTCAGCCTCTCCCCCACCCAGTCTCTATCGCAGTCTCCAGCAAATGCTGGAGTAATGGAAATCATCCTTGACTATTCACCCGAGCAGAATGTAACCAAGAGGGCAAGGTTGCTTGGGGCTGGGGAGCAAGAGGAGGCTGCATGTTATACCCTTGAAGGTTAAACAGGAACAAAGTTTGGGATTATTTTTAAAACACTGTGTCTAAATACTTAGTTTGCATTTCAATTCTAACTTTGGTGTAATTTAATCTCTCTGTCTCAGATTCCTAAAATATGAGGGGGATCCAAAAAAAAACCCAAATAAACCCCTGGAATTATCTTCTGGAGGGCAAGCCCCGTGTAGTCCAGGCTTCCTCTGCTAGGTGAGTATTTTAGGGACCCATCTGTGTCAGTGTACCAACTCAGGTTGTTGCCAGAGGCTGCGTTTAGTGTTTTTTTTTTTTTTTTTTAAATACTTTCAACACGTTTACCCATTTCATGATGGGCAATTTACAAGTGCACCTGCCCACACCCCACTGAGTGTTCAGCAGTTTTTGACCAAAAAATGACACGACCCCCTGCCCCACCCTCTCTATTCACCTGATCTCTTCCCCAGTGACTTTTTTGTTTGTTTGTTTCCCTGGATGGAAAAAGTCCTCAAAGGTTTTGCCGATGTGGAAGAAGTGAAACAAAAAATGGCAGAAGCACTAGAAGGCATCAAAATCAACAAGTTCAAAAACTGTTTTGAGCCGTGGAAAAAGCATCTCGATAGGCGTATTGCATCAAATGGAGAGTTCTTTGAAGGTGGGTGAAGCTTAAACAGGTAAGAATAAATATACAATTTTTTATAAGTAAGTTTTGGGTTTCCCCTCATGTATGTCTACAATGTCTAGCAGTACCTGGCAGCTCCACGGGCCAGCAAACTATGTAAATCATCATTAGGATTGCAGTATTACAAAATAAGACGGAGCAGAGGCTTTGGAGTCAGGGACTCCAGGATGCTGGCTCCATGGACCTCGTCAGCTGTGAGGTCTTGGGAGAGTCTCCTAACCTCCCTGAGTTCTCACTGTCTCATACACAAAACGGAGCTAATACAGTCACTTCACAGGGTTACTCTAAGGGTTCGCTGAGAATCTGTGTGTAAAATGCCTGGTGCAGAATGATGGCCACGAATGATGGGTCTTACTATGATGGCCCGCCCGCTCAGTGTAAAACGCCCCCAGTCAGGAGCTGCCCCGAAGCTACTGCCTCAGGCAATCAGATGAGTCTCTAAAGGCCACTGATGTGCAACATGGAAAACATCAACATGTGCCCCACATCCCTCTCCGCCTCCCCGGCCCCCTATCATAGTGTCTGGCAGACCAGCTTCCCTGTTACCCACGTGAGAAACTCCACAACCCTCCTGGACCCTCTCCTCTCCCCCGCAACAGGAAATCTGTCATCAGGCTCTGTTGATTCTACATTCTGTACTCAGCTCCATTTGCTTCTCTTCACCGGCTCACCATCAACTCGCCCCTAGAGGACGTGTCCCCAACCTCACCTGCCATCCCCAGCCGGCTCCTTTCAATCCACCCTCCAAGTTGCAACTGCCATCACCTGCCTGAAGTACAAATCTGAGCATGCCCCTCCCCTGCTTTAAGCCCTTCTTTGGCTCGCCCAGAGTAAAATCCAAATCTTTTAACATGGATCCCAGCGCCTGCACCACCGGCCTCGCCCCTGGCGGCCTCCCCGGCCCCATCCCTCACATGCCGCTTTGGTGTGTGTGTTTCAACCGCACCGAAGCACGTGCAGCTCTGCAGAGAAACCATGTGCTCTCTCTGCAGGGGCTTCACACATGCTGCTCCCTCTGCCTAGAACTCCCCTTTGTCCTCTCCTACTAACTCATTCTCAGTATTTGTTTTTCCATGTAGGTGTCATTTCTTCCAGGAAGCCCTCCCTACACTTGAATACAGGGTTAGATGCCCCTTCCACTGTATGCAAATATCTGCTTATTTGTTCATCTCCCCAGCTGCCTGGGTGGTTCTTGAGGACGAAACCCATTTCTGTCACTGCAATACCCTAAGGGTCACAAAACAGGCACTCAACTATTTTGTTTGTTGGCTAGAGGCACAGATGCTAACAATTGTTCTTGCCCCATGGTGCAATCGCTGGTCATAGGTGGCAGCGGCATTGGGCTACTCAGTAGCTAAGCCAAAATCTCAGGCACCAGAAGGTTTCCTTCCAGCTGAGGCAACACCTACCTAGGATGGCCACCACCTCATCGTCCTGGATCACCTCCAGGGAGCCGGAGACCACAAAGCAGAGGTTGTCCACACTCTCTCCCGCGTGGTAGATGAGGTCCCCCGGGGCGCAGTGCACCGTCTGGAACTCCATGGCCAGGGCCCGCAGGCAGCCGTCGCTGGCCAGCCGGAAAGCCGGGTGTTCCTTGAACACCTTGCGGTTCAGGTGCACGCAGATGTCAGCTCTCATGTCCTTGGGGCAGATCTGCAGGACCTGGCCAAGCACAGGAAGGAACAGTGTCAGGGTGCTCCTCGCTGAGGCCTCCAGCTCACCGCTGCTCCACACCTGGGAGCAGAAGCACCCCCCACCCCACCCTCTGAGGCCAGATGGCACTCACAGCCCTGGTGGACAAGACAGCAGGTCCCTGGCCTCGTGGTGCCTACTGTCTGTGGGAGGCAGTGGCCACGAAAACCTGTGTTAATTGCTCCGAAGCGGGTCCTGAGAGCAGGGGCTGGAAGAATGTGGGACTCTTTAAGTAGCTGGGGGAGGCCTCTCGGAGGAGGTGACATTTAAACTGACACCTTCATATGCTGTCAGAGGCAGCCCTGTGAAGAATGAACATTCCAGAAGAATAACAAAGGCTGTGAGGAGACTGCAGCAATAGCCAATGTGAATGAGAGGGAAGGGGGAGATGAGGTTTTTGGGAGAACGCCGAGCAGGAGAGCGTGTAGAGACATTCAAGTATGCAAAGCTTTTGATTTATTCTGAGTGCGATGAGGACACATTGGAGGATTTCCAGCAGGGAGGTGACAGGGCCTGAACTATATTTTAGGGGATCGTTGCAGCTACAGAATGGAGTCAGAGGGTAGAGGGTCCTGACTTCCAGTGAGCGAGAACGGAGCCAAGGAGTCAAGTTGCGGCAGGAGAGCCAGATTGAGGTGCTGGGCCCCACCTCCACCCCCTCTGTATGGAAACAGGCTTGCAAGAGGAAGCAAGCTTGTAAGGAAGACTGCAGAGACAAATGAGGTCCAGTTCTATCCAGCTGGGCCAGGCACCCTGACCCCGAAAGGTGACCTACAGTCAATTATAATGCCATTATCATATCATCAGCATTGCAGATAGACCCGGACCCATCATGCACCAACACCACACATTTCAGATACAAACTCCCCTCCCACTGGGAAGGTGGTGCCTCATCCCTTCTACCTCCACTCTGCCCAGATCCACCCCTTTATGAGTTCCTCCCCACTAACCCAAATATAAGCCCAGACCCCCAAACCCTCCAGGGCGACTCACTCCCTATCTGAGTGTGCATTTTCGCTTTAATAAAACCTCCATGCTTCACTGAATCTTTCTGTCTCATTCTTGAATCCTTTCTCGTGTGCAGACAGGAATACTGGGTACTGTCACTGGGCTGGGGCCTCCCTTGGCCTCCCCGTGAGCCTCTGACATCAAGTTTAGGTCACTCCTGCAAGCGTGACCTAAGAGCTCAGGGACTTGGATGCTGGCAGTGGAGCCAGTGAAAAGCGATCACATTCAGACCACATTTTGAAGATGGAGCTGACAGTCCGCAGAGGGACGGAATATGGGTGTGATTGAAAGAGAGATATAAATAATATTTACTAAGCACTTACTGTGTGCCGTGTATTGCTAAATACTTTAGAGTGGTTCATTCATTTTATACTTATTTTACAGCATCTTATTTTATGCCAGGAACGATTCCAGGTTCTGAGGATGTAGCAGTGAACAAAATAGACAAAAATCCCTGCCTTCATGTAACTTAACATCTAGTGGGAGGAGACAAATAATAAGCAAAATAATTTAGCAGTAAGTGCTAAAAAGAACAGTAAAGAAAGAGAAGGAAAGCCAGGGAAGGCTGTGATTTTACATTTTCCATGGTTATGTGCATTAGCTAATTTAGTCCTCACATAAAGCCTAAGATGTAAGGGCTACTATTGTGCCATTTTACAGATGAGGAAACCGAGACACGGGGAAGATACTAGCTTGCCTAAGTGGCACAGCCAGGAAATGGCAGAGCGGGGATCTCCAACCAGGTAGCCAGACTCCAGAGCCTAGGTTAGATACTAACCACTTCTTATATCATGTGGCTGCCCCCCACCCCAAAAAATGGGCTTGTGATTTGATTTTCAGCAATTAGGAAATCAAAGCAAATGGGAACTGTAAGAGGCCATGCAGGTCTCATGCTTCCAAGACAAAAAACGTTCTCAGCCTTCTCTAGTGGGAGAAATATTTCCTTGGACAAAATTTTGTCACGAAACCATGGCATAGCCCCTTACATACTAAGTAACACAGTAAGACCCCAATTGGACTTTTCCAGAGAAATTAGGAGTGTTCCTAAATTGATCCTTCTCCCCTCCTAGCCTGGGAACAAAGCTGTGGGCATAAAATCAACCATGTCCAATGAGGACATTTCCTTGGTGTGCTGGTTACTTCCCCGACCCCGCCTCTCTGCCTTAGCACAGGCCATTTGTCTATGTCTGGAGCTCACCGTGGACTTTGGAAATCCTGCAGTTTCCTTCAAAGCCCAGCTCAAATCTCAGCTTGCCCTTGACAGCTTCACTCCCATCCCACCCCGCTCAGGTGCCCCTGAACTCTGCATGGAGGTGTGGCAGTGGAAAGAGGGCAAACCATTGAAATCCCACCTCCTTCCTCTCCAGGTGACTTAACTGCTCTACCCTTCGGTGTCTCCTGTAAAATGCACACCACTCACATTGGCTGGTGAGGATTAAATAAAATTGCATCTCCCAGCACACTTCCTCGGGACAGTGCCTGGCTCTAGCAGGAGACTCAATTAATGCCAGTCCCTCCCTCTGTGGTCCTGCTCTGGGGCTGCAGGATGCTGAGGCAGTCAGCATGTTCTCCCGCAGAGGGAATGGAAGGCTGGCAGAGACGGAGGAAGATTCAGACTAGCAATGCTTGGGCGGAGTGTTTGCTAATACTTTCCTCTTTAAAGCTCATTAAAAACAAGACTTCTGTAGAAATGTGGATTTAATTTGGATCCTCGTCTCTCCAAACAGAACACAAGGGAGTGTAGAATGCTCACATGTCATGTCAAAACTGTGCCCAGTGGTTCGAAACCAAGATTTATTCTTGCAAGTTTACCTTTAAATAGTTGGTTTCCCCCTGGCTGGACTTTGCTGGCAGAGGCTGCTAGTGAAGGAAGCCCTGGCATGGTGACAATATTTTATTCATGGGCTCTGTTCCCGGAGCCACTGGGAAGTGCGTGTGAGGAGGAGAGGGACCGTGGAGTGGAAATCATGGACTGTCACAGCCATCAGGCCTCCCCAGCTTTCTTCTTCGGGCTCCATACTGTGAGGGCTTGGGGGACCCTGAATTCCTGTCTCTGGGGGAGGGTGTCAGCTTGAGGCCCTGAAACAGGCCACCTTCCCTTCTACCTGGTACTGAGAAGAGACTATCCCTGCTGGTCCTTGAGGCCTTGAAGGCCACAGGCAGATGTCACCATAGAAGCTCCAGAAGCCACTCAGATTGGGCAGGACAGCAGCACAGCTGAGAGAACAGGCTTTAGGGGCGGGCGGATCTGGATGCAATTCCTGTCTTTAACGCTTGGTCGTCATGGGAACTTGAAGCAATGCTTAGCTTTCCCCAAGTCTTCACTCTGGAACTGGAGCACAGAACTCCTCTGAGCGTGCCCTGAGCTGGCACACCCAGTGCTCAGTGCACGTGGCCCTCGTTTCCGGTGTTCTCCACCCAGCAGAGCAGTGGCCCGGCCTGACGGAGGCTCTGACGTCCAGGAGGTCAGAGCCCAAAGGGCCTTGAATGTCGGCCTTAGTATTAAAAGTCATCTAGTTTCCAGGTGTCACAGACTTAGAAGGACAAGTGACATGCTCAAGGTCACCAGCCAATACATGGTAAACTGAATGAGCCCAGCACTGCCACCCTCCCCACCACGCAGCCCACCCCCGGCTCCCCTGGCCATCACTGACCATTCTGACCCGGAATGGAGGAGAGGGGACCCATGGAGAGGCATGGGTCCACAGGACTGGTCCTCTCCAAAGCAGCTGCTGGCCAGGAAGGCCAGGAAGAACAGTCACCCCAGACCAGGCTCTGCGGTGAGATGCCACAGTATCACGTCTTCCATCCGATCAGAACCCGGGGCAGGTCCCAAAGCCCTCCAGGGTCGTGAGGCAATAGGAGGGGAAGACAGGGTCAATGCTGAGTGCTGTCGCCCTTGGGCAGCCACCCAGCTCAGCCCTGCAGTGAGGGCGGGGAAGGGACTTCTTTCCCACAACCAGCTTTCCAAAGGCATCCTGGCCTCTGGGAAAAGGAGCCCCGGGACCAAGAGATCAAAGTTCCTTTCTGCTCCATCAGCTCCGGGGCACCCACAGAACCCACGGGCTTGCCGAGAGAGCAGAGCAGAAACAACAGGCACAGCCAGGGACTGTCCTGCCCCACCGGCGCTCTGCTTGTCCGAGAGACAGGGCAGCTCCATCTGGACTCATCTTTCTTCCCTCCAGTGCACGCTTTCAATTCTCACAAAGTGACAGTAGGAAAAGCAGAAGCTTTGAAGTCAGAAAAACTGGGTTCAAATCCTGGCTTTGCCATTTTTCTTTTTGTTTTTTAAAGAAAGGTATTTTTTCTATTTATTCAAGTTTTCTTTTTTAAAGAAGTTTTTATTTCTTTATTTGTGTATTTATTTATTGATTTGAGAGAGAGAGAGAGAGAGAGAGCGGGGGTGGGGGGAACATCCATTTATTGTTCCACTTACTTATACATTCATTGGTTGATTCTTTTATGTGCCCTTACTGGGGATCGAACCTGTAACCTTAGCATACTGGGATGATGCTCCAACTGAGCTACTCGGTCAGGGTAGCTTTGCTATTCTTAATTATGTGAGCCGGGGCAGTTAATAAAATTAACTGGGCCTCTGTGTCCTTACCCCTTTCAACAGAAGTAGCAGCAGGGTAGTAGGCGAGCCTAGGTGAAGCAGGGATACAGGACCAGGTGCGTTGAGAAGGGCTGTAAATTTTTGTGCTCAACGCTCATTCAAGTCACCATAGCTGGTGCTGTGATGTCGGCGTGTTACTGTTATTATCTCAGGTGCTTAACCAAACCAAAGTATCGCTCCTTTTAAGTTGGGATCAGTTAAGATTAGTTCAGTTTTTCCTTTTGAACTGTCAACTCTCAACTGACTGTCCTAATGGAGGAAGACCAGGAGCACGAAGAGCTGTGCAAAGCCAACTGAATTTGGCTTTGAATGTGTCATAAGGCATTTTTGCAGTAGTGTTATCTTTGTTTTCCTCATTCGAACAATGAAAGGAATCGGTATTCCCTAAGTACTTACAAATGGATGATAAAAGGAGAAGTGTAGTTGAAAAAACTGAAAAGCAGAGGAAAACTGACCTAAGGTTACATTGTGGCTTATAGAAAACACAAAAAGGAGATAATTCTCAAGTGCATAATAGAAAGTCCACTTATCTTCATTCTTTCCAATAGCACCAAATTTCCTTCACTTTATTGAAATGCACCTAGAATAATAAATGCAACTCTTGGAAAACAACAGAGATTTGCGGCCACTTCCATTTTTCAGATGGGAAAACTGATGCCTGGGGAGGTGGCTACCTGCAGCTCTGCCCAGGTCAGCTGATGATTTAGGCACACACCTTTGCTCAGCATTTCCAGGACCTCTCTGATGAATAAGATTACTTGAGTACTTGTGAAAATGCAGGCTTCCATAACCAGAGACATTGAAGTTAAGAACAATCTAACAATAGCCAGAGGGGAGTGGGGAGGGGATGGTGGGGAGAGGGGTTTTCAGGAACTACTATAAAGGACACATGGACAAAACCAAGGGGGAGGGTGGAGACAGGGGAGGGAGGTGGGTTTGGCTGAGGTGGGGTGAAGAGGTGGGGAGAAAATGCAGACAACTGTAACTGAACAATTAAAAAAAAGAAAGAAAGAAAATTCAGGCTTCCGGGCTCTCTATACCCTTCCCCCAAATTCTCATTCTGCAGGTCTAGGGTGGAGGCTGGGAATCTTTGAACAATCACCTCATGAGATTCTTATCAGGACCAAGACTAAAGTGAGGCCACAAAACTGCCTTGGGCACAGAACTGAAGGGGAAGTTAAAAAGTCAGTAATTGAGGTAAATGATAGTTTATTTAATGCAATATTTTAAAAAATAAAAATTCAGGCAAAAAGTCCATGATGAACAAAATATCAAAGTCTGAATAAGCGCAGGACTGGTAGCAGTGCTGAGCCGTCTTGGGCCGTCCTAGCCTGAGGCAGAAGGAACATCAGTAATTCTGGCGACCTCACCCAGGGTGGCCCTGCTTCTTAACATCCTGTTTGGGAAATTCCACCCTGGACAGTTAGACTTCCAGTTCTTCTTTTCTCCAGGAGGCAGACCCTGCCTTTCCAATTTTTCAAATAATGGCTCTTAATTGCTAGTCTTTGAGCAAGGCTGATCTGGAAGCCATCAAAATCTCTGGAGGCAGGACCTGGACATGTAAAACTACCCAGGTGAATTCTGAGGCACAGCCAGGTGTGAGAACAAGTGCCCTAGGAGGGCCCCCAGGTCTCCCCAGGAAAGCTGGCAGATAAGTGGTTTATCTGAGCCTGTTGCCCTCCTTACCTTCTCAGTGTCAATGCCTCTGGACATGGACCAGGTGGACACGATATAATCCATGACTCGCTCACTCAATCCCTTTGGCACCTGGTAGAGCTTCAGGAAGTCCCGAACGCTGTTGAGCATCTCATGGTACCTGTTGGTGTTGGCGTACATCTGTTGGAAAATGGTTGTCACGTTCCCGAAGATGGTGGCATAAAGGAGTGCTAGAGACAGGAGGAGGAGAAGAAACAACACGTGAGCAGGCCCTGAACCAGGGCCCGAGAATGCCCACCTTGCCCACGGCAGGCCAGTGGTCAGAGCTGCCTTCCGCCGGACAGACGGCTCTGACCTTCCCACGAGAACCTCACCCCAGGAGCCTCTGGGAGTGGACCCCAAACAAGAGTCTCCTAACACCAGACCAGCAGGACAAAGCCAGGGTGGACGTGAGCTGATGTGACTGGGGCCAGAGCTAGGACACAGAGAGCGATGGGGGATGGGGTGGGTACAGCTGGACTGCTTCACTTGTAAAGCCACAGAGAGTGCGAGCCATGGCTGAGGCCACCAGTCAGATGTGTTCCTATGGGCTCCGTATCAACCCAAATCCAAACCTACCAGCAAGTAATCTGTATCAAACCCTGGCTTGGGCCCAGCACTATGCTACCTGCCGGGGACAGGAGGGTGAATGAGACACCGAGTCCTGGCCCTCACACAGCAAACAGCGTAGCAGGACAGGCCTGGAATGCGCAATCACAAATAAATAAATCATAGCCAGTCTGCCGAGGGCGATGAAGGAAGTTCTAGCTTTACTTTGCACTCATTGTTCAGGATGTTAACACAGCAATGCATTTCGCTGTCATGTGAGTCCTGGGGGCGGGGGGAGCATGGCCTTAATGCGGTGAGAATACAATCAGACGGCCGCTGAGAGCTAGCAAGGACACACTCTGCGCTCCTGCTGCCGCTCTGACGTTAGTGTCCTGGAGGACGACCCTAATGTCATCACAACACCCCACCTTCCGCCTCTCCCGCCTGTTGCCCTGGGATGCTGAACTCAGTGCCCACACTGCTGGGAAACCTCCCCACAAGGGCGACCGTGACTCCCAGCCATGTCTGCAGAGCTCCTATTACATGTGCTTCTTTCTTGACA
This sequence comes from Desmodus rotundus, assembly GCF_022682495.2. Lineage (NCBI taxonomy): Eukaryota > Metazoa > Chordata > Mammalia > Chiroptera > Phyllostomidae > Desmodus > Desmodus rotundus. Next base: position 84,282,479 of record NC_071398.1, read on the forward strand.
AAGTATGAGTTGCTTGAAGACTGGGCCCATCTTTTCCTTGCCACTGCATCCCCAGGAGCTAACACTATACCAGCACCCAATAAATATTTGTCAGATTCGTGCATGTCACACACATTTTTGCTCTGGCTTTTTTAAAAACAAGCCACATGTACAATAAACTGCACATGTTCAAAGGATACAACCAGATAACCTTTGACATATGTATGCACCCCTAAAACCATTACCATAATCAAGATAGTGGACATCTCCATCACCCCCAAAAGGTTTGTCGTGTCCCTTTATAGCCTCTCCACCCCCTCCTGCTTCTCCCTACTCTCCACCTTCCCCTTGCTGAGCAGCCACGGGTGTTTTCTGTCACCATAGATTAGCTTGCATTTCCATATGCTTATATAAATGGAGTCATCCACTATGCACTTTTTCAAAACATCTTTATTAAGATAGAATCCATATACCATAAATACATCTATAAAAGTATACAATTCAATGGCTTTTAGTGTATTGACAGAGCTGTGCAATCGTCACTGCGTCTAAGTTTAGATGATTTTCACCCCCCAGAGAAACCCTGTACCCATTCGCAGTCATTTGTCCGCCCCCCTCCCGTCCCCTAGCCAACCACTTGTGGCCTCTATAGATTTGTCTGTTCTGGACATTTCATATAAATTAAATTATGCAATATGTGGCCTTCTGTGGCTAGCTTCTTTCATTTATCACAAGGTTTTCACGGTGTATCCTTTTACTGTTGAATAATATTCCATTGTACAGATACGCCCCTTTTCATTTATCCACTCATCAGTTCATGGGCATCGGGGTCATTTCCACTTCTTGGCTGTTATGAGTGATGCTCCTATAAATACTCACATATGAAGTTTTGTATTAACGTGTTTTTATTTCTCATGGGTAACACACCTAGCAGGGGGGTTGTTAGGTCACGTGGTAACTCTGTGTTGAATATTTCGAAGAACTGCAGCATTTGACAGTCTCACCAATGGTGTATGAGGGGTCCCCCTGTCTCCAACATCCTACCAACACGTGTCATTATCTGTTGTTTTCATTACTATTACCCTCCTAATGAGTGTGATCTGCTCGCTCACTGTGGCTTTGATTTGCATTTCCCTGATGGCTAATGAGGTAAATTAAATATCTTTTCATGTGCCTGTTGGCCATTCATATACCTTCGAAGAAAAGTTCACTCAAATCTTTTGCCTATTTTTCAGTTAGGTTGTTTGTCTTTTTATTATTGAGTTGCAAGTGTTCTTTACATGAACATATAAAGAATTTTATTTATATATACAAATTCTTTATTGGATATATGATTTGCAGATACTTTCTCACATCCTATGGGTTGTCTTTTCACTTTCTTGACAGTATCATTTTTGCACCATAAAAGTTTTTAGTTTTAAGGTAGTCCAATTTATCTTTATATTTTTTAATTTATTGACTAGTTTCCTTCATTCAGCATAATTATTTTGAGATTCATCCATGTTGGTGCATGTGTCAACAATGGCTCATTTATCTTTTTAAGAAAGAAAAATGTTATGTTGAAATAACTATAAATTCACAGAAAGTTGTAAAGGTAGTACAGGGAGATTCTACAAACCCCTCACCTTGCCTCCCCATTGGTTACATGTCACATAACAACGGTACCAATATCAAAACCAAGAGATTTGCATTGCTCTAAAGTATGCGTATAATCCTGTCATTTTAGCACATGTGTAGACTCGTGTAACCAGCACCACATTCAGAACACAGAACTGTCAGTCGTCACAGAGACCTCCCTGGTGCTACTCATGCTTCCCCTGGAAACCCCCAATCTCTTCTTTTTTATAATTATTGAAGCAGGGTGCAGCCAAGAGGAGGGCCCCAAGAAGGGATTTGTAATGGGGTCCAGAACTCAAGGTGTCCAGGAAATATTAGAAAAATATATATAGGATGTCCTCACCCCCACAAGCCTGAGGATGGGACACATGGAACAGGGCCATTCGGAGCTGTTTGGGGTAGCAAGAGCTTTGCAGCTAACCCCTGGCACAGTCATTTAACATATCTATAACCTTTAACTGGTTTCATGGACATGTTAAATAGCTGTGGCCATGCTTTGAGCCAGGGGATGGGAGTGACTTCCACCCAAGGTGGGACTGGGAAGCAACTCCCCCTGGTTACAGGGCCTGCGTGAGAGCTTGGAGATGATTGGCTCCACACCATGGGGCCACACCTGCCCAGACTTACTATGGCAGCCCAGTACAGCTGGAAGAATACGGGGATGCTGGCAGGTGTAGCTGACTGTAGGAGGAGTCGGAAATGGGGCTGCAAAGGAAGATGGGCGCTGGGATTTAAACCTAGGCCTGGCAGCCATAGGGGTAGTATACCACGCGGTCTGAAGTAAATGAGAGAACCACGAGGTTCTGAGGGGAAAGGAAGAGGGCCATGAGGTTCTGAAGTAAAAGGGAGAGGGCCACGAGGATCTGGAGTAAATAGGAAGGACCATGCGGTTCTGAGGGGAAAAGAAGAGGACCACACGGTTCTGAAGGAGAGTAGAGAGGACCACGAGGTTTTGGAGTGCTTTTTTTTGCCACGCGGCTTAGGCAGCAGGAGAGACTTTGCCGGGAAGAAAGGGGAGGAAGGACTCTTGCTGGTGGGCCATGAGAAGGTGCCACATGGCTTTGGATTAACTGGAGATCGCAGCAGCCACACAGCTGATGGTGCCGGGAGCCTGAATCACGGACTTCTACTTGTTTTACTGAGACACGGTACCCTGGACTGGGCACAGGGAGAGGGAAGGACTGTGCATCTGTGGGTATTCTAGAGGACTTTAGTATCTTATTGAAGACATTAAGCCATTACTCTAAGTCTGTGTAACTTTTAAATAAACAATTCCTTTCCTTTTCACCAGCCTCTGGCATTGAGAGACTTTCCTCTGGCGGCGGGCATTGTGAACCTAGCAGGTGTGTGTGGGGGGAGGAACCTCCAGAGACAGAAAGGGAGGGATCCTTTCTGTAATAATTTATCGTGAACCACCCCCCGCCTTGCTCTGTAACATTATGTCATTTCAAGAGTGTTATATACATAGAATCATCCTGTATGTGCTCTTTTGAGACTGGCTTTGTCCACTTAGCAAAATACCCTTGTGGCCCATCTACGTTGCTGCATATATAAATAGTTCACCCCTTTTCATTGATGAACACTACCCCATGGTATGAACACACCACATCATTATTTTCAAATAATCTTAGGCTTCACTGACACACTAAGGGAGGGAAAAAACAGAGAGTGAGAGGAAGCCCTGGATCCAGAGGTACGGGAGGGCTAGCGTCAGCTGGGTCTGCTCAGCAGCGGCTGCCTGAAAAACCGAGGGCACAAATCCACCTGAAGAGAATTGTGAACGAGGATCACAAAGTGCCGCCAGCTCTGAAGAGCTACCAGGGAGCGCTGTAGACCTGAACAAAAGGAGGCAGATGAAAGGCAACAGTCAAAGCCTGAATAATGCAGACACCAGCTCTTCTAAGCTCACAAACAGCATCATACACCACAGGGGCAAAGCACCTATTCCCCCGCCCCAGTCATGCCACCGAGTGGGCTCAGCACCAGCCTCCCAGGGCCCGGGTGGCTCCTGTGCCCAGTCAGACTGAGCCCAACCCAGTCACCCCGCGTGGCAGTCCTGCCTCAGCTCTGTTGTCTGGTCCACAGTCGGCCAGAGGTCACGCATGAAGAGTGCAGGTGCTTTCCGCAGGACGGCTGCCAGGAAGCTAATTTAATCTTGAGCATAAAAAATAGTTACACCAAATCAATACAGAAAGAACAGCTCTCTTGCTAATGACCTGAGAACCAGGCGCAGGTCTGAGACCATGGCGTCCTAGTCACAGTCACAGCCGGGCTACCGCATTCCGTCATTCCCAGCCCAGGGCTGCTCCCGGCCCGGTCTGGTTCTGAGTCTGGAAGGTCAAGGGTCCCCGGGAGGGCCTTGTTCAATTATCATTGTTATTGTAAAATGTTATGATTCCTAGAAATGGATGATTCTGTTCTCAATGCCCCTTCTCTAATTTTATTATTATTATTCTGATTGGGGACTGAACCTGAAACCTAGGTATGTGCCCTGACTGGGAATCGAACCCACACCCTTCTGGTGTATGGAATGATGCTCAGACCAACTGAGCCACCCACCAGGGCCCTTCTCTAATTGTATTTGAAGGGGGTTGTGTTTTCCACGTATACATTTTTTTACTGATATCTCACATATAAAGCATTATGCCCTTAAATACAACCTAACTGGGAGAGCAGATGCGTAAGTCCAACCACCACCGGAGCAGACACCTGAACAGGACGCGGGAGGAGGGGAGGAGCGAGCAGCAGGCACGTCACTGTCGTGACTGAGGTGACTGAGCATCGGTGCAGAGGAAGCCTTGGGTGACTCTAATCAGCAACTGGTCGGCCCTTCCATTCTGGGGAGGAAGGAAGGAGACCTCTCCAACCCGAGACAAAATGCTGATTTGGATATGAGGTTTATTTCTGTACCTGAGTGGTTTACAGTTAATGTTATACCATATCAAGAGTTTTAGGTCTCATCCAAAGAACAGTGAGATAGTATTCTCTGGCCCTTAAATGGACATTGTTATGTGGAATTTGGGGGGAAGAATGGCAAAAGTTTGTTTTCCTTTTTAAAATTTAGTATAGATAATACACACAAAGTTTAAGGAGCCAATTGTCCTAGACATTTAAAAATTTCTTATTCTCCTAGGCCATCTTTCTTTTCACGCAATTTTCTATTCTGCAGAAGCACCCTCTTGCACTGTATTAGCCAATTGTTTTGCTATTGATCTCCATATTTCAATGCCATGCCCAAACTGCTACGTCCTGATATTTCCGTTGTAACCATTGACCTCTGAGAATTTAGCTCTTTTTCTTACCTCACCTCCAATCTCACCCTCCCAACATAATTCTACCATTATATTGGTTAAATAATTACCTATGTTGACATTATTATAGATAAATGAATGCTAGTCACAGCTAAGCCGTGTACTATACTGTGGTTACCTTTCCTTTTCCTGTTTTCTTTTTGTGGTAGCCAATAATGGTATATTTGTCTTTTCTTGTTTAGTTTACTTATCGCCAATTTGACTCCAAACTCTCCCACAGATCAATGTGTCTTCTCAATATATCAAAACACATCAGAGAGTTTATCAACTTCATTTCTGTAAAGAAATCTCTCCTGGAGGCTTCTGGACTGTGGCTTTGCATCCATGTGGGCAGCTCTGTCCGGCGTCCTGGGTAGTCCCTTCCTTTAGGATTCGGGTGAGATCCCAATCCCTGTATCCCACGTCTTCCTGCCTCTTGGTTTACCCCTTTTTGTTGGTAGAAGGCATTTTCTAACAGCTTTCAGAGAGAGGATATATGGGAGCACAGTTTTTGAGAACTAATGTTTACTCTTAAAGTCAGTTAATAGCTTGGCTGGGTGTAGAATTCCAGAGTAGAAGTCATTTCTCTCAGAATTTGGAAGCATTTCTCCGTTGTGCTCCTTTGTTATTGAGAAGTCAAAAGCATTCAGATCTTTCATCCTTCAAGTTGAACTTGTTTTTTTTCTCTCTAGAAACTCTTTTTCTTCAATGATCTAAAAATTCAGAATAATGGACCTTTTACTATGGTTCACTTTTTATCCATTATGCTAGGCCTTCAATAGAGCCTTTCAACCTGGAAATTTATGCCCTTCGAAGAAATTTTCTTTTCTCTCTTCTCTCTCCCCTCCTCTCCTGACCCCTCCTCCCTCTCCCCCTCCCCTTCCCCTCCTCCCTCCCCTTCCCCCTTCTTCTTCTCCCTCCAGCACATCAAAGTGGGGTGAAGCATAACAAGGATACTTTTTATTTCTAGTCAGCTTTCTTTTGTCACTTGGAACAAAATTCTTCACACTTTCTCAAAAGGTAAGAGAGAAGGGAAACTGAGGGACTGTTCTATTGTATGAACCCAGGGTGGAGGGCAACCCTAGTCAACATAAAGGCAGTGGAAAAGGAAGCAGGTAGCTCAGCCCCTAGGGTCTTTGGTGGAAGAGCAAAGAGACTCAGGAGTGTGTTTCACAGGCCACAGGTCTTAGCCCCTGGCTATTCTCACTTACACTGAACCTGCTGTCTAGTTCCCCATTCTTCTGAACTCCCCAGTCTCTAGACTCAGTAGCCAAACTCCTCCCCTTCCCTCATCTCTTTCCCTTTGGGTCTTCTACTTCAGGGCCCAGAGGCTGGATGGGCACCCAGTCTGCCTGCTGCCAAAGGGAAGTGATGAAGGGAAGAACCCGTCTCTGAGTTAGCAGGGCATCTCTGGCGCTGTAGGAGGCCAGCTTCTACAGAGCTGTTAGAACCTCACCAGCAGACTTTTGCTAATCGGTGGGTTAAGTAGAACTTCTGGCTCCTCTAGCAAGGTGGCCATTATTTGTAAAATTATTTCTATTGCAAAATGCACTCTAACTTCTAATTAACAACTTGCAGAGTATAATTTATCCCTAAACTCGAGGAGGCTGAAATAAATAAGTAAATAAATAAATAGCTTCCTCTGCAAGTGTATCAAAGCTTAGAGACACAGGAAGTACTAAAATGAGTCTTTTTCCTTTTTGTAACAATAAAAAAATGATTGCCCTCTGTCGGTAGTTTATGGGTCTACCCAAACCAACTTTTTTTGCAAAGTTCCTGATGATACATTAAAGTCAGATTTAAATATGACTCTACCATTAAGCCTGCGTTTGTTTCTGCAGTCTTAATTCCCAGCAAAGGCCACGAGGCCTTTGGTAGCGCCTCCTCTGGAAACTCCATTCGGCAACGATGGGGACATGCTGGTCACGGAGCACGGGTCCCTAGGAAGGCAGCTGCATTGACTCTCTCACATGTCTCCCGGCCCTTGTGCCAAATTACAGGAAAAGGCTAAAGAGGCCTGAGATGAGTGAATACACAGGGGGTATGAGTGACTACTGATACAACAGACAAATCAGGAAAAAACACTAACTGAAAAGAAAATTCTTAAAAATGGAGGTAGGCTTTCAAAGTCACCCTGGCAACAGATTTCCCTGACCCTTCCTTTTTGCCCAGTGTTAATGCAATGTAAACACAGAACATGGTATTACTTTAAGGTGTATAACACACCGATTGGATGTATGTATATATTGAGAAGTGACCACCACCATAAATTTAGTTAACGTCCATCACCTCACGTAGTTATTGGGTTATCTCTTTGATGGTTTCTTCCTCTCCATTTCCTTTCTGTTTCTCATATCACCTGTTATTCAAATGTTGGACTCAGGGGTTAATCTAATGTTCTTATCTTTCTCTCCTGTTTTCTATCACCTTATAAAAGATTTCTTCAACTTTTACCTTCTATCTCCTTTGTTTAATTTTTATTTGCTATCATACTTGCAATTTCCACAAAACTTTTTGTTTCCTGAATGTTCTTTTTCAGTAGCATTTTGTTCTGTTTCATCCATGTAATATCTTCTCTTGTTTTCTAAGGCTATCAGCAACAAATACAGGGCCCGGCACAAATAACGCCCCCCCTTTTTTTTACATAAAAGCCTTTTATTACAAAATCATAAGCATGTGATTCTGTAACATAACAATATCACACTCAAGCACACCATGTGACATTTTAAATGAAATGTTCAAACTGCTGTCCATCTCGTGCGAGACATTCCCGTACCCCACCAAACACACTCAGTGGCTTTATTTCAGCTGGACCCTGTATATTTTTAAGTTTTCTTCTCCCTGCTTGGTGTTTGTTTCCTCACTTGATTTTTGTTTGCCTGACTTTCATCTTAAAAAGATGTGGTGATCCTTAGGTGCATATATTTTAAAGTGGGGCCCTAGAAAACTGCTTAAAAGCTTTGGATCAACAAGAAGGCCGCCTACTGTGAGAATTCACTGCAGGGGGGCCTGGCTGGAGGCGGTGCTGAGGAATCCTTAGTGCCATCAACTTTAGGATCATCCTTTTAAACTTCGCAGAATGCCCCCCAAAATTTATATTTCTAACAAGTTCCCAGGTGATACTCTTACTGCCGGGAACTTTCAGAAGCAAATACTACAACTTTCTATTTTCTATTGCAGTTCATGTTTTATTTCAGAATATGATGCCAAACTCTACGGCAACAAACATTGGTTTAATTTGCTCTTCCTTGTCGGTTGGATTACTCACCGTTTATTTTTCTGAGAGTAGGTTTAGGCACATCAAAAGGAAAAAGTAGCTTATTTAGAAAGAGCCCATTTTCTGAATATAGATAATAAATTATTCTCTCTCTTTCTTTGTCTCTCTCCTTCTCGTCTTCCTTCAACTCTGCTCACACGCTGGCTCTCTCGCCACGCCCAGATCTCCTAGGGACCAACAGGAAAGACTGAGGCAGTATAAGCCCTTTCCAATCCCTGCTTTTAAATCAAATAGTGCCTGAAATAAAATATCTGTTGAAACTATGCCTAACTGCTACTTATTTTAATGAGACTTAATTACTTCATTTCTCTTGAAGAAAAAAAAGAAACTCTTTTTTTATATAAATTTCCCTTAAAATAAAATCAGCAGTCTTTTATGATCCTTGATTTCCCATTAGGCTGCTGATTAGGACGAGCTTCTCATCGAGTCAGGTAGCTGCACTGGTGGGTTTGGGGGGAAGGTCACGAGCACACACAACATTGGCATCGAGAGCTCAGAGCAGTCCAGACCCACCCTCTCACTTCCATTCCAAGACATTAAAGAGATACAGCAAGAAGGGTCTGCCAAGGCAGGGGAGCTGAGCAGTGGACTCTTCTGCTTTCTGTGTTGAAGGCAGCCCAGCAAATCCTGACAGGGGAGCCCAGTGACTTCTGCACCCACATATTATCTCCTGAGAAGGAAAGAAAGATGAGGTCTTAAAGTTATACTCTCCTGGGCTCAAATTCCAGCTCAGCCACTGAGAGCTGTGTGGCCAGAAACAAATTATTTCTTTTTCCCTTTGTTTCTGTCAGTTTGACAAAAGGAAAACCACGTGCTCACGTCCCTGGGTTGGTGGGGGAATTAAATGAGATACTATGTGTAAGTACCCAGACCACTGGGCTGGGACACAGAGACCCTTCACGTTATCTTCTCTCTCAGTGAATTGCCCTGGAGTCAACTGTCAAGAACACGCACATCTGAGAACACTCCGTTAAGACAATAACCTCGAATACCTAGCTCGAATGGTGACGATGGTCTTCTCATTACATAAATGGACTCAAAATTTATCATTATAGGAAAACATTGGAATCCAGAGAGAGCTGTTTTAAACCAAGCCCATGATACACAGAAGCCTTTGAAGAAGTCTCAGCATTCCATAAATGCTGTATCTTTGACACATCAGCTGAAATACTGACGGCTTACTCATGGATTGAAGCTGCCCATGGATTAGGAAGGGTGGAAGGAGGGTAAGCAGGAGGGGTGGCGGCCGTGGGGCGGGCGTGGGCCTGGGAGCCACATTAGCCCTTACTCTATTTCATACGGCCTTCACGACAGCGACTGCCGTGTTCTTGCTCTCGCTGCTGTTACTGCCTTTGCTGGTTCTAATGTGAGGATGATGGAGTGGGTGTGAGGATAATGTTTATATTGGCACGGCAACCGGCGACTAACTTTTAAAATCCCATGTCCTGTGACTTGAAATCCATAGCTATGAGTCTTGGGAAGAAATGGGTAGTAACAATGGGGAGAAAGGAAGTAACTAACTACCCGTTCCATGGCAGGGGGAAGACAAGGAGTGCACTTTGGAAACCAAAAGCTGCAATTTGGGATCCTGCTTCCACTCCCAACCACAGGATAACCAATCACCCTCTCTAATTTCATCACATATAATGAGTTAATAATCACCTTATAGTTTAATATGGTTTAATTAGTGGGATAATATATGTAAAATGCTTATCACAGTACCTGGTACATAATAAAAGCTTCATAAATAATAACAATAATTAATAGCAGGGTGGTTAAGGTTACCCCCAGGTTCTTAATTCCACAAACATTAACTGAACACTCAGGTGAGTCATCTGTTTTGCTGGGAAGCAACATGGTATTATGAAAATAATCTGGGCTCTGAAAAGAAGGAACCCTGGATTTGAATTATGGGCCCTGACACTAATTCAAGCCCAAAGAGGGTAAGATCCAGCACTTGGACTTTCTGCAAAGATTCAATGAATTTACATGACAAATGCAATCACAATGCTGGCATGGGGTAGATCTGAAATAAATCTTTTATTTCTTTCTGGAGCCACCCAGTATTAACTTCTCTCCATCAGTCACCCCTGGATTCTAGTCCCTCTAGCCTTGGCTTCGAGTGGATGCATCCTACTCTTATATGCAGCTTGTGCTTTTCATTAAATAAAAGACTTTCTGGACAGCAGGACATGTGGCGGGGCCCTTGCAGGGGCACCTTCCTCTGCATCCCGTGGATGCTCAGTACATGCTGCTCTGTAACCATTGAAGAGATTGTCCCAAAGAGGTGAGTTTGCTCAGGTTCAGTTGTAGAATGTAAGGGTTCTGGACCCAAAGGAACGTGGGTGGGGTTTTTCCATACACTACCTCCAATTCTCCAACACCAGCTGAGTGCCCTACAGTTCAATTCCATTCTGAGAGCATCGATTCCACAAGCTAAGGGCTCAGTCTCACAGACCACCCTCCACTTCAGATGCCAAGCGTAAGTCCAGGTGGTTACCTGTGCTTCTGACCCACTAGCTATAAACGAGAGGTTTCCACGACCCCCTTTCGTGGGTCTGATGAATTTTCTAGAGTATCTCACAGAGCTCAGGAACCCATTTACTCATTAGAATACTGGGGTTTTATTATTTTTATTATTATTGATTTTTAGAGAAAGAGAGGAAGAGAGAGAAACATTGATTTGTTGTTCCACTTATTTATGCATTTATTGGTGGATTCTTGTATGTGCCCTGACCAGGGCACAAACCCGCAACCTTAGCCTATCAGGATGGCGCTCCAAGCAACCAAGTGACTCAGCCAGGGATTACCGGTTTATTACAAAGGATGTTAAAGGATATGAATCAAGAGCCAGAGGAAGAGCTACATAGGGCAAGGCTCCTGCACGCTGGCACGTGGACGTGTTCTGGGTCTCCAACATGGAAGCTCCCCAAACCCCATCCTTTTTGGGGTTTTGTGGAGGCTTCATTACGTAGGCATGGTTAATTAAATCATTGGCCAATGGTGACTGAACTCAATCTGCAGCATCTGGGGGAAGGAGACTGAAAGTTCCAATCCTCCAAGCACGTGGTTGAGGTAGGAGGGAGATACTAAGCCACACTGAGGAAGCAGAAAGAGGATATGGAGGCAGCCACCTGGACCCCACCAGACAGAACAACGGCAATAAGGCCAGGGGACAGTGGGAGAGCGACCCCACAGGTCAGCAATGCAGCAGTCCCTGCTTACCTGCGGTTTCACTTTCCAAGGAAGCTCTCTAGACCCCATGGTTATCCACGGTAAAAATTCCAGAAATAAACAATCCATAAGGCTTAAGTTGTGCTCTGTTCTAAGTAATGTGATGAAATTTTGAGCTGTCCAGCTCCCTCCCACCCAGGACGTGAGCCGTCCCGTTGTTCAGCAGTCCACGTTGCATACACTGCGCTCAGTGACCGTCTCGGTTATCAGATTGACTGTCGTGTGTATTCTACTTAATAATGGTCCCAGAGTGCGAGAGTAGTGATGCTGGCAGCTCAGGTATGCCAACAGGACACTGAGAAGTGCTTCTTTTGTGAAAAGGTATCTATGGATAGGTAAAAATACAGTACACAGCATAGAGGGTTTGGTACTATCCACGGTTTCAGGCATCCACTAGGGGTGTTAGAACGTATCCCCCAGAAATAAGAGGGGCAACTGACTATACCTCGATGCACCGGACACTTTGATGGGAACGACTACTACTCGGCTCCAAAGTTCCTGTAGGCTCTCTGTGCCCTCATTCCTCCTCAAGCTGGATGGCTATTGCCTGGGCACAGAAAGCACCCCCCAAATCAAGGAATATAAAACACTCACACGTTCCCCATTATATAACAAGAAAAGCCTGCAGACTCTCATTTAATATCCTGCTAAAAATAGCACACATTCCTATACCACACTGACACTCCGCTGTGTTGGTGAATGTCACTTAACAAGCAGAATTCTTACAGGGGAGACAGAGGTTATTTTCAGGTACTTCTCATCTGTTGAATAAAACGTCAGCTCCCACTCCGTGCTAACTCGTTACCAATGTAGTCTGTGCAACCTCATTCCAACCAGTGCTTTAATAGCACAACAGATAAAAGCACATCAATTTCCACAGGCAATTACTTCTGCAAATGAATCAAGAAGGTCAGATAGAGGTTGGAAAGGTCTCTGAATAATTTGCTACTTGCACTTATTTTGTGCTTGCTGAGTTCTTGATTGCAAAGAGACGGCCCCTTAGTTATAGTTAGACCTGCCTAAAGGCAGACCAGCTTGTGAATTTGCAAACGCAGGTCTTGCTTTACTCCGTAATGAGAGCTCTAAGTTTTACATTTCTTAGATGATTCTTTAAGATGAATCATCCAAGAGAATCTAATTAATAAAGCCATTGAAAATAACAGATACATATTAAAGCCATTTAAACAAGCGTGTTAACCTTAACTGGCTCTCTTTCTCTTTTCACCTTTCCAACTTTCTTCCTCCTCTTCATCCTCATGCTCATCCTCATCCTCTTCATCAACTTCTCCATCATATCCAAATTCTTCTACCTCCCCATTGACTTCACCATCGTCATACTCTTCCTGCTCACCATCCTCTTCTTCTTCTTCATCTACTTCTACTCCATCCACCTTGGCACCTGAGTCAGGGATTTCTCCACTGTCTCATAACCACCCAGGTAGGACAGCTGGGGCTGGTGCTTGAAGACACTCAGTAGTCATTCACATTAGCGACCCCATAGTTAAACCGATCCAGGCTTTGTAGACACTCCAACTTTTTCAAAGGTCCCAAGGTGCTGCTGTTTTCACTGAAGTTGAGTTGTGTGAGATTTGGAGGATTTCCCTACTAATCCTGTCCAGACCTCCAAAGATTCTATTGTCACTGAGCTCAAGGTTTTTCCATTTTGGTAGTCTGGGGAGAGGGGAAACTGAAATCTAGTCTGCGTTTATTAAACGTAAGAAGTCTAAGTTCACAAATTTAGCTGTTAATGGAGGAAATGGGAAAACCCTCCATTTTCCCATTCTTTGATTCTCAATTGTCCAGGACAAGTTTGCAAACTGGTTCCGCAGCTCCAGGTCCATGCGTTCTCCTCCCCACCTCTTCAAACCTAACTGTCTCAGCGAGGCCATCATAAGAGGTCTGCTGGGGCAGAGGTCCCGGGGTGCCGCTGCAGGCTGTCTCAGAGCCGCGTTACTCACTGGAGGGAGAGAAAGCAGGGAGGAAAAGGGGCTGGAGTGCAGCCCTGGTCTCCCAACCCCTGCCGCACCCAGCACTGTGTTTACAGGTAAGAAGGTGCCTCCAGGAGCTGTCTTCTGAGTTGAAGGATGTTTAGCAGAATCCCTGGCCTCTACCCACTGATGCCAGTAGCACCTTCCATTTATGATGATGAAAAATGTCTCTGGACATGCGGGACAGGTCTTCGGCTGGCAAATTTGCCCCCAGCTGAGAACAACTGCCCTGCACTCTGCTGCCTTTCCTTGAGTAGATAAACTTGCCAGCTGAGGGAGTACAACAAGAAATAGGACTCCGTGGGATCTAAAGTCCCTCTGACCTCCAATAAATGACCATGATTATGAATTATAATTGTGGAATTAGACAGAAAAATGGAAGTGGATGATATTACACCAGATCTAGTTGTGATGATAAAAACTTGGTTTTTCTCATCTTATTAGAAACACAAAGACAATTTCCAGCCTAAGAGTGATGCCCATAATTGGCTTTAGGGCTTCTTAGAAGCCCAGATATCTTTCTTCCACAAAGAGTTTGCTCAGGTAGGAAATAATTCTCTTGTCATTACCCCACCCATGGGCCTCTGCTGCCTCCCTCCCACTAACTCTGACACACCAAAGCAGTCAGAGCTGCCACCACACTGGCTGAAGGGTCAAGCACCAACTCTGCTGTTCACTTGCTGTGTGATTCTGGGCAAAGCACTAGATCTCTCTGAGCTCCACTTTTCTCACTTGTAAAAATGGGATAATACCATCTGCTTCACGGTAGGATTTTGATGAGTTTTAAACATGAGGACATATATGAAGTGCTCCACACAGCCCACACTCAACACATACCAGTTGTTGCTATGTTATTATTATTCAAGATCTAACCAAAAAAGTAACTCTTCCGGAAGTGTCCCAAAATCATCACAGCTGACTTCCCCCATCCCACTCCCCTAACTCATGTGAAATTAACTATAATAGATGGGTTCTACCTAGCTGCAACCAACTTGGCCATGATTCTCAACCAGGGGGCAGGCATATTAGAATCACCAAGAGAGCTTTGTAAAAGTTTCGTTTTCCTGCGTTTGGGTGAAGTGGGGTGAGAAGAGGGTGAACAAGTAGATTTTGAAAAGCTCCCCATGATTCTCACAGGCACCGTGACCTCATCCCCATTGGTGAGCCTCTCAATGAGTCTGCAAGTAGCCACTGGATGTCTGGTTTTGTAACACCCTGGTTGTGTTCAACTGTTTTTACCATGGTCAAAGAAGAGAGTATGACGTCTTCACGAAACTGATTATGAAACAACAGCCTTAGCCAGGAAGTATTTAATAATAATTGGGTACTGATGACTTTAAAAAGGGGCAGGGGGGGAAGGGAGTAGTTAATAGAAGAATTAGTAACTAAGTTGATGAAGGAAGTTTTTCCCCATTGAAGAGAAATAATCACAGGCTAGATTGACAAACTATAGACACTAGGAAAATATCACGGTCCTTCCCTTTTTTCTTTTCTCCCTTGAAAGAGGAAAGATTACTAGTATAGACAGAAAAAGGTAATTTTAGGCCTTGAAATTAGCAGGTCATTATTTTTCATGAAGGGAGATGGCGAAGGAGGGCTGGCCAAGTGACAGGAGGAAGAAACGAAGCCTTCATGTGCTCAGGGTTTGAAGAGCTAAGCTTTGAGTGTCCACCAGGGCAACCTAGGAGCAGCCAAAGGTCCCGGGCCTCCTGCCCTTGAAGCACCAGGGCTGCAAGACATTCAAGGATACCCTGAAGGTATAGAGAAAAAGGAAAATTAAGCTAAGCAGTGTCTTATTTTTTTGGAGGAAAAAAATAAGAATGCTCAACTTGTATTAAGCCATTTCAATGACTTTCAACCTTTTTCATCTCATGGCACATAAAAACAAATTACTAAAATTCTGCAGCACGCCAAAAAATATGATAGCTTTTGCTGATCTGACCAACAAAATAGGTATAATTTTGCTTCATTCACACTGGACTGCTATTGTGTTGACTGTTGTCATTTTTTTATTTGACAATCTGAGGGAAAAGAGGTCAGTGCCCCTGACAAAATAGTTGGGTATTGTATGTTTTCAAGATTTTTGCGGCACACTGGTTGAAAATTGCTGAGCTATTTGATAACATATCTTACATACCTTGATAAATTCCCCCCAAAACAGCAATCAGAAATCACTGGATTCTACTCTTCTGTTGATACTGGTGGTGTTTGTCAAAATGCCTTTAGGGGTGGATTTCTGCAGATTTCTGAGTCGGATTCACCATAGCACCAGCACTGAACTTGGTGGTGGCTTTCAGGGACTGTAAGAACAGCACTTGACCATGGCCAGCCTTGAGAGAAGCAGAAGAAACAACCCCCCCCCCCCGGAGAATTCTGCTGGAGGGGCAAAGCCAAGGTCAGAAGGAAGCACATGGGAAGGTGTTCTAGCCTTGGAAGTAGACAAAGGGGTAGAAGGCAGGGACAAGAACAACATGGGCCAGAAGACAGGTGAGGTTACTTAGCTGCAGCATAACTACACAGAAACAAAGTGTGCATCTACCTGACCCCATTTGGGGAAGGGAGCAAAGAAAGGCCTCCTACACGAGAAGATGCCAGAACTTAGCCATGAAATATTCCAGTAAATGAGGGAGTGGAGGTAAATGGAAAATTCCAAGCAAAGGAATAGCCTGGCCAAGGTGGGAAGGTTGAGGAAACAGAGCTTGCCTGAGGAAGTGGATGTCTCTTTTAAGGCCCAGCTCAAGTGCCATCAAGTCTTGGCCAGCCTCCCCAAGCCTGAAGCATACTTTCCTCTGAGTTCGCAAAGCACGTGGCTTTTATTTCTGTTTTAGCACTTGTTGTACAAAACTCACAATGCAATTATTTCCAAACATGACTCATTCCCCCCCACCCCACACACCACCAAAAGGACCTGCAAGCTTCTTTCAGGTAGGGCTGAGAGGTACATTCTTTCACCTCTGTTGCTTCTCAGTGCCTGGCACAGAGTAAACTCGATATACTGTTGATGAACTAAATCTCACTCTCTGTAATAACCAAGTGATTTCTTGGCCACCAGTGTGCCGTGTCCCTGTGAGCTGCCCTCAGACCAGCCCAGTTCTGCTGACTGTGCCCATGGTAACTCTTGGCTACACTCAAAACTATGGTCATGTAAGAATGGGCACCAGGCAGCCAATTACCTGAGGAGAGTGAAATGATTTGGTAACTAGTAATGCACATGAGTAGAAGGTGAAAAAAAAATCAACCCAAATTTGAAAGTCAATGGGCCAGCAAAATTTTCTACAAAAGAGAACGGATTCCCAGTTGTATATAAAATAGTTTCTAAAAGGACTGGGGCACTGAGATACCCCAAGAGCCCTCCCGAAGGTGAACACTTCCACCCCAAAAGTAGCCAGTGGAGCTCAGCTATACCTGCTTTCCCTGGAGGACCATACTGCATCAAGAGAAGTCCCACCTACCATGCACACTCTTCCTGTATTTTTCCTCTAAGCACATCTTAATCCATTCATGTCTTCTTCTTGCTAAGACCCTCCAACCTCTCTCTTACTAGAGTCCAAAAAACACCTTAATCAAAAATGCCCAATATTTGAGTGCTTTCTTTGTGCCAAGCACTATGCCAACTGTTGTAGAGAGATTATTTCATTCAACCTCACAGACCTAGATAATCAGCACTGTTATTAACCCCATTTTAAATATTTGAAAGCTGAGATACAGAGAGGTTAAGTAACTTGCCCCAAGCACAATGGAACCAAGTGATAGAACGAAAATTCAACCCAGGCAGTCTGAGGCCCTTGCCTACTGGCCAGCCTCGCCCCTCCCATCTCTCCTCTGTCTCCTGCCCCTTCCTGAAGCCCATCTGAGCTTCGTCCAGCACTCTGAATGGTGCCCCCTTCTCCCACTCAGAGTCCCGAGTCTTTGGTCTCAGCATATCCATTATTTTCGTGCTGTGGCCCCGTTGAATTTGGGTTTCAAACTTGGGTGTTAGGACTCCTTTTCACTCTTAAAAGATTGAGGACAACAAAGAGCTTTTCTTTATGTGGATTATATCTATTACTATTCATCATATCAGAAATTAAATCAGAGAAAATTATTAAAATATTTATTTACCTACTTAAGAATAGGAATAAACTCATTATAGGTTAACAGATAACATATTTTATAAAAAACAGTAATATTGTCCAAAATATTTTTAAAAATTAATAAGACGAGTATTATTGCTTTACATTTTCCCAAAGTTTTTTAGTGTCTGGCTTAATAGATGACAGCTAGATTTTCATACCTGCTTCTGCACTCAATCTGAAGTGGTGTTTCTGGTTGAAGCAGATGAAGAAAATCCAGTATCACACAGATATGCAGTTGGAAAAGGGAGAAATATTTTAATAGGATATTCTTTTTTTGATACTAGCCTAAAATTCAGCAAATGGCAGTTTCTTAGAGTTTAATCTAGAACCTGAAGCACATTAATGAGTTTTTCATCCTCTGTTATATTAATACACTGGTCAGCCTTGCACTTTGAATAGGTCTTTGACTATACGTAGTTTTGTAACATCATGCACTGATCGTTTGGAAAATATGAGTTCACTGAGCTATGCAGGTCTTCCAAAAGTTAACACATCTCATTAAACAACATAAAAAACCCAATTTGTTAATATCACCATCAATCACATCAAACCATCTGGTTTTGAAAACTGTCAAACCCATGGTGACAGATACCGGTTATTCATAATTCTAATTTTTGCTTGAAAGCTTTGATTTTATAATTGGCAACAAATACTGTCAGTTGTTTTCCATAACGTGATGGGCTCGGCTCACCTCATTGGTTTTCAAGAGAACATCTGCCAAATAGCCCAGTGTAAACGACCATAGTTTGTCAGTTGTTCTCTCAAGTAAAAATGTTCTCGAGAAAAATGAAGCCAGCGTGAGAGAGAACAACAGCTATTTCAGCCTAGAGCCCACCTGCACGAGAGCGTTCCCCTGAAACCACCACATTTCGGCGGAACACACTATGCAGAAGTGCTCCGTGTGTTCTTCTCTCGTTTTGTCACGCAGAATATGAAAATATACACTGAAGGGCCGAATTCAATAATGTAATTATTTGGATTGCTTTGGAGGGCATTCGTAAGTGCAACTGGATTCTTATTTTCCAGTGAGTACATGGCGGTGAAGGATACGATGGAGACTGTACGGTTTGGGACGGGCTTTATTCATGCTAAGGCACCCACTGTTTTACACACCACTGCTTTTGCACCATCAGTGCACACACTGACACAATAAAACAGATAAATAATGTCTTAGTATTATTATGTAGTGTTTTTTTTATCCTCACCCAAAGACATTTTTTGTTCATTGCTTTTAGAGAGAGAGGAAGGGAGACAGAGAAAAACATCAATGTGAGAGAGAAGCTTTGATTCGTTGCTTCCCATACATGCCTGGACCAGCAATTGAACCCGAAACCTAGCTATGTGCCCTGACTGGGAATTGAACCCACAACCTTTTGGTGTCTGGGTTGATGCTCCAACCAACTGAGCCACACTGACCAGGGCTTATTATATAAACAGCTTTGACCTCACAAGATTCCTGAAAATGTCTTGGGGACCCCCATGGACACACAGGACACACTTTGAGAACTGCTGCTTTATGCTCCTTTACTACCCTGAGCAACTGTACCACCTCCCCTTCTTCACCAGTACAAACTTCTGGCAAAGTACCTAAAACATTGTATTACAGACAGTTAATTACAATATATCATCTTTCTCTCCTGCAACTATCAGTTTCTTCAGGCAGATATCCTGTTTTGTTTATCTTTGAATATCTAGCCCTTAACAGTACCCTTCCCAGGCATACAGGAAGTAGTTGATAAATATTTGTTGACTGACCGAATGAACAACCTGTATGGCAGGCTGTATTTTCTAAAGATGGTTCCAACAATATGTCCCATCATCCATGCTCTTCTACAATCTCACCACACTCCCATCAATGGGGCTGTGCCCCTCATTTTCACCCCAGCAGGCCTTCGTGACTGCATCGGTCTATACGGCATGTTAGGGCAGATGCTATGTGACTTTTGAGGCTAGAACTTTAAAGTGCCACGCATTGCTTCCTTGATCTCTTGGGCCACTCATACTGGGAACACAGCCTGTATACTACGAGGAAGTCCAAGCAGCCTGTGAAGAGGCCTACCTGGAAAGGAACCTGGGTCCCTGGCTCAAAGCCCCCACTGGGTCCCCAGTCTATATCCAGGGCCCGAGTTGCCTGCCATCCATGTGAATGAGTCATCTTGAAAGAGGATCATCCAGGCCCCAGGACATCTAACACAGCACGTGTAACAGAACGAGACACTGCCCGGCTGCGGCTTTATGAGTTAGATAAAAACTTGTTGTTGTTTTGGATCAGTAAGCTTCGGGGTAACTTCTCATGCAGCAACAGGTAGTCAGTGTACCTTATAATTGAGTGACCCACCTTACTGAGCTGCCACATCATTCAGGACAGAAACTACGCTGGTCTTGCCCCGGCGTTCCCCTACCACATCTGGCACAGGGCCTTGAACACGGTAAGGGCTCAAAATACATCTGGTGACCCGAAGTCAGCACTTTGTTTTGATGCCACATATCCAGTTAAATGCAATCAATATAATTATGGATTTCAAACATGACATGGGGAAAATATCTCATTCTCTCAAGACACAATTAAATACGACCATCCCCATTATGAAATGACATGTAGTATATAAAACACAAGGCATAAAATCCTAGGCTCCCTACCTTTCCCCCATGCACTAGGCTACAGAGAGATTTAAACAACAATTACTAGACTGATATCTTCCTGGCCACCTCCTTGCCAGCTTAGGAAATCAGACGAGGGAGACCACAGAAGGCAAGGTAAACAGAGAAAATGTTGGCATGCATATTTCTGTGATCATTTCAATTTTTAATCAACCCTGCTTAATTTACAGCTTAACGTTATCAGCAAAATTAAGACAAAAATTATATTATGTATTTTTAGCTCAAATTTACAAACTGTAAAAGAAAGTTCACAAGATTTTGTTTATCTCAAGAAAATACTTTGTCTGAATGTGTCAGGAGAAGTAAAGCAAACAGTGCAATGGAAACTATTCCAACAAAATCGGGACGGAAGAGTTCGTGCTGGCGTCAGTTGGGAATACCATGCCTCATATACTAAGTTCGGGCTCGTAGCCACGGTGGAGGGTGGCATGTTAAAACCCGAAAGTGTGTTATTGGCAGAGATCAACTAACAAATGATAACCTTCCAGACTTCTTGGGCAGCATTTACCTACAAAGGTTAAAAAAAAAAAGTTCAAAACCAAAAGAATTCTTTGAAATAAAAGAGTATAGCATTTGAAAGCCATATTAACTTTACATATTTTACACATTAACACTTTGCAGGCTTCTAATAAAATAGCACTTTGGGTTGCTGAGACAAAAAAAAAAACACATGCAATCAATGGCATTAGTGAAAATCTGCGTCAGAGGTGTTTGCCTAAAAATGTTGGGTCTTCCCAACATTCAGGTAAATCTGTGGCTAAGGAGGTAGCATCGGTATGACTTCCGAGTGACACCATAGATGAACATAGCAGGCTAATGAGAGGAGAGACCAACTCACAGACGAAATAAAATGAGCAAAGCACTTTTCAGTGGAACTTGACAAGTGCCTTATAGTGCTGATGTGGCCTCCTTTCAGTACATATGTGATTGACATAAGGAAGATATGAAGGAAGGATCCTTTTTTTAATGCTTGTTGCCAAAAGACACAACTAGCTCTCAAATGTATAAAGGTAAGAAGACTTACATTACCAACAGATATAGCCTGGAGTTTTAAGTGTTGCGTAGGAGCAAGTTCTGATGGCGCAGCTGCAATACTAGAAAAACGCTCTGGAGTGATTACCCAGGTTAATAAACTTGCACCGGAATGTAAATTAATGCATTGTTGGCTTTGGTAAGAAAGACTTGCCTCAAAACTAAGTCAGCTAAACTGAACATTGTACTGAGTGAGCAGTAAAACTGTGAATTATTAAAGGTAATGGGTTAAAGTCAGGATGACTCCGAGTGAGCAATCGAGAAAGGTGCGAATCCTGAATGAGAGTATTGAATGTTGACGTCGGATGTTGATGTCGGATGGTCATTGAGAGGAGAAATCCTGTCAGCAACGTCTGCGGTGCTGAATGAAGGCTCAGTGTTCTGTCTGCAGGGTAAGAAACCAGGGTGGTCCCAACTTTCGGAAGATATGAATTAGACAGCCAGGCTTCTTCGTCTGTCCTCGCTATTTGAGTTGTCTTAATACTTCCATGTAAGGGAGCAACATGCTTTTCAATGGCAGCTTTTATTGAAGACCAAAAAACAAAAGCTAAAAGCTTAAAAGAATAGTTTACGACATGTTCCAGAATTTAACAATGAGCAGTGAAGGAAGAGATAAAATTGACACAGCACATCTGCAAAAAAGTCATCACCCAATAGTTTCGGAACTTAAAATGTTTTGAATTGATTTCCCTAGATTTATGCATAGAAAATTCTATGGATTTGGTTTTTTCATGAAAAGATCATTTAAATTTAATATTTTTAGAACTGGTTACTGAAGAAGAACTAAAGATGAATTTTGAAAACACAGCACCATTTGCTTCCCTTTAGATAACAATTAAAAATAGACCTTCTGAACAATGCTAAATTTGCTAGCGTCTCTTTTTTCATTCTGTCAACACGAGAGCAGACCACCCAGGGGCCCTGTATGCCAATCCCACCACGCTGAGGAGAAATTCAGTGGTCAGATCCTGAATGACCTTGAATGTCCTCCATTACGTATCTAAGAACGTAAGCCAAACACACTTTCCTGATGGCCTTTTCTCCTACCGCCAGACCCTATAGGAGAAGGTGTTATTCCTTAGTCCTGCAAGCAGTTTTATTCCATTCTTCAGTGATAATGATTCACTGTTATTCAGCAAGCCACCGCAAATCATTTCTGAAAGCACCTGCTCTTCAACAACGGGGTTTAGCGGACGATGGCTCAGGGGACTGTAGGCTGCCGTCCTAGAGATGTGGGCCTACCTGGGAGTGGAGCCCTAGGGACCTCCGACATGGACGAGCAGTTCCCAGAACCACATTTCAGAAAAGGCAGGTTAGTCATCCACAACCTGCTTTCATTCAGCACGCTTTTGCTGAGTGCCTGAACCCTGGCGTGTGGCCTTGATGCATTCCATTTGGTCCTACTGTCCCTGAGAATAGCATTTTTGTCAATCCAACCTATATTAGATAAATTAGCAAGCGAGAAGCAAGGTCCTGCATGCATGGTGTTCATTCAAAGTGCATAGAATCATTTAATATGAGGACTTGCATTAGACTCGTAACTTCATTTAGTTACGATCGTGGAATGACAAAAGTGCAAGTGTAATGGGAATTTTTACTATAATCACTTGTGTGTCAACTAAAAAATGTGAAGTGTTTGCGATCTTTCCTTTTGATCAATGTTCTGAACATGTTTATTGAAATATAAATTTATGTCTGTTGATTCCAATAAAAATTGGGGCTTGTATTTTCATTCACCTTTTTTAAATTTAATTTTTTAAATTCAATTTCTATTTTGACAAAAGTTATTAGTCTGAGATGGATTAGATGTCTTTACTTTTTAAATTTTTTAGGATTGATTTTTAGAGCAGCAGTAGACACAGAGAAAGAGAGAGAGCGAGAGAGAGAGCCAGAAACATCCATTGCCATTCCCCTTATTTATGCATTCATTGGTTGCTTCCTGTATGTGCCCTGACCAGGAATCAAATCTGCAACCCTGACTCATTGGGATGACGCTCCGACCAACTGAGCTACCCAGCCGGGGCTGGATTAGGTATCTTAAAAGATCAAAAACTAGTTCTTGAGAAGCAGGGCACAAGAGAGCTGAGAACAGTATGCTACTGTTGTTAGCTTTTATTTGTGGAGACTCCAGTCCCACCACCAGTAACTGTGCTCTGGGCTCTTTTCTCCTTGCAACGATGTGTTCACTGGGAGCCCTCCTCCTGGTCCTCTCCTGTCCCTACACCCAGGACTTCACAAGGTGGTGTCCTTTGGAGTTACTAATGCTGCCCACAAAAAAATACACTGAAAATAGTAAAGTAGGAGCCTCACATCAGCCTGACTCATTTTAGACAATAAAATCAATTGTAGGTCAAGCAATGTATGGAGCGTAGCATCTTACCCCTCATGGGAAAGAGAACTTCAGGTTATTTTTTTCTGTTTCCATATATATATATTTTAAATCAATGTGTGGTTGCCTCTCACTCACCCCGAGCTGGGGACCCAGTCCACAACCCAGGCATGTGTCCCGCCTGGGAACCGAACCAGTGCCCCTTTGGTTTGCAGGCCAGTGCTCAATCCACTGAGCCACACCATCCAGGACCCTTTTCCATATTTTTAAAGGAAGAACAACCATTGAAAGAAGAAAGCTGACAACCTCCAGTTCAGCTTTCAGGATTTCAGTTGAGAAATCAAAGAAGTATTTTTATTCTCACCATGAAATTATCTGCTAAAGCAATTCTGCAGTCACTCTGAATACATACAAACTCAAATGACTTACACTCGGAAAGTTACATTTCCAACTGACAACGTGCGAAAAGCAGCTTTGCCAAATGTGCCCTCGTGTGCAGAGCCCAGTGAGCAATTACCTGTCCCTCCTGACCAAGCTGTGTCGGCACAGAGCCTGGGCAGCACCTTTGCCAAGTCTGCCCGGGGCCTGCAGAGTTGGCATGCGGTGGCTTGGAATCTGATGGGAAACACATTCACCGTCAAAAAGCTAGTGTCTTAAACCCGGGTAGAATACAAATTCACTTTTTAAAAATTTGATAAATACAACTCCAACCTTTAAGAAATATCAGCTTGCAAAACCCTTCATGACTAGGTATTCTCTGTTGAACTTGTAATTTTTTATCACGCCCCAACCATGAACATATTTGACTACTGTTGAAGGGTCCAGTTGGACAACTGGAAAGATCAAAGATAAATAAGACAATTTCTATGCTAAAGAAGATTTTGCTATATAGTAAATAGTAATTATTTTAATACTTTATATCTGTACATGACAGTTTACATTTAAACCCCCCAAGTGCCCCTGTCCCAGTGAAGCAGACAGGAAGGATTATTGCCGTTTTCCCAAAGAGGACCTGGAAAACAGAATGCATTAAATCATCTTGTTCCACTCCAATCACAAAGGACAAACCCAGAATACAGTGGCGGCTAAGAGCACGGCTTTGGGGTCCAGTGGATCTGGGGTCACAAACCCGTACCAACAGTCACCACCTTAGCTGGTTGTTTTGGATGCACTAGCCCGTTTGTGTGTCTTGTTCTAACCTGTAATAGGGAGATAAGTAACACCTGCCTCCGTCGGCTATGGGAGGATTGGTTGAGAACATGTTTGTGAAGTGGGAGGAACTCAGTCAGTGATGGTGGCTATCATGACTTCATCAAAAGTCCTTTCTTAAGCCCCTACTTACATGCACAGAAAGATGCAGAAAATATCATAAACCCAGGAACTCGGGATGTCACACAAAGACAAATAGGCAAAGGATGTAAGTCAATAAAACAAAGGGACAAATCAGGCACTGATAGGGACTGCCTCCTCAATGTTCCCACACAACACCGACGTCTCAGAGCCCTTAATGGAATGTGCCATCAGTGTCCGGCTCGCCGGACGCCCCTCCCCCGCCCCTTGCTGGTGGATTATGAATTCCAAGTCGGTTTTACTGTTTTGCTGAACCCGTACTTTGTTACTGGACAAGCACTGACAGAGATGGTGGAGTCAGAAAGTGAGAGCCATGGTTCTCACCAGGGGAACAAAGGCATGCTGAGGTAAAGCAGGCTGTTCGTGGTTGGATCGTTCTTTTTAGGGATTTCCCAGTTATCTTTCTGTTATTGTTGTTTAGTTCAATTGCATTTTGGTCTGCGAGCAGACACCGTATGATTTCTAGTCCTTCAGATGTGTTAAGATGTGCTTTATGGCTCAGGATCCGGTCTATCTGGGTGAATGTGCAGGTGAGCTTGAGAAGAACGGGCATTCTGCTGTTGCTGGATGAAGCAGTAGTTTATAGACGTTAATCATTCCCAGTTGATTGATGGTGATGCTGAGTTCAATTGGGTCCTTACTGACTTTCTCCCTGCTGGATCTGTCCATTTCTGACAAGGGGTATTGAAGTCACCCATTACGACGGTAGATTCATCTATTTCTCCCTGCAATTCCATCCATTTTTGCCTCATCTAGTTGGACATTCTGTTGTTAGGCACACGCACATTAAGGATTGTTATGTCTTCTCGGAGCACTGACCTCTTTATTATGTAAGGCCCAAGACTGTCCTGGCTGAAATGTGGTTCTGGGAACTGCTATGTCGGAGATCCCTAGGGCTCCCCTCCCACCTCGGGCGCACATCTCTGGGGCAGCAGCATCCACTCCGCTGAGCCAGCCTCATCTAAATCCCATTGTTTGAGAGCAGACACTTTCAGAAACAATTTGCCATGACTTTCTGAATGACAATGAATCATCATTACTGACGAGTGAAATAAAAATGCTCCCAGGATGAACAAATAAAACATTTTCCTGTGGGTTCTGGAAGTAGGAAAAACGGGCTATTATGCAAGTGTGTATGGTTTATGTAGGTGTGTTTTGAAGGATGTTCAAGGTCATTCAGGACCTGGCCCCTGCATCTCTCCTTAGGGCAGAGGGACTGAGACACAGGCTCTCTGGGTGGTCCACTTCAGTAAGAACCCCAGTCGAAGAAGGGGCTGAGCTCTACGCGAGGGAAGTTTGGAAGTAGGGCCCACTTAGCCTCTCTTCCACGGTCCTCACAATTCAGCTCTGGCCCCAAAACACAGCTTGCACTCAGCAGAACCCACGGCCTGGAGTCCAGTAGACCTACAGTCCTCAGAAAGCATTCAGTGGGTGTCTTTGCTCTCCAACCAAACATGCACCAGGGTTGTTTCACTGCCTACAAATAATACTTTTCCGAAGGTGAATTCTGGCAGGAACAATCTCCTTCTTCTAAAACTGCTAGTGCTATTTCAGTGTTGTTTACAGGCTGGCCGCCTGAGTGGCCGCCCCACTGACTGCCTGTTCATGTAGCCATTAATCTTGCCCCTTAAAGTCTATTCTCAATAGAGCAACCAGACTGGCCTTTTAAGACCTAAGTCAAATCACACCCCTATGACTCTCCATTTCACTCTGAAAGAAACCGAAGTCCTCACGATGGCCTAGAGGGCCTTATGATGACCTTTCTGTCCCCTCCCATATCTCCAACCTCATCCTTCCACCCTGGCATCCTTGCTGTTCCCTGCAGACACTCTCCTGCCTCAGGGCTTTTGCACTGGCTGGTACCTGCACAGAAAGCTCTTTACCAAAATGATTTTCTTTAACTCTGCACCTCTTTCAGGTCTTTGCTCAATGGTACTTTTTTCCAAAAGGCTTCTCAAGGAGGTTACAAAATCACAACCCACTCCCCGCACCTCCCTTCGGCACGCCCGATTTCCTTTACCAAACCCTGACACACACACACACTCCCACAGCACGTACGGCCTTCTAACAAACACATACAGTTATTCAGTTTAATCAATCAAACACTCATGTAACCCTTGTAATGTGCCAAGCATTGTTCTAAGCTCTTTATAAATAATTTAGTATTTTCATTGTTTTATTGATTATTATTTTCTGACTTCTTCCACTCACCTACTAGTTCCATAAGGGTAAGGATCTTTGTTTATTCATTACTGCGCTTAATAAATATTTATTAAATGAATGATTCTCTCACTAGTTCCTTTCACAAAACCCTCCGTGAGTTTCCCTTAAATATCTGAAGTGCTGGTGTTTCTCTGCCTATGTATAGGCCACGCCCACTCCCTGGCATTCTTTTCCCCTCTCATCCATGCTGCACCCTCCTACCATCCTTTACCTTCACTTCAGCATCACTTCCCATGAGAACTTTCTCTTGACTGTGTGCAGACACAGAAGAGCTCCTTCCTCAGTGTAGCCAGACCAAACCAAGGATGCTTTCCAGAGCAACCGAGTTTTGGCAAAGAAACACATCCGCGTTTGCCTTGAGGAGACAGTCGCCTGGAGAGTCAGGGCACGGAACTGATACCTGAGCTTCAAGTCCAGGGTGGGTTAGGACCCATCATGGTACAATACTTGCCTGGAGCGTAGTGTCTCCCCATGCACTGGATAGCAATGAACCAGACTCTGTGCTGGTCAGGAGGGGAGAAAGAATGGAGAAGAGAAACCAGCTGTTTCCACCACCCAAAGGGGCAAATTTAAAAATGTTTAAAAGTAAACAACTAAGACTTAAAAAAAAAATGGACAGAGACTTCCCATGGACAGTTTAGAAAACAAGGCCAATCCAAGAGAATGGAGGTGCTCAGACCACAGTCTGCCCCCCGTGACCACAGAACTGCAATTCTTTCTCTTCACCTCGCGGAGACCATTGCAGCGTACTTGCTGCATGGCATTCTCCCCTCCGGCACTCCCATGAGGCTCCAGAGTGTCCTTCCAAAACTTCCGAAGGCCAATAGAACTGCCCAGGCTTGACCAGGGTTGAGATTCACATGCAGGGCCACACCGTCGTCACAGTTAAGAATGCGCTCAGGTAACCAGCCCTGGTTTTCTTTTCTTTTATTTTTATTTTTTTTAATGTTTAGCCCTGGTTTTAGACTTCCAGAAATAATTCTCCGAGTTCTCAGGCACAGTCTCCTTAAAAGCTACAAAAGAGCTTTATAAATACCTACTAATTATGGCCCTTCGATTCTCTAGAAGTTCAAGCACGTATTTGAGAAGGCACGACTTTGCCATAAAGATACCTTGCAAACCAAGACTGCTCCAAACACTTTCTTTGTGGCTTATCCAGGGGAAATGCTGTTGTCAATTTCTAACTGATGTTTTATTCTGCTTAAGTTCAAATGTTTCAATATACAGGGTCTTGGATAAGTCAAGTCTACATAGGGTTAGAAAGCATGGCCTTTTCATCATCGCCATCGATCAGCGACCCAAATTTATATTCAGAAAATACATCCCCACTTTTGGATTTGCAGAAATAAATTCTTTCTAGGCATAATTTTTTTGAGAGCCTCTAATGAGCTTTGTAAATGACCAGTCTTTCCAAGGAGGGCTGAAATCAGATGAAGGCAGAAGTGTGAGAGAGAGCTGAGATTATTCTCAGCCAAGCCCCCGGGCACTTTCCATGAGAGAACAATGAAGGAAGTTGCGGAGCTGCACAGACACGGAGCAGGCCGGCTGGGCCGTGGCTCAGAGCCTGACCTGGACAGGAAGACAAAGCCTGACAGCCGGGAAGTCTGACATCTGCTGCCACTTCCTCCTACAGCACCCTTGACAGGGGTCACCAAGAGTCAGTCTCTCCCCTGTCAGAGAGCTTCCTACTCGGTTTCTTCTCTTACTGACCACCTCAAGCATCGGGAAAATGTCCCCTCTATTTTTTTTCTGTTGGGTGTAACTGTACCTTCTGGAGATACGCAGAATAAATCTATTATTTCTCCTGCATGCACTTCTTCAAGTATTTAGAGCAGCTCT
This sequence comes from Desmodus rotundus, assembly GCF_022682495.2. Classification (NCBI taxonomy): domain Eukaryota; kingdom Metazoa; phylum Chordata; class Mammalia; order Chiroptera; family Phyllostomidae; genus Desmodus; species Desmodus rotundus. The sequence goes on from NC_071398.1 coordinate 84,311,413, forward strand.
CTCTAACAGAACGTTCTGCAAGGATGGAAATGCCCTATGTCTGAGCGCTTGCTGACCAGTGTGGTAACTACCAGCCCCTGGTGGCTCGTGAGCCTGCAGAATGTGCTGGTGTAACTGAGGGATTAATTTTTTTTATTTATTTAATTCTAATTAATTCAAATTTAAATAGTGACATGTGGTTAGTGGCTATCATATTGAATAGTGAAGACTTACAGACATCTCTCATGACCTCTTTACCAAAAATCTTCCCTTGCCCTGGCCGGGTGGCTCACTTGGTTGGAGCATCATGCTGTACACCAAAGGGCTGCTGGTTCGATCCCCAGTCAGGGCACATACCCAGGTTGCGGATTGGATCCTGGGTTAGGGTGCTCATGGGCTCACAGGAGGCAGCCAATCAATGTTTCTCCCTCTCCTCTTTCTGTCTCTCTCTCTCTCTCTCTCTCAAATCAATAAACGTATCCTTGGCTGAGGATAAGACTTTTTTTTTAACCTTCCCTTTTTCAAGTAAACAGTCCTTGTTTCTTTAACAGTTTCTCAAAATGGCTTCCAGAACCTTCTTTATACAGTCAGTCCTCTGAATATATTATATCCTCATTTACCAAATTCCCACACTGTTCTAAAACAGAGACCTCCTGGTGGGGTCTGCAGAGAAGATCGTGGCCTCTATTGGTCCCGATCAGATGCTCCATGAACCTGTCCTTACACGCAAGCATTTCAAGCTCAGAGGAATAATTCCAAGTATCTTGGCATAATTTGATGAGCCCATTTTCCCAATTCTTCAGTCTTCTCAGATTTCCTATTTTTTTCTTCCTCTATCGTGATTTGTTTTATCAGGCTTGGAGGATTTGTGGCTCTCAAGAATATTAGAACATATGAAACGTCTTACATACCATACAGTAAATCAAACAGCAAATTACAGTTGCTATGTTCTTCTCGGCATTATTAAGTAGGTGTTGCATTTCTCAAAAGAAAAGTATGTATAAGTTGAATTTTAGGAATTTAAATCATTTTAGAGATACTTCACCATCTTTGCAGATAGTTCTTCAAAGAACTACCAGATCCCTAAACATCGTAGCTTTAAGGTTCTCTTCTCTTCATTCTAGATTATTAGTGATCTGTAAACAATACCTGGAGAGTACTAAGACAGGACTATTTTCAGGAATTTGGGTAAATACACTTATTTGCAAAGACCGTTTTCAAGGTGAATAATAACCCTAACAGAGCTGAGAATTACTGAATATATTGTGATTATAAATCAGATTTCTAAAAGTAGGGCACAACTTCAGAATTATTTCGGTAGACAGAAAGAATCTATTACAAAACCACCTTGCATGGCTGACAGAGGGCCCCTCACCCCACCCCTTGGGAAGCTTCTGCACACGTGTGGTAAAGCCTTCTACAAACAGAAGAGGAGAAACGGGCTATCATCAACAGAGTGCCTAAAACTCATACCCATAGAATGCCTTTCATTTCTTCTAATAAGTAATCCTTTACCGAATTTTATGTACCAAATAATTTGGGTGCGTTCAAGAAAAATAAACAGCCACATTTTCGCAGGTCGGCACAAACTAGTCTCTTGGATCTCTCTAAGCCTCTTAATAATCTTGAAAAAAAATGTTTAGGCACAGAGTTCAGCTTCTTACCCTGTAAGGTTGTATTAATTTTAACACAACCAGTAAAAGCCCCACAGGCCATTAAATATATTCACATGAACCCCATGAAGTGTAATTAAAATTTAACCAGAAAAAACCTGTGAATTCAAGGGAAACATTACCTTCTTAACATTTACCCTTTCAAAGAAATCTTTTATCTAAATGATAATTACCTCCAATTCAGGGTTTTCGCTGCGAGGTGCAAAAACGCCCTCCAGTCAATCCCAGAGAACAGGGGTATATGAAAGCCTGGGAGGAAGGAAGGGAGGGAGGGAGGGAGGGAGGCAGAAAAGGATCCAAATCTCCCTATTCCTGGAAGACACCAGGACCCAAAAGGCAGTGGAGCATTTTAGGCCAGAGAAACAAAGCCACCAAGTACTTGTGAAAACCTTCATGTGATAATAGCTTGAAACGTAAGAGAAACTGGACCAAAGTGAATAGTTAGGGGGGACCATTAATGGGCTTAATTAGTGATTTTTTGCAGTCCCTTTATTTAGAACTGGTGGTGGGGTGCAGAAGTGGACACCTGGACAACACATCGGGCCCCCAAAACACTGGCTTCAATGAGAACAGGTCCCGGTGAAAATCTGATTTCTATGTCAGCTTCCATGTAGGCTTTTGTATTTAATAAGACAAAAACTATCTGCAAACTTCCTTGCTAAATAAATGGCCACCCCACAGCAGTTATAGGGACGAGAGCAGGGCCTCACTGACAGTGCTGCGAGTAGACAGGTTTGTACGTGGACGCTGGTTATAAAACCATCAGATGTTATTCCTATTTCTAATTACTTGTGTTGAAGTCTAACTGATTTTTAAGAGGTGGCACAGAAGTTGTGTACCATTATTGAGAGTAAACAGGAAGCCTGCCAAGAAACTCATGCACTTTGGGGGAGTCCAAGTGGAGTCATAGGAAATTGTGATCTGTCAACAGCCCCCCCCATCTCTGCCAATTTATTGTAGAGCAAAAGAGTTCTCCTCCCTCAGCGGTCCTTTCCAACAACCTCTTCTTCCTAGAACATCCCAGAAAGGACCCTAGACGACAGCCATGCTAAACCGACACTGTTCTCATCATGAACTTGAAAACCATGTGCCAGGCACAGTATTTGTGCAGCAAAAACTAAGAGAAAAAGGGCACGAGGCCTAATAGGAGAGGCAGGTTCAGAATTGCAGCGCAGAAAGACAAAGAAGGCAAATACTGTAAAGATAAGTGATAAAAGGTCAGCGGCAGCCCTGCAGACACTCTGGCTGCTGAGAGCAACAAATAAATCAATTAAGCGTGTCCTGGGGAGGCAGGGAAAGCTTGACTCACTACCTGTGCCTCAGGTCAGGACCCTCATTATTTGTTATTAGACGGTTCTAATAGCCTCCTTAATGGGTCTCTCCACCTCCAAGCTTACTTCATCTGTTGCAGCCCATTCTCTAGAATACCTGCTTCAGATCTTTCAGCGACACCCGGCCACCTGCAGAAGCCCACACTTCTCACCATGGCTCAGGGTTCCTCATGATCTCAGTCCGTCCCGTCCCATCTCTCTGGCTTTTTTCTTCTAACCCCAAGGTCGCACAGAAGCTCTCGGAGGTCCCCAGAGACGCCACGCTCTCAAGCATACCTGGGCCTTGGCAGAAGGTACTCCCTCTGTCCAGAACAACTTCCTTGTCTCAGTCTGGCTAACTCCCATTCATTCCTGGAGACTCAGTTCTTTAATATAAAATCTTTAAAAAATAAAAATATAAAATCTTTAAAAATATATATAAACTCTTTTTAAAAAAACTCAGAAGATAGACTTTAAAAAACTCTTTTTGCATTCCTAGTGGAAGGCACTTCCATAGCACTCTTAGGCTGGATTCTTTCTCCAGGACAAAGAAAGAACCTCTTGACTATCTATCCAAAGGGAGCTCTATCTGGGCTAGAAAAAGACCCCAGGACCCACGAGCAGGCTACCCAGGGCTGGGAGAGAAAGGCGCGGGTGGGGGCTGTGTGGGCACCCACGTCACACGCACTCTGATGTTTTCCAAGAGGCTCCTCCAGGGAAAATCTGATCACACGTTTACCTCCCTCCGTCCGTGACAGCACGGGCCACAGAACAGACGTCTCCCATCCACAGCGAGAACTGCTTCGGGCACATTCCTTTCAGAGAAGGCAACGTATACACTTAGATTATGGCTCAGGAGCTATTTTCTTTAAAAAAATCAGCCTAGGTCTGAAAAAATGAAAATACATCAGCCATTCTCCTGAGTGTTTCCAGTCTTTGGGTGGGTTACATGAAAACCCAGGAAAAGAAAATATGTCGTGAAGGGGTAAAAAAAAAAAATCAAGGAAAACAAGAAAAGAAGACCATGAAAACTAAAACTGACATTAACGGGGGGTGCTTCTCACGGTTACTGTACCCAGGCCGGGCCGAGGCAGGAGGGGCCCTTGGGTGTGCTGGGGCTCTCCTGTGCCCCTCATCGGAAAAGGGCAAGATGCAAGTGATCACATCACAGCACACGGGCCTGGGATGGGACATTTGGGAGAATGTGCTTCTAGCATTTTGCAAAGTGGGCTTGCAAAAAAGCAAGTTTGGCAGACAACTGTAATTGAGCAACAATAAAATAATTTAAAAATTGAAAAAATAAATTAATTAATTGAATTAAATTATTGTTCCAATGTAAAAAAAAATAAAGCAAGTTTGGAGTTTTCTCTAGAGATATTGAAGAGAAAGTTAAAAGTCTGTTTTCGAGGGATGGTTGAAAGGCCAGGGGGTGGTCTGGGTCAGCATTCCAAGTTTTCTGTGGAAGAACCCTTTCAGACACAAGAGGCCCCTCAGGTCTTCTAAGCAACAGCTGCTTCCTTGCTGCTGTTTAAATAAACAAACGCCAATGAGTCACAAGCTCACCAAAAGCATCAGGAGGAAGGATGCCACGGTTTGTATCACTGGTAAGCACACTTCACCTAAGGAGGTCAGACTCGTGGTTTTGAATCTTATCTCGGCCTGTTACCTTTCTCCACATGCATGGACACCAGACCAGCTGTCCTGCAAATAAATATGGGCCAGTAATCAGAAAGGCGGTCAGGCAAACAGAGCATTAGCTTCTGCAAAAATCTGTCCCTGCTACTTAAGAAACAATCCAAAACCTGAGCCCCCAAAATGGTCAGTCATGAATGGGATCACGTGTGGGGCTGTTTCTTGTTAAATACCATTTAAGTATTAAAGAGACTCATTAGTTTATGCCTCACCCTCCTGGCAACTACCCTCATCAGTTAGTTAAGTGTACTTATACCTGTCCTCTTCTAAACGGGGTCCATGGTGGTTCACTCCCATGTTAACACTTCCACACACCAGCCTCCAAGGCCCACTGGAAGGCCAGCAGACTTACAGTTAGCTGTTCTCAGCTAGCTGCTTCCAGCCCTAAGCTTCGGGGATCCTCTGTGCTACAGTGAGGGCCTTTAGGGAATGGGAGATTTATTTCGCTCCCTGCCCAGTCAAGGCTGGATTTGAGAATATGAGCCAGGCTTGGAAAAATAATAATTAATTTTGAGATGGTAATTGTTATTCTTCTAAAAAGCCAGATGAGATGTAGATGTTCTTAAGACCACTTAAGAAACTTACATGTTTCTCTCTGCCACCCACTGTGACAACGTAAGCAACCTTCTTGGACGTGGGGAGAAGATAATAGGGCCATGAGGAACCAGAATCTTGAACCTATGTTGGAACAATAGCTCTTAACATGTGGCACCGCAAAGCTCCTGCAATCTCTTCTCTTATTTTTTAAGGGGGCAATTGTCCACTAATAGGGTTTTCCCCTGTATATTTCAAGGGGCTATCTTTTTTCTAGGAATCCACAAATAACCCTAGTGGACTGTAAATACTGCTGGAATATAAGGACTGTGATGGGAAGTGTGGGAGAGATGCAGGGATAGAGACTTGATGTCATGCACACTCTAGGGGGGATTAAAAAATATATATGTTGGACGACAGGATGTGAGAATCCCGAAAACTTCTGATACACAGGTTTTAAATTGGGTACAACATGAGCTCCATCCTTAACAAACTTCCAAAGAAATCCCCCGTTGAGTACTCCAAGTCTATTTACTGCAAGCCGATGATGGACACAGACCCAACAGGCAGCTAGCCACTCAGTAAATCTAACATACTTGCAAATTTGGCTTTGTACCCCCATCGGCTCTGGATTTCCCATTTGCTCTATTAGCCCAAAATAGCACAAGAGCACACTGCTTCCTCCCTACCGTGATCAGAAAGCTCACCTACAGGACACGTAAGTTCTTAATTATCTTGATAAGACACTAAATTATTCCTTGAAAATAACAATACTCTACAGCACCCTACCATCCTAAACTGAAAATATAAAAAAGTGTTACCTAAAAAAAAATCAAACTTGTCATTTGGAGACACGAAGACAATTTTTCTAGGTTGGCAGGTGGACAAGGAACACAGATAGCAAGAGACTGAGCGAACAATGGACGTGATGAAAACCACGTACTCTATACTAGCCAGAGTACGATGCTTTAATGAGGTGACGACCCAGGGATGGTGGGGGATGCGAATTCAATGAACACTCACTGAGTGGCCACTAGGTGCCAGGCACAAAGCTAGCTCCTTTAATCGTGATGTCTATTACTCACACCATCACCGTGTGGTTGTAGTGTTACTATTTTCAGGTTTCTTGTGGCCACATAGCTGGCGTTTAAGTAAGACAGGCTGAAAACTCCTCAGTGATGATGAGGTGGACAACCTTGATAGATTACAGGAACTTTAAGAAGCTCCTGTTTCCCAGCTGGGGATGGTGGCCCACCACCCACATTCTCTCACTTATTCTGTGTATTAACAAGGCAGTAAGCCAGAGTTATAAGTTACATAGCTTTTCCTCTAAAACGAGTAAGGAATATGCCTGTAGTATATCCAAAATCATCCAATGTGGACACATCATCAGACCCGCAGTAGGTAAGGAGAGCTCTCTTAGGAGAAGTGAGGAAAAGGGATAATATTACAGTGTATCAACTGTCTGGTGCCTAGCTCTTCTTCTTGTCAGATTGAATTAATGTGTTTTCAGGAAACATGGGAGCGGCATTTCTAGACCACTAGACCCTGATAGGCCATTAATGGTGCTGATGGTGCTCGGTGCTCCATGATGCTAAACAATCACCTTCCGGAAATGGACCCCCTGGAACATCCTGTTGTATAATTTATTAAGGAACCAACCACTAATGTGCTTACCTCTTCAAAAGGTGGAAGAACCAAGCTGGCCGTTTAACAAACACACTCTCCCTTTCCTGCTGAAAGCTGATGTTTCTATTCTGTAACTCTGCTCTGTATTTGCTGTCGGCAGGTCTTTGGGTTCAAAGTCGTTCGTCTGTGAAGTCATGTCTTCCAGCATGTGACATAATGGAGAGGGACTGCCATTGAGTGGACACTACTGGGTCCCTCAGTGCCCGTGCATCTTGACCCACACAAAGGTAGGCCTGGGAGGTCAAGGCTAATTAAAAATAACCGAACAACAGAGAGTGGCAGGGTCATGTTCATTTGTGCATGTCTGTGGATGAAAGCTCACAGCATTAATGTTCTCATTTGCAGTCAGGGATGGAGGCCAATCATTTACTGTTTGTAATCACATTTTGTTTTAAGAGCCCGTTTACCACAATGTCACCCATTTCATCTCCTTTTTTAAAAAAATTGTTTCTTCTATCACAGCTGTGTCTCCTTTTAAAACAGACATTGGAAGGAGGCAACCTGCGTTCTGTCTCTACCTCACGTACAGCCCAGCTTCAGAAATGCTCCAGGTAAATAGTCATAGGCTCTGAGTAAGTGGGAAATAATGAGCTGGTAGTGCAATATGGCTCACTGTCAGTGTATCGCCTAGAAACCTGTTTGTCCAACAGGTGATGAGTTAGAGATGAGAGAAGTGTTAAACCCATTTTTATTAATCCTCTTAAGCAGCCTCTGATGTCTTTAGGGATTTCCAACAAGCCAAGTTGCAATTCCCTTTTTGCTTCAGTTGGCTTTTTGTTAAAAACAACCTGCTGAGCCAAGGGAAAAAGTCCTTTGGCGATAAGATAATGTATGTGAAAGGTCCTTACACTGTGCTTACCATAACATTGACATCAAAATATGTTTTCTCCTTTCTTCCATCTCTCGCCTTGCATGTGGACTTTTGCTTTATTTATTTTGCTAATGCAGTAAAATGAATGGGCATGGGAAGACTTGCAAAACAGTTGTATGGGTTAGCAAATTTAGGCATTTGTTTTATGCTGAGAACAAGTTTAGAAGCCACTGGAGATCCCACCGTAGATTTTCCAAGCTATGTCTGTGTATGTGTAATTCAGTTCAATAGGGATTTATTAAGCATTTATGATATGCCAGAAATATTTTGGGGTCGTAACAATGAAAAAAAAAAGGACCCTGCCTCACAAAACCACAGGGGAGAAACTTCCAGACACACATTTGGAGGAATTCAAGGGGGAAAAAAAAACGAGTAAATCCCTACTCTCTAGGACATGAGTTTAATTAACATAATTAAAACATAATGTGACTAATTGTAGCATGTAAATATTGCAAATTAACCCACAGATGTCTGATTGATTTTCCCACAGAAATTTCCCACAGATTTAAATATCACAGCCTTTTCCATTACTGAAGGAAGGCCAAGGCTGTGTCACCAAGAAAGTGAAGTTCATTTCATATTTTTCATGGGGAAGACAATAGAGGTCCCTGCCCCTAGAAATCATCATATGAGTAGATACTAGATTTCAAAGCAAGGTAACAAGGTAAAATCTCATCATTTACGTGCTGAGTGACACCTGATCCCAAAGCTAAAATGGCCTGTTGCTCATGCCATGGCCTGGGAGCAAATGCAAAAGCAAAGCAGCGCAGGGGATGCGTCCTTTAACTCGAGTCATGACTGCAAATCATAACCAGTGGTTAGAAGTGAAGTTTCATTATGAGCAGTAGTGTTGATCAGGAAATTTTACCAAAATTTAAATTTCATCTTCTAGCATCTCCCACCAGGACCTCAGTCAAGTTTTCATGCAATAGTTGTAACCCCATTATTCCTTTTCCCATTTTTTAGAAGCTTGTTTAGCGCCTCCCTGATGATCAAGAGGACCAGAAACAAAGCTAGATAGAATGTAGCCAGTCCCCAAGCTCTAAGAGTAAATACAAGTCAGGGAAGAAGAGTGGAAGACCAAATGACAGGCTGGGCCAGATCCTGGAAGACAATTGTCCTTGAAGATGAAGAATAGTTATAATCACTGGGTAATCTCAGCCTGAAAAACATTAAAAGTTGATAACGTCTACTTATGAGGTTAAGAATTTGTGAGTCCTGGCCAAGTATCTCAGTTGGTGACAGTGTCGTCCTGATATGCCAAGGGTGCAGGTTCGATCTCAGTCAGGGCACATATAAGAAGCAACAAATGAATGCCTGAATAAGCAGAACAACAAATCAGTGTTTCTCTGTCTCTCTCTGTCTCTCTCTCTCTCCCTCCTTCTCTCCCTCCCTCCCTCTCAAGTCAATAAATAAAAAAGAAATTTAAAAAGAAATAATTTGTGAGGCAGGAATGTCACAGAGATACAGGTTCTTGGAAGGCAGAGGCCACATCTTAGGAATCTTAATACCTTCTCTTCAGAGAAGAAGGTACCTTATAGATAGTAAACATCCAATAAATATTGAATCACATTACTCAGTACTTGATTTCTCCTGCCTATCATTTTACACCTTCGTCTGACAGGGGTGTCCAACCCAGGGCCCATGGGCCGCATGCAGCTCAGTATGGCTATGAATGCGGCCCAACGCCAAATCATAAATTTACTTAAAACCTTTTTTTTGCTCATCAGCTTTCATTAGTGTTTGTGTATGTAATGTGTGGCCCAGTGACACCAAAAGGCTGGACACCCCTGCTTAGAAGATGATTTGGCAGAGAGAGTTTGGGGCACGAACAATACAAATCTTCCAAGGCTCACATCTGTCATTGGCTAGTTGGTCATACGGCTTTCTCCTGATGCTGTCTTAATAAATTCAGTTCAGTGCAGTAAGCATTTGAGTTGGGTTCTGTCAAGACTCAGTAGTCTGTATTCAACACACAGATCCTAGACCGTTAGTGTAAGAGCGATCTCAAGGCATCGTGCTGCATCAGTCAGCCCAGGCTGCCAAAACAGGTTGCCAAAGACCAGTTGGCTTCATTTGCTCACAATTCTGGAGGACAGAAAGTCTAAGATCAAGGTCCAGTAAGGTTCAGTTTCTGGTAAGGCCTCTCTTCCTGGCTTGCCGCAGACAGCAACCTTTTTGCTGTATATTCACACGGCCCTTCTTCAGTGCATACACACAGAGAGAACGATGTCCTGTCTTCTTTTATCAGGCCACCAATCCTATCAGACTAGGACCTCACATTTATGTCCTCATCTAACTCTGCCTCCTAAAGCCCTCCTCTCCAAATGCTCTGGGGGTTAGAGTTTCAACATATGAATTTTAGGGGCATACGATCCAGTCCATAGCATTCTATCTCTGGCCCCAACAAAATGTATGTTCTTCTTGTATACAAAATACATTCATTCCATCCCACAGGCCCCAAAGTTTTAACTCATTCCAACATAAAGTCTAAAGTCCAAAGTCTGAGCTAAATATCACGTTGGTCCAAAACCCAGTGAGCCAAATTATGTCAGCTTTAAAGCCGAAGAATAATCCCCTTTGATTCTGCTCTTCGAGCCCAGTGGGGTGGCAGGGTCACCCCCACAGCTCTAGATGGTGTCCCATCCTGAACGTCCTGGCAAGCAAGGATCCCACCCCCATAGTTCTGGGGGGCCCTGCCCCATGGTCTCACACCAAAGCTTCAAGAAGAGGCCATCTGTCCTGTGAAACTAAATTTTGACCCTGATGACCTCAGGTTTTGCCTTCAGGTGTGTTTTCCCTCTTCTTGAAGAACACACATTTGTAGCCAAATAACTTTATGCTCCTGTCCTGTGAAATCTGGTAAGTCCAATAATCTCCCTTCATTTTGCCCCATCTCTGTCCTCTTGCGTTCAGACTTACGTTCCTGTTCATATGACCCCATAAATTCTCAGTTTTTGCAATACGGGAAGGCTGAGGATTTTCCAAATCTTCAAATTCTGGTTCCTTTTTGCATAACAAGTCATTATTTAATTTATCTTTCTCCTATAGCATTTTACTATAAGCTGTAGGGAAGAATAAAGCTAGTTCTTCAACACTTTGCTTAGAAATCTCCTCGGCTAAATATCTAATTTCATTGCTTATGAGTTCCATCTTCCACAAAATACTAGAACACAGTTCAGTCAAGTTTTTGCCATTTTATGACAAAGAACGCCTTTCCTCCGGTTTCCAATAACATGTCCCTCATTTCTGTTTGAGTCCTCGCCAGAGTGGCCCTTAATGTTTGTATCTCTAGCATGCACCTCAAAACTCTCCCAGCCTCCACCCATTGCCTGGTTCCAAAGCTACTAGCACATTTTTAAACATTCATCATGGCAGCACCCCATTTATCAGTACCAACGTCTGTACCGATCAGGATTCTCAGGAGAAACAGAACCAATAGGGTGTGTATTGAGAAAGAAGGGAATTTGTTATAAAAAAAAGTTGGCTCACAATGACTGAGGCTGAGAAGTTTCAAAATCTGCAGCCAGCTGGAGACCCTGGAGAGCCAATATGTCTTTCCAGCCTGAGTCCAAAGTCCTGAGAACCAGGAGAGCGATGGTGTGCGGTACCTTCTGAAATCAGGCAGGTTTGAGACCCAAGAAAGGCCAATTTTTCAGTTCTAGTCCAAAGGCAGGAAAAGACTAATGTCTCAGCTTAACAGTCAGGCAGAAAGGAACTCCGTATTCACAGGAGGGTCAGCCTTTTCGTCCTGTTCAGGCCTTCAGCTGACTGATGCCACCCACACTGGGGAGGGCAATCTGCTTTACTCAGTCTGCTGAGTCCAAGGTTAACTCCACCCAAACACACCTCGCAGAGGCACCCAGTGGCCCAGTCAAGCTGATGTATGAGATTCGCCGTCATGCCATTCCCACAAATTCTCTTACAAAACTGACATTCTTGGCCTTCCATAACAAGCCCCACACCCAGGGTTGTTTTTCCAGTGACTGAAATTGATTTGCACTGAGCCGTCAGGACCTTCTGCTGGGCCCCACCTTGTGAACAACGACGTCACACACGTGGGAGACAGACAGCCAGGACACAGTCTGGGGCCGGGTGGCGATTTTCTCTGTGAGAAGTTAACTAGGTCCTTGGGAGGTCCACTCATGAAACTTTGGTTTCATAACAAGATACTGTACTCTTACCAGCTGGGCTCCCTAGTCAATATTTTTTCTACTTCATGGTTTTTCTCGAATAAAATACCAATTCCTTAATTGCGTGGGCAGAGCACATTGCTAAGTGTTAAAAAGCCACAAAAATAATTCATTAAGAGTCTCAAACCTTAAAGGACCTGGAGTTTACCAAGGCAGAGAAATGTACACAGCTAATTACAAGTTAAGGCGAAGTGAAATGACTCCAAGGGAAAACAAAGATGTTGAAGCAGCGTGTTAAGAAGACAATGCACGATTGCTTCCGGATGGGAGGAGACATGTGTGCATGTGTATTATGTGCACACGTGGAAATGTACACATACTTGTACAAAATCCTATACACGTTGTACTACGTGGATACAATTCAGATAAAATTAAAAATAATAGGTTATCTGCCAAAAGCTCCAGATCTCCCTTTAAGTGAAGAATTTCTATGAGGATTCATTCGGATCACCGTTGCATCTCCCTGGAGGATTTGAATTAGACCAGAGTTGGTCAAACCGTGGTTGTAAGCCATGAGCCCTTAAATCAAGCAACGTTTTAGAAAGAAGTTCAATATGTAAAACAAATAAAGAGTGGCTGCTTCGGTGGGAGGAAAAGGGGAAGGGAGCTGCATCAGCCTTGCCCCTTCCTACCTCTTGCCAAAGACCCGCGGGTGTTTCCTCCACAGAGCCCAGGGTGGAAACCCTATGATATGATCACCAAGTCCCTTCCTGCTGCCACTATCTGCAATTCAAGTCCAAGTCTCTGTGGAGCCCCGGTGCTCACAGCACTGTGTGGTCTGTAAGGTACAGCGTGTTGTGTGAGACTCAGAGTCCTCCCTGTAGTTGGGGAAGGAAGCTGAACCTGAACACATGTGAGAAGAAGGAAAGAAAGCATTAAGTGCCTATCCCAGAAGAAAGCTTTCAGAACAGGGAGAGAAGCTGGGTACCACATCCCAGGCCATGGGTTGATCAGCAGTGAGGGAGTAGAGCAAGTCATTAATTTTTATGGAAAAGGGCTTAGTCTTGCGTGAAGAACCCAAAGATTAACTGCTGTATCCAAACTGGGCTCCAGAGACAGCAGGCATATCACCCCTCCAAAGGCTCTGCCAGCTTGGCCTTGACAAAGCAGGGCTCCTGAGGGACTTGAGGGCACCAGTTCAGGCCTGACACAGCAGCCCCAGTAGAAAGCCAAGCAGCAGAACAATGCCACTCCAAACTCAGTGATTTATGATGAGTCAAAACCACAAAAACAGCCTTTCCTGGGAGGAAAGGGAAAATGGGCTTTGCTGGTCAGCATTCAGGGACAGATCAAAAGCCCACTTTCTAGAGCTTGTTCCTGACATCTCTCCCAGCCCTTTAGAGCCCACTGACCTCTAATAGCCATGCTCAGCATCTTTCTTCCATGCACAAAGAGGTCATTTCAGATCCAGGAACAGAGAGGCTGCTCCCTGCCTTCTAACACCTGCCAAATTGACTTTCTTGCTCACCCATACGGCTGTTCGAAATCAGTCTTTCTATTGCATGTATCCCCATAAGACAAAGCCATGTGCCATCTGTTCTGGGAACAGAGACAGGAGTCGACCCAGCCCTGTCTCTGGTCCCAGCTCTGCCAGCCTTTGGACAGTGATGGCTTGAGCCCAGGGAGACCCAGTAACTGAGGACTTGCTGTTTTCTACTTCACAGTGTTCTCATTCTGATGGGTCCGGGTGCCTCGTTTGGGACACTCTCTAATCCTGGGCTGAGACATAACTGTAACAGCGGAAAGGATATGTTTCTATCAGCCCAGGAAGGAGGCAAGAAAAGCTTTGTTCTCTAAATAAATAAAAGTCACAGAGCACTGTAAAGTGAAGTGAGCACTGGATTGGAGAGTCAGGAACTGGGTCAGGGTCCCAGCTCTGCCATTCACTTGGCAGTGACTTTGAGAAGTCGCGCTACCTCTCTGATCTTCAGTGACATCCACTGGGGCTTATAAGGTTAATTCCAAAATTGGTAAGTATTTATGGGTGCCCACCCATGAAGTGCCAAGAGTCATGCTAACACTAAGGATACTCTGGTGAGCAGATCAGGCTTGGCTTTTGCCCTCACACAGCTTACAGACTAGTTGGGGAGACAGAAATGAAATCAGTCAACAAATGAATGTGTAATTACAAATTGGAAATCCTCAGAAGGACTAAAAACACCATTCTTAGAAAGAAAGCAAGACAGGTTGAGGGTGGGCTTCATTCAGCTGAGGAGTAAAGAAAGCATGCCTAAGGGGAGGCATGCCCGAGGCATGAGGAAAAGCTCATGCTAAGGGTACAGTGTGGGAGGGGACTGCAGGCCAAAGGCACATCACTGGCAAAGGCCCAGAGGGAAGGAAGGGCTCGCATGTTCAAAAGATCACAAATGCTCAGGTATTTGGAGCTGGGAGCTTACAGAGCAAGGGGACACTGAGACAGAAGGCTGGGGAGGTGGCTGGCTACGTGAGGTTAACATCCAGAAAGCCCCAGCATTGTGCTGAGCATGTAGCAGGCCCTCCATAAATGTGGCCTCCATAGGAATGTTTTGTTTGGTTGGCAGAATAAATTTTAATATAATCTAAGAGATTTCTAAGAACCCCTGAACTTCAATGGTTCTTGTCCACAAGTTGCTGAGGAAAAAACCTGGAAGAGTTCCTTGTCCTTTGTAAACCATAAAATTAACAAAACCCTTGTGGAAAGGGAAGCCCACCCTTGGAGACACTATGCCATCTACCTGAGGTGAGAGGAACTATTTAAATGTGGTTTAGGCAAACATGTTTGGCCCAAGGGAAGCAAGAACTGCTCCTGTAGCTATAAACACTCTGCAAGGTTAAGATCATTTCATGGTTCCCTCCCCTACATGAGCAAACATATGCTTCACACATCAAGCAAAGATGGTAGAATTTCTTAAATATCTCATTGAAAAGACTCATACAGTCAAAGGCAATTCAGAACATTCTAGGCACAACTATGCCATTTGTTTATGCTGAAAGGAATTAAGTTTCACAACCACATCTTAACTGAGTGACGTGTCCTCTTTTGGGACCTGTGTGGTCTATTCTTTTTCTAGTTCCAGCATTTCCATCATGCAGTGGCTCTTCCAGGGAGAATCCAGCATGAACGTGGGGCCCCTGAAAGAGCCGGACTAAGAACCACTAAAGTGTTTACATTTCCACTGTAATTTGTCTGTTGAGACAGAAAGAGCAAGGGATTTGGAGTGAGACAGAGCTAGATCACTTATGAGCACATGAACTTGTGTTCCTTTCTGGGTCTGTTTCCTTTTCAGTCAAACAGAAGTAACACCTATCTGGCAGGGCCTTTGTGGCTTAAAAGAGATCACATCTAAGGGCCCATGCCCAATGTAGGGAGCATAATCGGTACAAAATAACAAGAAGCCAAGTTCAGAATGTGTCCCAAGTCTGGGATGTAGCAAAGCCCTACTGGCAGGACCACTCCCCAGAGGCCTGGCCCTCGAGAGAGAGGGGGCAAGTAGAGAGAGTTAGAAATTGTCTTGAGACGTCAACCCCACTGAGCCCATCAGGGCCACAGTCCCTCAGATCCCCCTAGGGGATCCTGGCCTCCTGCAGAACAAGGGGACTGAGGGCTCCTGGGTGGACAAGGGCACTGTGACTCCTCCCCAGGGACCAGGGCACCCATGGAACCCAGACTCAGCCTGACCGGGTAGAGCTAGTCAGAGAAGTGCTTACCTTTAAGATCTT
This sequence comes from Desmodus rotundus, assembly GCF_022682495.2. Taxonomy (NCBI): domain Eukaryota; kingdom Metazoa; phylum Chordata; class Mammalia; order Chiroptera; family Phyllostomidae; genus Desmodus; species Desmodus rotundus. Next base: position 84,327,053 of record NC_071398.1, read on the forward strand.
AAAAAGCTACCAATGGCCCTCACCCTGTGTCAGAGGAACATAATTTGGGGGAGATTTCTCAGGTTTTGCTGCCACCGTGACTCACATTATTTTTGGCAGATAGGCCCACAGTTCGTTATTCCTGGCTTTCTGATCAATACCTTTGTCTAAATTCTGCCTACAGACCCGAGCCATCCTAGTTAGTCAGCCCAGTTCGCTTTTGTCTCTTGTGACTTTTCTGTCTAGCATTTCAGTTCTTCTAGGAGACAGATGAGTCTGAATTAGGTAACAGTTTAATGTTCTTAGCTAAAAAGGGTTTATGTAGCTAGAAAATGAGAGCAATACCTATCTATTGGTATAATGTGTTTAACACTCTTGGTAAGTCTTACCACGTAGATTTAATAACCAAGGATCAAAAATCATATTATTCTAGAAACATGCTGCCTTTCATTTATATGATTCCATGGTAAGTAGGAAAAATTCAGCAAATAACCGATTATAAGAACAAATGAGCCTATATATTTGGAATCCACACATCAACTTAAAATCTACAAACCTTATCTCATACCATCCAATCAATTCGTCCTTCCAATATCAATTCATTATCAAGTCATAGTGAGATCTTTTTACTTCATTTCACAGAGTGATAGAAATGGAAGGAGGAGCCCCTTGATTTACAAAGGAGGAAATCAGGGCTCAGGGACGACTCGCCTCAGACCACTCATCTAGTCCAGGAGGAGGGAAGAATGGTCAGCGCTGAATTCCAGCGTGGTCAGAGACAAGGAACAGGAAAGGGCCTGGACAACCCTCAACTCCCCACACTCATCTCTGTGGGGCAGACCTTTACCCACAGGAGCTATGAGCAGAACGGGAAGGGATACGCCTGGGAGACCTGAAGACAAGAGTGTGACTGTCCACCAGTCACCACCAGTGACAACTGAGAGCCTCGTCCACCTAAGACCAGCCCACCAAGGGGCAAGTTGCACCTCCTATCAGCTTGTACACATATGGCTTTAGTATCATGAAAATCCCTAGGAGAGAAGGTGGAAACTCAGATGAAACATTTTAATCTGATACTAGAAGTGCCTGGAGCCCACCCCGAAGCTTACCCTTTGCAACTTCTTTCTCTTGAAAGGCTGTGCCCCTTATTCATTTTGACCTGACTGCACCTGTATACAAATGAAGGACGATGGAAAAGATACTGATGTGGGGAGGTTCTGAAAGCCTCCTCTCAAGAGTATCATCTAAAGCTTTACCCACCTCCAAACTTGGCCACAGGCCAGGCCAGTGACGTCACCGGCCATGGGCGAAGAAACCACTGAGAGCTGGAGGAAGGAACCACAATCAGCAGGGGCAGAAACTGCAGCATGGGGACCAAGTCTTTGAGTCTCTCACACACTGTTTTAAACAGATTTTAAAGGAAAAAAAGACTTGAACCCATGTTTTCTCAAACCTCCTATTATCCACTGTCAGCTTCTAAGCAGAGTTGATTCCCCCCCACCAAATCAATACTGCCTCTGTGGTGGCCGGTGGTGCCACCAAATCACTGGCCGTGGCTGCCAGCAGTGGAAAAAAAGAGCAAATTCCTGGTTGTAGATGTCTGTAGATTTCTAAGGGTACGGCCTTGACCATATTCTTCCTTTTTAGGCTGGGAACTAAACAGAAGACAGAGCAGGTAAGGAAAGGATACCAAGAGTACTGTTTGGCACTGGCTGGTGTGGCTCAGTGGATTGAGTGCTGGCCTGGGAACCATAGGGTTACTGTTTCGACTCCCAGTCAGAGCACATGCCTGGGTTGTGGGCCAGTCCCCTGTAGGGGGCATGTGAGAAGTAAGCACATATTGATGTTTCTCTCCTTCTCCTTCTCCCTCCTTTCCCCTCCCTCTGAAAATAAATAAATAAAATCTTTAAAAAAATTTTTTTAAAGAGTATTGTTTGTTTGCCTGGCTGGTGTAGCTCAGTGGATTGAGTGCGGGCCTGCAAAGCAAAGGGTCACCATTTCAATTACCAGTCAAGGCACGTGCCTCGGTTGTGGGCCAGGTCCCCAACAGGGAATGTGCAAGAGGCAACTACACATTGATGTTTCTTTCTCTCCCTCTCTTTCTTCCTCCCTTCCCCTCTCTCTAAAAATTAATAAATAAATTCTAAAAAAAAAAAAAAGAGTATTGTTTGGCCAGAGAGCTTGAAGCTGCTCCACCAGCACCATGGACAGCAAGCACAGTCTCAATAAGCCTCCTGGGGTATTCAGCGTCCCTGCCCTCTCCAGCTACCTGCGGGTTGTCTGTAACAGCCTCAGAACTCAGCTGGGAATGCTGGCGATGCTTTCCCTTATGAACTAGGGGGCTGGGCTCTGCTGTAATCTACTTTCCCTTCTCCTTTCTACTTCCTGCTTTCGTGATTCATTCCACCTGCAGGTACTTGAACTGCAGCTGAATAACTCATTATTTTCAAAGAATAATTTCACAAGCTTTAAAAAAAAAAATCAGGCAGTTTACTCTTAACCTGACCTGCCAGTTGTCTGGCAGGTGACTGCCTGGCCCAGGAGTGGTGCTGATCTCCTGCAGTCACGTTTCCCTTCTCCTCTGCGGGTCACTTCACCCTCGTCATCAAGACCCTTTCGAATGTGCCTCCTACTGAATCCTGAGTTCTCAACCGATCTAGTCACAGAGCAAGAGCTCCAAACCCTTTGGGAAGCTACCCCCGAAAAGCCCTACTTCCCACATGTACCTGGAGTTGAAGTTTTTCATTGAACTCCTTCTTAACCTGAGTACCAACCATGCTACTGGAGTGCTTCCCGTAGCTTTCACAAACCAGAGCCTGGCTGGTGCAATCCCCATTCCTACTCCTCTGGGAGGGAGAGGAGCAGCCCCTCAAACACCCTTCTGCTGCTTCTTTGCCCTTTGGCTGGCTGGGCATTCAGTGAAGATTTCTGCCAGCCATCCTCTGTCCCAGACTGTTTCCCCACTGACCTCTGGGGAAGCTGACAGAGGGGTGAGATGGTGAGAAAGCTGAGCAGGACGAAACACTGAACACTGAACACACACGGAGACAAGGGTCTCTGTCTGGCCTCTTCTGCCTCCTTCCCCGGCTCTCTCAGCCATGTGGACAAATCACCCACTTGGGCACATTCTCCCTGTAGAATTCTCTGTTCAAGCTTTTGACCCAACTCCCTACTAGAACTTCCACCAAGAGAAACTACTCTTTGGGACGGTTCTTACTCAGGGAGGGCACATCAGAATCCTGAGTGGTGCTTTTTAAAAATACTCATGCCTGCTGTTCACTCTGGAGATGCTCACCGAGTAGGTCTCGCAATGAAGGTGTTAAAGCTAAACTTAAGCATCACAGATCATTTGGATGCACTCAGTCAAGAAGCCCCAGCTCAGCGCCTATGTTAGCTTGCTAGGGCTGCCATAACAAAGCACCGCAGACTGGGTGGTTTTCACAACAGGCGTTTACTTCTCTTCATAGTTCTGCAGGTTAGAAGTCTGAGATCCAGGGGTTTGGCAGGCTTGGTTTCTTCTGCGGCCTCTTTCCTCGGCTTATAGATGGACCAACCTATGTCATCACATACTTGTCCCTCTATGTGAGTCCATGTCCTTGTTTCCTCTTATTCCAAGACCTGTCGTATTAGATTAGGGTCCATCCTAATGACCTAATTTTAACTTAATTACCTCCTTAAAGACCACATCTTCACATATAATCACATTCTGAGATACCTGGGGTTAGGATTCAACGTATGAATTTGGGGGATGGGGGGTACAATTCAACCCTAGCAAAGCCTTCCATTCAATGTATGGTCCACAGGCCGGGAGCAGCAGCATCACCCGGGAGCATCGATGAGATGCGGAGCCATGAGCTTCACGCCAGACCTACTGCGCTAGAATCTGCATGTTAACAAGATCCCAAGGTAGTCTGTATCCCCGTTAACATCTGAGAAGCACTGGCTTAGAGCACATTTGGGTCAGTAGGTTAATGTTCACGCCAATAACTATATTTAATATTTTTGAGGCCTTATCAACACTCCAGAAATCACACTATGAGGGTGAAGGCCTATTTTGTTTACATGAGGCCAAACCTTTGGATGAAACCAGTTGTTAAGCCCAGAGCTTTGAACCTAAAACCAAGAAAGTTGGCCTGGACATTTTCAATAGCTAGAAACAGATTTGATGAGCGTTCCCTCATGCTTTACTCCAAAACAAACATCCATGAGCACGCACTTATGTGATAGATACTGTCTATGTGTTGGTCATACAAAGAGAAATAAGACCCAACAAAACCAAATACTCACTGGAATCTGCCCTGACCTGGAAGGCAGGAGAAGGAACTTCCAGGGCATGTGTGTTGACTTAAGCTGTGATGACTTAGGCTGGAACGTTCACAGAAGGGAGCAGCCAGCATTACTTATTTCCCATGAAAGTAACGATAGTCAAGAGAACTTCCTTGAAGACACAGAGAGCTTCCAATAAAGGTGACTCTAAGTTCGGATCCGCCCAGAGGCAGAGAGGCCTGGTCCGATTTACCTGGAGAGCCTATCGATGCGCCCACTGAGTGCACGGCCTTCACCAGGCTCAGTCCTCCTGGGCACACCCTCTCCCGGTGCAGAGCTGCCTGTGCCACGTCTGGACCCAGTACTTTCATATGACAGCTCATTAATTTAGTCCTCACAATAATACAGCAAGTTTCTGTTTTTTGTTTTCATTATCCCATTTTGTGCCTGAAATCGAACTCAAAGAGTTTAGATAACTTGCCCAAGGCCATGCAGTTTTTAAGCACAGAAACGGTACCTAAGCCAGATCTATATCTGCTAACAACTTACTCAAACTCAATGATGATCATTTTCCAGAACCTGGTGCTGCAGACAAAATTATCTTGGGTGCTTGGGCAGCAGGAACAAGGTTTTGTTTGGTTTTAAAGCAGTCTCTTATTAATTAGAATGTGTTCATTTGGTGCCTAAATGTTCACAGCTTACAGGGCCACAGTTAAGCCTTGTAACTCATAAAAGTTATTGGTCTTGCTAATAAGTACATTTTATGTAACAAAGAAAGGCTTTGGAAACAGTATCACCAGCAGGGATGAAAACTATGGAGGTGGACTGCCCTGCTGGTCCCTGACTGGCCCCCATGTCCCCGTCACACTTCCCAGAGCGGGGAGAAAAAGGGCATAGTTCAGAATCTCTTTAATTTTTTTTAAAAGTACAACCAGACATCTTCCTTTCCTGTTCCCAACCCCGCAAGAAGGATGCGTTTGATTCTGAAATTCTGAAATGGAGCAAAGCGGGAGCCAGTGAGATGGGGAATTCCCACTTTGGCTGTTAGTGTTAGTCTCCCTTTCGGGCAGCTGATGGAGGGATAGGCTAAACACGAACCAAAAAGTGTGCTAAAGGCCAGCTTTCGTTTTTTAGAAAATTCTTTTATATTAATGAAATCCAATGGAGAAAGAATAATCTCTTCATCAAATAGCGCTGGAACCACTGGATAGCCACATGCAAAACAATGTAGTTGGACTCCTTCCTCACACCGCACACAAAATTACTCAAAATGCATCATAGATCTAACTAGAAGAGCTACAACTACAAAACTCTTTAAAAGTATATAGAAGCATATCTTTATGACTTGGGTTAGGCAAAGCCTTCTTAGTTGTAACACCAAAAGCACAAGTAAGAAGAAAATAGGTATACTGGATTTATATGAAAACTAAAAACTTTTGTGCTGCAAAAGATACATCAAGCAAATAAAAACACAACCCATAGAATGGAAAATAATATTTTCAAATCATATATCTGATATGAGATTTGTATCCCAATATATAAAGAACTCATAATTCAATAATACAAAAGAAAACCTAATTACAGAACAGGCAAAGGAACTGAGTAGACGTTTCTTCAAAGATATACAAATGGTCAAGAAACACAAGTTGCTCAACGTCGTTGGTCATTAGGGAAATGCAAATCAAAACCAAAATGAAAACCACTTCCCACCACTAGGATGGCGATAAATAAGTGTAGGTGATGATATGCAAGACATTGAAAGCCCTGTAAACTGCTGATAGGAGTGTCAACGGTGCAAATGCTTTGGGAAACAGTTTGGCAGTCCCTCAAAAGGTCAGACAGAGAGTTACCGTGTAACCCAGCAATTCCACTCCTGGGTGTATATATGCAAATGAAATGCAAACAAGTGTCTACTCAAGAACGTGTGCATGAATCTTCATAGCAGCACTATTCATACTAGCAAAAAAGTGAAACCAGCTTGTATGTTCATCAACTGACGAGTGAATAAATAAGATGTGCTATGCCCATACAATGTAATATTATTCGGCAATAAAAAGAAAGGAAGCCGTGGCTGGTGTGACTCAGTGGATTGAGTGCCGGCTTGCGAGGGAAAAGGTCGCCAGTTCGATTCCCAGTCTAGGTTACATGCCTGGTTGCGGGCCAGATCCCCAGTGGGGGGTGCAGGAGAGGCAACCACACATGGATGTTTCTCTCCCTCTTTCTCCTTCCCTTCCCCTCTCTAAAAATAAATAAATAAAACCTTTAAAAAAAGAAAGAAAGAAAGAAAGAAATGATACGCTGATACATGCTACAATGTGGATGAGCCTTGAAAACATTATTCTAAATGCAATAAGCCAGTCAGGAAAGCACATATTGCATTTCTTAATTCATGTGAAATGTCCAGAAGAGGCTAGTTATATAGAGAGAAATAAAAGGTAGATTAATAGTAGCCTTGTTAACCTAATTTGGGCCAGGAGATGTGGGGAGAATGGAAAGTGACTGTGAGTGGCTGAGGGGTTTTTTGGGGGGTTATGAAAATGTTCTAAGGTTGATAGTGGTGATAGTTTCACAGCTCAGTGAATATACTAAAAACCAGTGAATTATGTGGGAAGCAAGCTTCATTTAAATAAGGCGTATACACACACATATGCATAGATGTGTGCATATAAATATAAATTTCATGTAAACCCCAGCAATGTTAAGAACGCAGTGAAACAGCTTCAGGCGCTCTGCTTCAGCACGGTACACATGTGTGCCAGGGGTAGACTGAAAAGCAACTAGATGATTTTTAAAAGACAACTTTGTTGAGGTTTAATCTACATGTAATAAAATGTTCTCATTTGAAATTTATAGTTTAATGAGCTTTGACACATGTAAACACCAACACAATCAAGATACAGAACATTTTTATTACCCCAACGTTCCTTTGTGCATCCTTGTGTCCCGGTGCCCAGCCCCAGGCAATGTGCTATGTCATCGCAGGTTGGTTTTGCCTTTTCTATGATTTCGTGTAATTTAAATAACACAGTGGGTAATATTGTGAGTATGATTTTTTTTCAATCAGCTTAACATAGCCCTGGCTGGTGTGGCTCAGTGTATTGAGCACCGGCCTGTGAACCAAAGGGTCGCTGGTTTGCTTCCCAGTCAGGGCACATGCCTGGGTTATGGGCCAGGTCCCCAGTAGGGGGCGCATTAGGGGTAACTACACATTGATGTTTCTCTTTCTCACTCCCTTCCCCTCTCTCTAAAAATAAACAAATAAAATATTTAAAAATCAATCTGCCTAGTATATTTTATGCTCAACCATGTTATGTGTATCTCTAGTTTATTGCTTTTTTATTGCTGATAGTATTACACATATGAATATATCACTACAACATGTTTATCCACTCATCTGCTGATGAACATTTGGAATTCTCCTGATGTGGGTTATGATGAACATTAGTGCACAAGTTTTTGTGGAGACATATGCTGTCATCACTGTGTGGTAAATGCAGACAAGCGGAAACACTGGGTCTTGTGCTAAGTGTATGCTCAGCTTCATAAGAAACTGCCCAACTGATTTCCAAAATGGTAGTGCCGTTTTACACAGCCACCGGCAATATATAAGATTGATGTCTTTTTAATTTTAGCCATCCTAGTGCATTTAAATTGCACTTCCTTGATGGTTTGGACCATTCATATAACTTCCTTTACAAAATGTCTGTCCAAATCTCTTTCCTATTTAAAAAATATTTTTTTAAAAATTGAATTGATTCTTTATTACTGAGTTGTATGAGTTCTTTATTCTGTATTCAAATCTTTTACCAGCTATTTATCCTGGTCAGTGGTTAGAAATTTCCATTTTCTGTTTTTTTTTAAATCCTCACCTGAGGACATTTTTTCATTGTTTTGAGAGAGAGGGGGCAGAGAGAGAGAGAGGGAGGGAGAGAAACATCTACGTGAGAGAGAATCATCGACTGGTTGCTTTCTTGTATGCCCTCCAACTGGGGGTCAAACTGGCAACCTGGGTATGTGCCCTGACCAGGAGCCACACCAGCCAGGGCAAGAAATTTCACTTTCTTAAATGGTATCTTTCTTAATAATTTTTGATATATCCAACATACCCATTTTTTCTTTTATGTTTCAAACTTTTTGTGTCCTAAGAAATCTTTGCCTACCCCAAAGTTGCAAAGATTTCTTATGGCTTCTAAAAGTCACATAATTTTAATTTTTATCTATTTCAAATGAATTTCTGTGTCTAGTTTGCAGCAAGTATTGATGTTCATCCTTGAATATGACTATCAAGTCTTCTTGCATCATTTATTGAAGACTTTCCCCACTGAAATCCTTTCTTAGCTCTTTTCCAAAACCATAAGATCCCCCATGTTCCCCTCTTCTGGCCATACCCGCTTCTCGTCCACCGCCCTCCCATCTTCCTCCCTTCACATCCAGCAGCCGTTAATCTGTCCTCCATTTATATAATGTTGCCATTTCAAGAATATTACATATGAATGGGGTCAAAAGTATCCAACCTCTTGGGGTTGGCTTTTTCTTCCTTCGCATTCACCCACACGCAATGTCCTTGCTCCGTTTGTGGAGCTCGTTGATGTCGTTAGCCATGCATCGTAACAATTTGCATTTCAGGTCTGCTGGGGAGGATTTGCATCAGCTTGGGTTCCGCAGAAGTTGTTTTTATTTCACATTTGTTTTTGAAGGATATTTGTACTGTAGATAGAGCTGTATGTTAATAGCGCATTTTGTTGTTTTTCTGTCAGCACTTTAAAGATATCCTTTCATTTTCTTCTGGCTTAAAAAGTTTCCGACAGGAAGTATGTGGACATTTTATCTTCGTTCCTCTGTATGCAATATTTTTGTCTACTGTCAAAATTTTCTCTTTATAAATTATTGTCAGTAATTTGATCATAAATTCCTTTGTTGTGATTCTCTTTTATTTTTTATCCTGCATGGAGATTAGGGAGCTGCTTGGACGTGTGAGTTTGCATCTTTCATAAAATTTGGAAAGTTTTCAGCCATTACTCCTTTTATTATTTTTACCCTCCTCCCTTCCTGGGATTCCAATTACATGCATAATGGCTGTTTTAAAGGCCTTGTCTGCTAATTGTATCTTCTCTGATATTTTGGGTCTGTTTCTATTAAGTGATCTTTCTCCTAATTATCTCATCATCATAGCTAACATTTATTAAGCATTTACTGTGGTGCAGGCACAGTGCTTTACATGAATTATCTTCTTTAACCCTTGAAATAACCCCAAGAGATACACAGAATATATTATCCCTATTTCAAAGGATGGCCAGAAGCTCAAAGAGAGTAAGTTAACTTCCCTAGGGCTCCCCAGCTATTAAGTGGCAGAACTGGCACCAGAATCCACAGGCAGTATTATTCATCCTAAGGCAGGATGGGTGTGGAGGAGTGATGAGTAGAAGAAGCCTCATGATCTCACAACTATGAAGTGTATTGGTGCTGAGCAGAGAGAAAAAGAGGTAGTAGGAAGAATGTATAAATATCACCAAAGATCAGGGTGATGTAAGAAAGGGTCACTCTGTAATGGACAGCTTCTCATCCTCCTCTGTCAGAGATCTTCAGCTGGACAGCAGATACTGAGAAGGAAAAGGAGCTAAGATTTGAGACCTGACACATGCACTAATGAGGTGCGTAATGACTAGCGAGATGCTCGAACCAGGATAAGAACACTGGGGCAAAGCCAACAGACTAACAGGCTGCAGCTGTTAGCAGAGATGTGCGTACATATTTAAAACAGGGGTTGGGGGAGGGCAGCTGGGCGACACTGCTCACAATGGGAGAGGGAGCTGAGACTCTTCGCTGGGAGAGCGCCCTGTGCTTTCTCTGGCGGGGGCGGGGGGAGAGGGGCAGCACAGTATTCTGGGTTAAGAGAAAACCAGCAGAGTTAAATCAAGACTTGGAGAGTGAATACAGCAGGGACAGTTTTATGGATAAGGAGAGGCAGCACTTGGTCTTTTCATGGCATTAGTTACTTCTGCTTCCAGGCATGAGAGAACAGCTGGGACTGGACTTGCTCTCCTGCTGCAAAAAATTAGAAAACCAGACAAAATCCACAGAACAGCTCTTTTCAGACATTAGACAGTGGGCAGTACAGTTTCAGGACCCCTCAGAGAAGGAAACAAATAACCCTGTGATGGTACCAGGTTTGTGCCTGGAAGCACCTTCTGGACCACAACACAGCCCCGAGCACAGCACGGTGGGAGTGCTGCATTGAGGAGATAGAAACCGGACTTTGGAGAGACTGAGGTGGCTGTGCTGTGCTGTGTAGAAGTGCACAGGACCCGCGCGGTGGTCCTCTTGTATCCACAGCTGAGGACTAACTGTAGAGTTAAAAAGAATGAGCAGATGCCTATAAGTGGAATAATTCCCAGAGGTAATAGAGAGCTAGTAGAAGTCTGAGTTCTAACCAGCCAGAATGGAGCATCCTTGTTGAACGTAAAAGGAATGCCAAAGAGACCCCCAAAAAGTCACAGCTTAGTAATAGGACAACGCGAACCCTAACATAAACTCTATTTTATAAAGTTTTAATAAAGCTTAAAAAAAGAAGCTGAAATGCAATGAAATTAACTACCTGACAGAATATAGTCTAACATTCATTAAAAATAACATTAAAATCCAACATTCAACAACATAAACGTTATGATTTCCAGCATCCAATGCAAAATTACTATGTATACATTAAAGCCAAAAAAGGGGGGGAATGACAACACTGGATGAGTACCACTTCTTTGGGATTCCAGTGCCAGCTCTGCCACTTATTATTAGCTGGGTAGCTCTAGGCAATGTAACTTACTCCCTTTGAGCTTCTGGCCATTCTTTGAAATAGGGATAATACACTCTGTATATCTCTTAGGGTTATTTTAAGGGTTAAAGAAGATAATCCATGCAAAGTACCACACCTGCACCACAGTAAATGCTGAATAGATGTTAGTTATGACGGTGATGAGTAAAGCTAGCCCTTCTGTCAACATTATACACCATCTTCTGCCCGATGCGATGATTACAATCATTCCCTAACTACCTCTCAGACAGCTTCAATCTCCCTTCACTTCTGCTCTAAACATTCCCAATTCTAAAAGATTGCCCCTATTTCACAAAAACAGGACTATGTTGTTTTCTTCCCTTTTGCAGCTCTTCATAAACAAAGCTTATCAATTCTATGACTCTTATCTACCTCATTCTTAACTCCCTTTAATCCAGCTTTTATCCCCAACAATTTAATTGTCTCTCAAAATCACCAATGATCTCTGAGCTATATTAACAAGCCTTTTAAAAGTCTTACTAGCCTTTGAATTTTCTTCAGCTTTTGACTGAATTGTTCGTTCTCTCATCTTTGGCTACCATAACCACTCAATTGTCCTTTTTCATTTCCTGTCTGGGTAGATTGAATTGTTGGCCTTCTTCCTTTCTCTTCGGTGATATTATTATCCACACCCCTGCGATAGCCTTGTAGTGGGTGTAATGAAACTTCCTACTCCTTGACCTTGGACTTGACCCTGTGACTTTGAAAAATGAAATGCTAGAAAATACACTATGAACAAAGGTTTGAAATGGGCTTGCATAGCTGGGATTTCACTCTAGGACCCCGCCTTTTGCCATGAGAAGGACATGCCACTGGTTCAAGGACATAAAAAGAAAAGAGAGAACAAAAATAATGTATGAAATGAACAAGGAGAAATTACTCCAGATACAGCAGGTAGTAGGGAATCAAAAAGAAGGAAATCATAAATCTTTTATAATTATAAAAGATTTAAAGAATTTAAAAAATTCAAATAGACCAATAACTACAAAAGACACTGAGATAATAATAACAAACTTGGACAAAATATTAGTAAATATAAATCAGATAAGCAGAATTGATAGCCTCTGGCTCATTCATTAAGCTTCCAGGTGATTATAATATGCAGTTGTGTTTAGGAGTCACTGGTCTAAACCACTTGTGATGGTCTCATTCCCCTGGCTGAGGAGTGGGTTAGGCCTCAGCAGATCATATGATTCTGGCCAATGAGGCACAAAAGAAAGGCTGTTGAAGGTGGAGGATGAAGCTTCTAGGACAAGTTTCCTCGGTTTTATAAGGAGTCAAAGAAAAAAGGTTGTGTTATACTTCTGCTGGGCACCACAGAATCTGTATGTGAACCCTGGAACTCTGGCAGAAAACAAGGCCTGTGTGGAAGACACAGCAGAAGGATGGAAGGGGACCCTTGAGCCTCTGAATTAAACGGAGTTGGAGAAGCTCTGCATTAGTGCATCTTGGAAGTAAAATAAATGTTCTTAATGTTTAAGCCAGTTGGACTTAGAAATTTCTACTTATATCTGAATACATTCTGATGACCAAGTAGGATTTACCCTAGAAATATAAAAATAGAACATTGGATATTAGAAAGTAATATTATTAGATATTAACATTAATATACCAATTATTAGAAAACCTAGCAAACGTGCCACACTTTCATGTACGTACACTCTAGAAAAATTCTCCCAAAGGTCCTCTGGAAACATGAACAAGGACATCCATCGCAGCGTTGTCTGTGGAGCTAAGCCGTGGGAGGTAACCTGAGTCCGTCACTAGGGAACTGGATGAGTGAAATGTAGCTTTGCATGAATTACATTCTGTGCACAATCACATGAGAAGTAATATGATGGGGTTTTGCCACACTACTAAAAATGTTTAGTTAATTACTTTTTTAAATATTTGTATATTTATATAGAGAGGCATAGATACAATGCCAAACACCATATATTGAATGAAACAAAAAGAAACCATGGTATAGCATTAATACCTTTTATGTAAACTAGACATACACACACTCCTTCATACACACAAAAATGCCACTGGATATTTCAAAGAATGCACATAATATACAAATAGAAAGTAAAACGGTGAGTTAAAAGGAATATAACAATAGTAACGACAGTGAAAGGAAGGCCCTGACAGACCAAGTCTGTGAGTAACTCAATTCTCTATTCCTGAGATAAGGGGAAGGAGGGAGGAGCAGACCAACCAAAGAAGGCAGGAAGAAAGGAGTAAAGGAAGGGAGGGGAACGAACACCTACCATTGTAATTCACCACATTAACAGATTGAAATAAAACACACATCCTTCTCAGGAGATAAGGATGAAGCATTCAGTATAACTTACCATGAGTTACTCTTAAAAAGTCAAAATGTAAAAGCAGGGGTCAACTGTAAAGAGACCCTACGTCAACACTATTCTCGATGGTCTAACTTTAAAAACTTTCCCTTTAAAGCCAAGAATGAAGGAGGAAAGCCTAACATGACCACTACTATTGAGAATTATACTGAATGTCCTAAAATTTGGACAAGAACAAAGAGTGATCATGATTAGAAAATTAGTTAAAATTGTAAGTGTAAATCATATATTTATCTACATTAAAAAGAACAAAAGAATCATCAGGAAAAAACTATTAGAAAGAAGAGGAGGTTTCAGTAAGATTGCTGGATATAATCTGCATGCAAAAACCAATAGAATTATTTTGAGAAGCAACAACCAATTAGAAAACTTAATAAGTAAAAAAAGAGAGAAAATTTACAACAGATAAAACAACAGGGCAAAACATCTAGGAATAAACCTAACATAAATGTACAGAACATTAATAGGGAAAATAATCAAACCTGTATGATAAGAAAAATTTTTAAGTTCCTGAATAAATGGAGAAGTAAATCATTAATTAGAAGACTTAACATTACATACAGGAATAACAGAATGTAAAAAACTAAGATAACTTAAAAAGAAGAGCATACACAAAAACGGACCTGGTTAAAGCATATTAAACACCTATATTCAAGCAGACACCGATGCAGTGATGGGCAGATTGGTAGATCAGATTAAAGAATGCTGGAAACACCTGTTTGACATCTCAAACTTAACAAGCCCAAAACTGAGACTCTCCTCGATTCTCTCCACCCCCATCCTAAACCTATTCTTCCAGAATCTTCCCCTTTCCAGTTGACAGACAGACCCTCTTTGGAATCTCGTTGTTTAGCACAGGGGGAAAAGTGCTCCGCCGGTCTCCCTAGGACTCACCCCTTCACTCCTCCATAGATGCGGACAGACCAAGACATAGTCCCTGAACTTGTACTGCAATGAACTTGTACTGAACTTGTCCCGCAAAAATGCGGACAGACCGTGACACAGTCCCTGAACTTGTACTGTTCAAGTACAACTGGGCCTACAGGGAGACCTGAAACCTCCTCCTCGCTCTTGTCCCCACTTCCACAGAGGCCCCCGGAGGCTCCCCATCTCTGTGGGGCCTTTGGTTTAATGGGCTTCTCTTGACAGGCATGAAAAGGTGGTAGCATTTTGTGTCCACAGACTAAAGGAGGAAACCAGTGCAATCCCTCTTCTTTCAAGGAGCACTGAAGCAACCAGGAGTACCAAGTACCCTGCTCCAAACGGGCTGTGAAGGGCCGCTAGTGTCCCCGAGGAATTCCTCAGTGCCCTTCGTGTCACTGAGCACCCCTCCAAGTGCCTGGCAAACGCAGGCATAATTTGCTCTGCCTCCAGCAGGCCACAGTAAAAAGCAACTCAGTTTCCCGTGTGTGGAATACAAAACAGAAAAGAAACCAGTGAACAAACAAACTTAGAGATACAGACAACAGGTTGCTGGCTCCCAGAGAAGAAGGGGGCGGAGGGAAGGCAACACAGGTAAAGGAGGTCAAATATCTGGTGACAGATGGAAACTAGATTTCTGGTGGTGAGCACGCTACAGTTATTTATATAGATATTCAATTACAATGTTATACTCCTGAAGTTTATGTAACGTTAGGAACCAATGTTCTCTCAATTTAAAACTATCAACTCAACATGGATTAAGTGCACGACATTGTCCACTCCACCCCTCCTCCTTTCCCAGCATTAACCCTGGCTCTCAGCCCAAGTTAAGCAACTAAAAGGCAATTTGGTGAGTCCTCTTTCTTGAAGTTAATCTAAGTCAATGTGGAGTGTGGCTCTTCCCGCGAATTTTTTTTTTTTTTAATAAAGGGCACCACTACCACCAAGCCTGATTTCCACAGTTCAGCAGACAAGATAAATAACTTGTGTGCAGAAAGTGCTATTTGCTCCTGGAGGCTGCTTTCTAGAAGTTTTACTATGTCATCCCTCATTAGAAGTGTAACCGATCCAGTCATTTGTGTGCAGAAGGCAAGAGAGAGGGGCAAGAGCAGGAGGTAGGGGGAGGGCAGACGATCAGGACACAGAGTCGGAAGCAGGACACTGAGAGCAGCCCACGGGGAGTCTCATCAGTGCAGAAATGAGGCAGGAAAGCAGCTCTGAGTCCCAGCTCCCGCAGGAGAATGAATGAAGCTACAACCTCAGGAACTGGGCAGGCCATTGCAGTCTCAGCTGGCAGGGCACACGATGCCCCGATGCCCCGTGTTCGGCGCCTGGATCAGGGCCCACGAGCTTCATTAGCTACAGTACTGTCAACACCCAGAAGTTCACCCATCGCCACCCAAAAGTGCCTCCCCAAATCTGCTCCCATTTTCTCACTGCAGGATGCCAAACAAATTCTTCAACTCTTTTGTTCTGCAAATAAACGAAGAACTCCTGTGTTCTATTATTCTATTATCTTCTGAGGAAAACAGAGAAGATTTCTAAGCCCGTGTCCTCATAGGCCCCTCCAAGGGAAGTGGTTCCTACTTAATTCATGTTCTGTTTTCTCCACTAGACCATAAGCTCCAGGATGGCAGGGACTTGTCCATCTTGTTCATCGCTTTATTTTTAATAAGGGACTGTCCGAAACACGTGCAGTTCTGAATGAAGGAAAGAATGAATGATCCCTTCGTCCTGTCATTGACAATATAAGCCAAACACACAAATGCACAGAAACTAATTAAATGCATAAATAATGAATGCAGTTGATTTTCTCCCTGAATTATACATCTAGTGTATGAATTTGATATTGTACTCAATTATTTATATACGAGGGCCACCTTTGGACTTTCTGAAGTCTCCCACTAAAAGGACTCTCTTATATCTTGTCTAAAAGAGATGCCCAAAAGAAGTGGCTTTCATAGACATGTGTAGTCATAGGTACACATATCAAGCATGTGAGCAACATGCTTACAAAACAGTGGTGGGACAAAGCCCATTCCCATGGGAAACAGAAGTTAAGTTCCAATGGGAGGGACCAGAGAGCCTCAGGAAAGATTCAGAGAAAGTTAGCTCCGGAAGAAATCATCTTAACCTGCCACCCATTAACACATCTAACCTCGTCCCCAGATCTCAAGGCCAAAAACAACCCTCAAGAACCTCCATTGCTCAGATCTAGGTTCGCAGATGCAGGAACAGGCTCAAATGGTAAGCCCACTGGCCCCTCTGTTGCTCCAAATCCTGGAACATTCAAGGTTAGAAGAGGAACTTGCTGACTCCTTTGCTATGAGTCAGAGAAGCTTTCGGTGTACTTGTGAGCAGCCGAGGGAGAAAGAAGACAAACACGAGGAGGATGAGGACTAGGCAGGAAAATCATCCCTTCCAAGCCGGATGGGCTTGCTGGAAGATGGCTGAGGTGGTTCTCCTTGTTGGGAAGGAATCCACGCTTGCATCTAAACTCCAGCCTAATTAGAAGCCACATCAGGCAGAATCTCTCAACCTTTTCAGCCCTGAAAAGAAAAAGCATCACCACATTATCACTCTGCAAAATGGAGTCATTAGTACCCAGCAAAACACAGAAGCTGTGAAGAAGACTGCGAAGCACACAGCCACCAGCACTTAGCAGGGACGCATTACAGAACAAGGAGGAATAAGCTCCAGTAGCCATTGTGGGGGTTAAAATGAATAAATCCTGCCCCGGAAAAATGAAGTCACCTGATTTTCTTTCTAAATTACAAATCCAATAGACCAGACACAAGCACTAGGTATGAAGTTAGGGGGAGGGAGTGTTTCGTAAAACTTTCAATTAGGTCTAGGCTTTTTCAGAGAAATGAATGCAAATAGATTCACTCACAGGCACTACACTCAGCACTGCACAGCAGTGAATTTCTGCTAAAGAAGACAAAGGATGCCATCAGAGATTTGCCTCTGATTTCAGAGAAAAGCTTTTTCCTGGCTGACACGTGTGGAGCTAACCTCATCAGACGGGCTCGTGCACACTGGCACTTGATTAAGGAGACTCCACCAGATCCGAGGGCGAAGGGGTTTCTCTCTGAGTCCACGCCTGGCACTAGAACAACTCCAAGCACACATGCTAACGGCCCTTGGCCTTCATCATGGACGAGACCCGGTGTGCTCTGTGTGCTGTCAGGGGTGGCGGTGGGGTTCCAGAATCAGCAGCTAGGTTTGAATCCTGAGCTCAGCGCTGACTAGCTGTGCAACCTTGAGCAAGCTGCTTAATCTCTTTTCATCCCGCCAGCCTGTCTGCAAGTGCACATAAATTATACTGCAAACTTCACAGCGTTGTTGAGGGAATTAAGGGAAGCTGTAAGAAAGGCTTTGTAATGTATAAGGAAAGAGCTATACAAATTCATAGGCTCATGGTATTCTGTCTTGGGCAGCCCAGTTCTGACAATTCCAAGCCAGTTTGGTAGAAGTTGGACAATTCAAGAAAAAGAGAGAGAATCTAGTACAAAGTCTGAAACACAAGAGGTTCAATGGAAAATGAATGACTGCTGAACAAGGTTTATCAAAGGATTAAACACAGATGGTTTAATTAAACCAAGATCTGGTGTGATGCAAGCCTCCTCCTCCTGGTCCATACTTTGGACCGTGATTCACCACTTCTTCCATTCCGCAGCCACTAACAGATCTAAGCCATGGCCTGGGATGCCCATGGCAGATCCAGGGAGAGGCGTGGATAGAAAAAGAACCAGGGAGCAGCAAAGAGAGAGGGGAGAAATTTTTGTACCCACGGGCACATGCATGCACTGAAGCAGGGCCATTACCCTTTGGAAAGGACAGAGCCCTCAGCAAGCCGTACTCTGACACCAGGCAAGGACCACACCTGGCCACAGCCATCTTTGGCTCCCACAGCATCAAGTCCAACAGTATGTGCCTGGTATCTACGCATCCGGCAGCCTCTTCTCAAAAGCCACTTGAGAGAACTTCTCTTCCCCTCCGTGAACTAGCACCTGCAGAGCGCCTAAGGGTTCAAAAAGCACGCCTGCATCTATTACTTCTTGAACCTCGAGAATCCCCAGGCAGACGGAAAGTTCTTTCCAGCTCCAGGTTACGGAAGAAGAACCAAAATTCAGAGAGAGAGGATGAAGCGTCTTTGCCCGAGGGCATACAAACTGTGAGTCACAGAGCTGGCTCTCCAGCCCAGTCCTGGCTTCAGACCCTAGACTGATCTCTCCTCAACCTCAGGTCACCCACACTATTGGTGGGAGAAGAGCAGCAGCAGTCACAAACCCTGCTGGTCACCCTGCACCCCTGCCCTCCCTCTGCAGGCCTGGCCTGGAGCCATGCTTGGCCCAGGGAACCTCTCGCTCCCCCCACCAACTGTGCGGGGTAGGGGGGTAAATGTTACTCCACAAACTGCCCTGCTCTCTGCCAGGCATTCAGATCAGTTTGTACCACAATTTCTGAGCTGAAGCTTAATGGCATTTTCAAATGAGTATCTTCCATCCCTCCTGGCGGAGTCACCAGGCAGAGGGGAAGAGGTCAGTCACTGGCCTACTGTGCACGAGCTTCACTCTTCCAGGGCCAGTTCAGAATGAACACTTACTTGGCCCCAACAGTTGCTAAAACCTCTGAGGGGCAATTTCTCACTTGAAGTATCAGAAACCGATGTCATTTCCTATTTACCTTCAGGAGGCACTACTGAGAACAGAGCAAGACTGAGGCCAAAAATACAGTCTCACCATAAGCGCCTGTCCCTGCCCCCTGCCCCACCTCCCAGTCACACTTACTATACTCTAAATACCTGGAACTCATCTGCAAACCAGGCTCGTTGCTTTTGCAGATGCAGTGCCCTCTGCCCCAGGAGATGCCTAATCCTCCTTTTAGAGCATTCCTTCTTTCAGTCACTCACTCATGCAAATAGCAACACCTTCCTGGGCTCTCAGAGACAGGCACCATTCCCATCAATGGCTCCGCCATCCATGCCTCCAGCCCAGCGCTGGTCATACTGTATGCAGGACTTTTTGCAATAGAAGGCCTCTCTGGCTCATAATTATTTCCCTATACACACCCATTACCAACAGGGGTCTGGAGACGAAGACATCAGGACCACCAAACATAGGGAAGAGGTAAAAGTAGAGAGCAGGAGATAAAGTAGAGATGGTATCAGAGAAGAAATATGGCCCAAACCAAGGAAAAAGGCTGTTTGGATGAGGCTGCTGAAAAGGAAGAGGGGCAAGGGCTCCTCGTTTCCCTGGCTTTGTATTCCTCCTTGGGTCTCACGTTGTTCTCACTTAGCAGGACCATCTTTCTGCCTTTGCTTACCAGCAGAGCCAAGTCACATGCAGGCACACGCATGCATGCGTGCACGCCCGAAACCACATCGTGGGGCTGAGATTAACGTGGACAGATGATCAGAGAAGCAGTCCTACCGTGCTGCCACAGACAGCCACCAGGGATCCTAGGTCATGCGGGATGTCAACAACCATTGCTGGTGTTGCCTGCCCTGAGCAGAGGGTGTGTGAGAAGAAACTTAATGCTTGCTACAAGGAGCTTCCATGACAACAATCTCCCCAAGTCCTCCCTGTTCCTGGACCTTAGTTAAGATAGGACGGTGCTCCCCCATGTTAAATACAGGGGCTAAAATCCAAAATGGTTAAGTGATACAGCCTGGAACCGGTGTTCCCAGTCCTTAATTCTATGAATTTAGCTTCAATGACCCCAGGCCATGGGTTACCGATGAAGTTGTTGTCATCAATGGATGAGATCTTTAAATGTCAGCTAACAAACCTCCACCATCAAAAACATAAGCCCCGGAGCAAATCTGACCAGTAACAGGCTGCAGGCAATTGCCTTCAAACCCCTCAAGCAGTTCAAGGTCAAGGTATAATAGATAAGCTCAAAGCCTGCCCAAAGATTGGAGGTGTTTCTTCTTTCTTTTTTTGTCTCCACCTGGGACAGACCCGCTGAAGAGCAGAATCCGGCCAGCGAGTGACAGAACAAGGAAAGAACAGGGTCCTGGACCCCACAGCCTCAGCTAAATCACTAAAGAATGCAGTTTATTTGACATATGAACCAAAGATATGGCTGAAACTGTAGGCCTTTTCCAGAAAGTTAGGTGGAAGCTGCCTAGCAACCTGGTATGGGAACAGTCTGGGTTCCCGTACCCAGCATCCTGGTGCAGTTCAGCTTCCTCTGGACGGAGTCATGTTGACCTTCACAAAGAAGACAAGAAGGAAGAAAAGGGATAAAGAAGGCAGGGAAGGAGGGAGCTAGAAAGAACAGGCATAAAATAGGAAAAGAAATGAAAATTAGAAAAAGGAAAAAGGCAGGTTTCGTGCTCCCATTACTGCGGGGACTGGCTGACGCCTAGATGACTAAGATCCAGATGACTCAAGGACAACTTGACCGCGGTGATGCAGAGGACAGGGAGGGGCTGCTTTTCAAGCCAGCCGAGGGCCCGTTTATGAACAAGGGGTCCAGCCAGTTGTGCTTCCTTCAGCAGAAAAGAGTGAAAATTCTCTCATCTGGCAGCAGGAATTGAAGCTGAGTGGACTGACACAAACTGAGAAGGAGAAGAAAGATGGGGTTCCGTCTGGCTTAAAACCTTCTGAACGCGACAAACAGTGACACGTGCTGCCTGGGCTGGTTATAGCCTCACCAGGAAGCAGGAGACTGGGTGGGATCCACTTTAGAGACTGCCTCCATCTCCACACTCTGCGGGCCCGTGCAGGGCGGGCGGAAGGGAGACCGACAGTGCTCTCCCACTGTGAGGATGGCGCCCCAGTCTTCCGCAGGCCCCTGTGGAGTAGGAAGTCAGACAGGAGCCCTCCTCTGGTTTTCTAATGAGACGAGATCATTTACGGAGATGTTGGCTTGGATTTTGTATTGCTCTTGCTATGGTTTTCTCTACTCCAAGTGGGTGTGGGGCCTTGCATGCTCACCTGCCTTTGGGGGTACTTGGGGGGAGGGAGGTGTACTGAAAAGAGTGCAAAGCACAGCCTGCCTGCACACACCTTCCTTTCCCATGCTTTTGTTTCCTTCTGTTCTTAGCACTTTTAGGGGTCATGCCACAGAGACAGCCAAGAGGCAGAGCTAGGAGACAGCTCAGGCTCCGAGCCCAGAAGAGGAACCATGTCAGCGGGCTCAGAGAGGGGGTCCTCGCTGAGAGGGAAAGGTGGCCAGGCCCCCGGAGGGGCTGGTGGGAGTGGCCACATAGTGACTGGCCGGGACCACCTTTCAGCTGCCTCTTCCAATAGCATCTGGCTTAGTCTAATGCCTTTCTGAATAAGTCGCTACATTCTTTTTCTTGTATTTCTGTGAATTGCATTATATTGAAATATACTCAAAACGCGTCCACCATTGAAAATCTCCTTTGTTAAATAGAAGTGTTTGCAGCAGCTGTCTCTTATTCCTGGATTTGACCTGCCTACTGATTGTCACTTGCTGATAATATCCCTTTCTAAGTACAACAGCGCTTCCTTGTACAAATGGAGTATGTCATCCCACCAAACTGCTCATCGGGCAAGAGCAGAGAGTGTGCCCTTCACTTTTTCATTTTTTAACACAAAACAATATTTATAAACCCCAGCCTCATGGAAGGCACAGGAACATGAAGAGGCATGATTTTCCCTCCTGTGCCTTACAGTCTTGAGGAACTTGTTAAGGGACAACAGCCTGCAAGTGAGCGGTAAACGCACACAGTGCTGGCTTTAGGCGCCACGGGGACTCGGAAGAGTGAGGTTCTGTAATGCCCTGGGAGTGAGCTGGCAGAATGCAGAACTCATCTGGTGCTCACTGTGGCCAGGCCCTGTGCCAGGGTGTGCAACCATGATCTCATCTAGGACTACAGGCCCCCTAAGGAGAGGCCTGGCAGCCACTTTTGCCGATGGGGCAACCAGTACTCATGGTAAAGGAACCTAGGATTTGTAGCCTGGCACAGGTGACTCTGGAACTCATGCTCTTTCTTCTCTATCATGCTGCCTCACCCAGGAGACAATCTGGCGTTGACACTCAGGAGCTGGGGAATGAAAGGTTGGACTCAGGTGCAGACACAAAGGCTGGAGAAGATGAAGGTGAATGAAGACACTTCAGAGAGCTACCTACCCGTGGATGTCGGAGAAGGAGGAAAGAGCGAACTGAAGATGCGTAGGGTTTGAGATTCTTATAGCGCCTGATAGGGCTCAGCTCACAAAGGCTTTCAGTCAGTCTTGCTGATTTCCTCACTCAGATGAGTCCCATATATCTTAGTATGACCCTAATCTTTGGAACCCCATGCTTAGAATAGCAGTTCTCAGAATGTGACCCGGGACCGCTGAGCGTCCCTCAGACCCTTGCAGGGGGTCCTTGACTTTAAAAGTATTTTCACAATAATACTGAGACATTCCTTTCCTTTTTTACTCTCGCTCTCTCACAAGTGACAGTAAGCGGAGTTTCCAGAGGTTACACGTCATGTCCAGCCTGTGGTCCCCGGGCTGCATGCAGCCCAGGGTGGCTGTGAATGCGGCCCAACAGAAAGTTGTAAATTTACTTAAAACATTATGAGATTTATTTTTTTGTGATTATGTGTCACAATGTATTCGATGTGTGGCCCAAGACAACTCTTCTTCTTCCAGGGTGGCGCAGGGTCATCCCTTTGTGTGGTAATGCGATGGACCGAACTCAGGGGCAGGTAGGCGGCCGCAGCTGTCCCCTGTCAAGGCAGGGTTAAAGAGGTTCGCAGAGATGGGAGACGACGCCACGCTTGACACTAGTTTTTTTTCTTTGGTTTGGAAAATATAGCCTTAGTCAACATTCAATAACTACATTATTCTCTTTTTTTTAGATTTTATTTATTTGTTTTGAGAGAGAGGGGAAGGGAGGGAGAAAGAGAGGGAGAGAAACATCGATGTGAGAGAGAAACATTGATCAGCTGCCTCTCCGCTGCGCCCCGACCGGGACTGAGCCTGCATCCCCCCCCCCCCCCCCCCCCCCCCCCGCCCTGACCAGAAAGCGGCCCGGCGCCCTTTTGCTGTGCAGGATGACGCCCACCCAACCGAACCACACTGGCCAGGGCGTTATTCTTATTTTTAAGTGGATGAATAAATAAATACTTTTTTAAATTTCCCAGTTTAAACTTCTAAAGCAGTAAGTAGTGATAGATATAACTCATGCAAACAAAAGCTCCTGGGTATCTTTGACACTTTTTAAGATTATAAAGGAGTCTTGAGAAGCACTGATCCAAATGCCCCAGGGACTGTGCGAGGCAGTTCAGATTGGCGACTTCATTTCAACATTCTCAACAACATTTTAAGGTAAGAAATGTGTCCCCATGGGGCAGACAAGGAAAATGGGGCGCCGAGAGGTTGAGCGGCCTGCCCAAGGCCACACAGCTGTTAGGTGAGCAGAGGAGAATTCAAGCCTTGTCGTGTCCGTCAAATGACAAGGCCCAGGATTCTGTTAATGGCTATCTTGCTCTTAAAAAACCAGTACTGCGAAGGCAGGACATGTTAGAGTCGTATTTTAAAAACAAACAAACAACCTGTAATAGAAATAGAGAGGACCCACTATGACGGAGGAAACTTTAGAATAATGCGGTAGTAAAGGAGCATAATTCTTTAAGCCCAGACATCTGTTGCCTGCCAGACACTGTCCTGTGCCCTGAGGATGCAGCAGTAAACAAGATACACCCTTTTCCACCCCTTTAAGAAGTTTACGGAGGGGTAGTGGAAGAGCAGAGACAGACTTTAAACAAATAATTACACAAACACAAAGCAGCTCAAAAACAGAGACTTTGCTTTGGGTGATGGGCGCACGGTGCCGTGTACAAGTGATGTTGTACACTGAGACCTGTGTGCTTTGGTGAACAGACGTCACTCCAATACAGTCAATTAAAAAATCATAGTGATATCTACATGGGAATTCAGCTTGTTCAGAGCAGGCCCCATTCAGGTACCAAGAGAGCTGGGAGGCAGGACAACATCCATCCCCGATCAGGCCTGGAACCCCCGTGGGAGCCGAGCTGGGCTGTGTAGACAGTCTGAACAGAAGCGCTTTGAAACATTCCTTTGTTTCTTTCTTTATGTTTCAGCTACAGATATCTCTAGACTACTGCATCTAGCGAAGCCAAGATTACTGTTTCATTTGAAAGGACAAATATGTTTTGTGAGTCCTGGTCAGCTAGGGAGGGCTGTGGGAGGTGTGAAGCACTTCGGTATGTTTAGTCTGTTTGGAGAATTTCTGGAATAGGACTCTGGGCAAAAATACTGACTGGGCGAGTAGGTGGTACTGAGATGGGCTTGATGCAATTAGCCACGGCCCCAGCTCTGGTGTGCAAACTCTGAGTCAAGGTCACAACGGAGCGAGGAGAGCTTCTGAATGGCTCACACAACCTGCCTGTCCATGGCACTAATAGGAAGGCCATGGTCATCTTCATAGATAATGATTGAAGGAATAGCAGGGATCCCTTGTGATGGGCTTCTATTCAACCACAGAGGAGTCCCTGTTCTGTACTATTCCCATCCTTCCTCTACTCGGTCCAGCCAGATAGAAAGAGGCCAGCTTTGCTACCCAGCTCTAGTCACGCACAGCTCATACCCCCTGAATAAAAGTAAAACACATGCCCTGCCTCTAAGACCTCCAGTACGGAAACTGCACACAACAGTACCTGTGCGTCCTCAGTGAGGCCAGAGGGCACTCAGCTCCTCCCAGCCCGCAGCAGCTGTGTCTCAGCAACCCGTGGGATACACCATAGCCAGAATGAATGCACGGAACCAGCCCCCTTCCCTCTGCCGAAGTGCCAGAAAGATATTTCACCTCGGCCATTGGGTCAAACAGGAGCAGGCCCCATCGTCCCTTCTCCCCCTCCCACCATCTAAGAGATAGTTCCAAAGTAGACTGAACCATCTCTCTAGTGACTTTGAGGAAACTCCCAGTCTGGGGCATCACATTCGTGGGTAGGGAGGGAGCAAAGGAAGAGTTTTAGGAAAGAATGCATTCACTGTCCATTCAGTCCCTGTGTTGTATAAAGAGATTGGGAAGAAAGGGACCCCTCCTCTGAAGCAGTCTCTTCCTCAGCAAGCAAAGGGGAAGGGGCCCCCTGGCGGGCTGGTTTCAGAGCCAAGGACCTGTACGCTGCCAGGAGAGGCTTCCTGGGCAAGAGGCTTCGAGACCCTTGGTGTCTCTGACCTTGTAGCAGCCCCAAACCTGGCTAAGGGGACAGACGGAGTCTCTCCTTCAAAACCCAGCCAAGCTGCTAGAAAAGACTTCAGCTCAGAATGGCAGTTCCAGCCTGTTTAGGCAGAGGAGAAGGAGAGACAGCTATGGGAAGAGCAGGTCAAGAGCCACAGGGAAGGAATGCAACGCCAGGCGTGGGAGCAGGGCATGAGTGTGACTGTTCCCAAAAGTAGGAGGAGAGGAGGACGGGGGACAAGGTGGGGGAGGAACACAAACGTGGGTCTAGCCTGTGGCCTTGCAGCAAAGTCCTTATGGCCTCAAATGAGAAATATAACTGGGGCCCTGGCTGGTGTGGTTCAGATCGAGAGTGGGCCTGGGAGCCAAAGGGTCACTGCTGGTTCATTTCCCAGTCAGGGCACAAGCCCGTGCGGTGGGCCAGATCCCCAGTAGGAGGTGCTCGAGATGCAACCACACATTGCTGTTTCTTCCCTCTCTTTCTCCATCCCTTCCCCTCTCTAAAAAGAATAAATAAAATCTTTAAAGAAAAATAACTGGGTAGTAATCTCAGAACAAACATGTAAGCACTCAGACCTCCAAACCTCAGGCATTTGGAGGATGGTGGGGAGCCTTCCCTTTTCCGAACACCACCACCTCTCAGCCAGCACTGAGGGCTGACCTCCTCAAGAACACCGGGCACCTTCCAAGGTGCACACGTGGGTGACCCAGAGGAGCAGGGATCCCTGGGAACCACGATGAACACACCCTGAGGAAACATGAACCAGGAGCAAACAAATCAGTGAGAGGAAGAAGGAGAGGGGAGTGGGCGACTGCCCCACCCCCACAACCCCTCACCTGGAGCCGGTTGCCCCCAGCTCTGCAGACAAAATCTACACATCGGGCTTGGCTGGGGGTGATTCTTAGCATCTGACCAATGGTTCCTTTAGTATTAATCAAATAATCTCTTCAAGACAGAGCAGTTTTTCAGCTTTGCCCCAGAAGAGCCAAAAGAACACAGGCAAAGGACACTGCAGGAGAAAGAGAACAAACAAAGATGCTGCCCTGCTGCTGACCACCACGGTGTCACTCTGCCACCAGCTGACCCCGGGCCCTCACCCACGGTGGCAGTAGGAAGGAGGCTGAGAGGAAAGTCTTGGCTTCGGGAGACGCTCTCATTCATCATTGCTGCCGGCCAGCCCGTCTGTCCCCACTGTTGCTGCCCGGGCACCCACAGACCCTCCATATGGCTGGAAGTGGTGCTTTGGGGCAGTGCTGAAACACCACCTCTATCTGCCTGCCTGGCGAAGCAGAAGTGAAGGGGCACACTTGGTCCCCAGCCCTTGGCCGGGACATTGCCAAGAGCAATGTCCATCTACTGTCTTAATATTTCTGGAACCCCTCCCTCTCTCCCCATCCTCACCAGCACTGCTGTAGCTCAGCTTGTCGACGTCTCTCCACTGAAATCGTACAAAACACCCTGCACTCCATTACACCCACCGCCTCCCAGTCTTGCTCACCTCCACCCTGTCTCCAATGCCAAATTCCCTGCGGAAAACCCTTGGACTGTCTCTCCTGCCCCCAGGCAAGGTGCACAGAGGGCCCTTTGAAACGAGCCCCAGCTTTCCGAGGGAGACTTGACGCTCCCCAGGGCTCCCTCCCCCTATGCTTCAGCTGTGGGAGCGCATTTTCTTCTCTTCAAATGCACTGTGTTCTCTGGCCTGCCTCCCTGTGCTTTCATCTCTCTTTATGTCATCTGGCTAACTCTAGCCAGCCTTCAGGTCACGGTACAAAGCCATTGTTCCTTAGCCCCTAATAGCTGACTACAGTCATAGGACTTCTCACGCTGCATGAAAATTGTCTGTCCCCCAGCTACCGTCACCTCCTTACAATCTTATTTATTGTTTTATTTATTCTCAGCCCGTAGATGGCTCAATCTTTTGTTAAATGAATGAATATAGTATGCTCATCAATCACGGACAGTAAATCGGCAGCTGCTCTGGGAGGATTCAGGAAGGGCCGATTGCGCCAGGGAATGAGGTCAAGCCTCTGGAAGCACATGTAGGCCAATGGGCTTGTCTTTACTTCAGCGATATTGCCACCACCCACATGCACAGATGGTGGACTTGGCCTGCATTGCAGTACATCGGCACATAGCTAAAAACGACGCACTGAGATGTAGGCTCAAAGTCAAGTCTATCTGCTACCTGGAAATACCTACAATGTGCCTTATACATCATAGGCTTTCAATGAAAGTTTAGGAAAAAACAGGACACTATAACCAAGCGAGTAAGCCCCTGTTCTCCTTCCCATTCGAACAGTACACCTCAAGTCAACCCTCGAGGTTTTCCCGACTAAAGTCCTCTCCAGAAAGTTCTGGCCCAAAGTTACAGGTGTACCTCATGTATTTAATTCTCAGGGAGGGAGAGATGAGGGTTACTTTTCCTGTCTCCAGGTGGCGAAGCAGAGAGATATAGAAAAAGCAAAACTGTTCCTTGGGCCCAGACACAGAACTGGACCCACTCCACATGCTGTCCTCTCCTCTTCCCCACCCCACTAAGGGGGAGCACAGCTGTGCCAGGCACACCCAACCTTTGAGGACAGCGAGCTGCAGTCAGCACGGAAAAGGCTATGACAGGTTAGCAGTTCTCTTGTCTTGTGATCTCTTTACGTACCTGACCAGGAAACATGCACTTATAAGCCCAACTCATGACCTCTAAGGAACTGTGGAAAGTCAGCAGGCACCAACAAGTACTTTTTTCATTAACATGCATAATTAAGGTCATTAAGTTCTTAATGTGAGAACATTCAATGGAGAATATTTAAATAGTGAAATAACTGCTTTGCAAGTAGCCCGATTAAAGAGGGGAAGCTCAGCTGAGCAAGCCCTGCTAAGGGGTGACCTCACAGAAACCTCCACACAGTGCAGAAGGAGAGCATCTTTCTTGGGCTTCCGTGCCTGCTCACTCCCGGATCCACTCCCTAGGCCTCTGCTCACCACACCTCCACCAATCAGGGCCTCTGTCTCTGGTAGACTGACAGCTGGAGAGGGAGGGTTGATAAACTCAGCAGAAGTGGAGAAATTCTCTTTGGGGCATTGTTATTCAATGGATCCCAAAGGCCAGGGGTAGGAATAAGGGAACAACACCTGCCACGTCATAACAAGAGAGGGCTCTGCAGCCAGCTGCGTGGGGGGAGTGACACACCACAGGCCTCTGTACCATTTTTGAAAGAAGAGTAAGGTGGGTCAATTTTCAAAAGTGGTCGAAAGTGATTCACTAGGCAACACCCACATCTCTCTCTGGGGTGGGTATATAAAGGGAGAAAAAAGGAATAATATTAGTAATAATAATAATAATAGCAATTAATAACTCCAGCATTTATTTATTTGGTCCTTACCACAAGCCTGGCCCTGTGTCAGGGATTCACAGACAGTATGTCCAAGCCCCACACTACCCTATCAGGTAACCATCACCATCTCTACTTTACACATGAGGAAACTGAGGCTCAGAGGTCACCCTTAGCTTTGGGAACAAGCCACAGAGCCAGTGAGTAGCTAAAGGAAGGCAACAAATACAGAGGAACATGTCTACGCCTATTTTCATCAGAGGGTCTACCCCACCTTGACCTCCTTCACAACTCCCCACACTCTCAGCCCTTAGAGAGAAGGACATAGGGGCAAAGAATCGGCCCACCCTGAAAACTGAGTGTGCCCCAGAGATCTGGCATGGGGTATGTCGTTAATATACTGAGGGTCTGCAGTTAGACTCTCTGCAGCTCCTCCACTTCCTTTCTGTGCCTCTATTTTCATATCTATACAATGGGAATGATGATTAAAGAGCTCGGGTATGAGTTAAGGGTACCTGGCCCAGAGAAAGTGTTCAGTAAATCTTAGCTCTCACCACCATCACCAACATTGTTATCTTCCTGACTGCTGCGAACACAGAAAAGCAAGGCAAGCTGGCACTGCTGAGCTTCTACACTCAGAGAGCCATCGGGCCGATCTATCCCTCACACTGACCACGATCCAAGCGGCCGATGGAGACCCCTCCCCAAAGCAGAGCACTGGTTCTCCCAACAGTCAGTCACTCAGCCTTCAGGTCCTGACAGGGGGCCCTGAGTCCAGTGAGCTGAGATTACTGTTAAAAGTGATGTTCATATGGACATACCGAGCAGAGGAGCTCTGTGTGAGCCTCATGTCTTTCACCTCAGGCAACAAAGAGCAAGGTAGAGCTGGCCTAGCGTATCCTTGTTCTCAGTGGGGCTCCCAAAGGGGCAGGTGTGGGTGCCCAGGGAACACCTTAGACTTAGGTGTAAACTCTGGTTCTTCCACTCAGAGCTGTGTCACGCCGGGTAAATTGGTCAGCCACCCTGAGCCTCTCTTCCTCAACCCGGATACTTGTAAGTGGCCTAATGTGTACAATACACATTCATTCATTCATTCATTCATTCACTCTCTCTCTCTGCTGGTGTCAGGGTCTCAGGGAAGCAGCTGGATGAAGGCCAATATGGGTGGTAAATGCAGTCAGGTCTGAACTTGGAGAGGTAGAGGGTCATGGGTACCATTTTCAGCTAGGCTGGTTGTGGAAAGGTCAGCATGTGACCTCATGAGAGTCCTTTTCCTGCCCCAAGACTCATGCCTGGCTTCTAAACCTGAGGATTAGAAACAGCCAGGTCTCCAATGCTGAGCGGACTGCGAAAAGCAGGTCTACGGTTTAATATGGGGTGAGCAGCAGCCATTTTTGACTGCCAGATCATCGGGGTGGACACAGTGCCAGGGGACAGAATGACAAGATACTGCAGGTCTGATACCACTATTCGACACCACATTTCTCCTCTGAGACTCAGGTAACACTTAGGAGCACCCAACAGGAGACCAGTGCTAATTGTCACTCCACACATGACAGTTGTGCCTCAAGCTTCCAGCAGTATCCCCAGGAAAACTAAGAGATTGTCGTAACTACTTCCCATGCCTCCTTTCACTCCATGGAGATAAGAGACATCCGGTGGGTGAAATTCATAAAAGTGTTGCCAGCTACCGTATTCGTAATGAAGTTGTGGATAGATGAGCTGTATGTCTCGCTGTTTATTCAGTGCTTTACCTCACGTTGGCTCCGATTCGCTCACTGACAGATTTAGGGAACTCCCCTGCAAGTTTCTGAAGACATGGTCAGGGGGTGGGGAGGCAGGAGGAGTGGTTCTAGAGTGAGCTCTGCTTTTACATGACGCAGCGTGAAGGAACAATTAAATGGACCAGAACCACCGCCCCCCCCCAACTGATGACACATGGATCGAATCTGTGGATGACTTGAAGCTAAGGAAGTAATAACCAAGAGGGTAGATTAAAGACCATAATCCGTAACTATGGCAAAAGCACAAGCAACAAAGGAAAAAACATATTTAAATTGAACTGTGTCAAAATTTAAAGCCTTCTGCAAAGGACACTATTGAGAAAGTAAAGAGGCAACCCATGGAATAGAAGAGAACGTTTGGAAATCATGTATCTGACATACAATCAAATAATCAGAAATAAATCTAAAATGGTAACTCGGTCAAAGCTCCATCCAGGCACATGGGGGCAAAAAGGCTTGGATTTACTTACGTGTGAGGCCCCAGCGGTCACTTGGGTGGGTGTGGTGCAGGAAACTAAGGGCCACTTCCCAGGTCTAATAACACCTGCAAGTAGCAGAACAATGGCCTTCAAATGCCAAGAAATTGTACCCAGTGGGGAACGGCTTGACCTAATGGTAATCATGGACTTGAGTCCAAAAAGCCAGTTGCTAAAGCAAAGAGTGGTAGAAATACGGTTTCTCCATGTGTCAACGCTTGCCAAGAACAAGCGTCGTTCGTCTGGGAACACTGGTTGAGGGTGAGATTCTGTGAGCGGAGCAGAAAGGGAGGGGACAGCATCACACAGTGTCTTCTAGACAAAACTCGAGGGAATCCAAGTCAGGGTCTAAGAAAAGAGACTAGGATTTTTTTAAAAAAGCAAGTCAAATGGAAGTGCTTTATTCTGGAAGCACGAAGTGACAGCGCTCTGTCACGGTGCCAGCGTTTAGCTCGGGGAGGTCGGGGAGGAGAGCATTTCCCCCCACACTGGAGCGAAGTACAGAGCCTCTGCATGTCACTGTGAGTGAGATGGGAGGGGGAACATCAGCACTTGGTGGAGGAAAGGGTGTACAGCCCAGCAAGGTAGGGATCACAATGGGAAACCATGTGGTACCGGACAGGAGTGGCCAGGGCAGGAAAGCAGGTACTACCGGGCGGATGAAGAGGGCAGCAAAGGTCACTCCCTCGTCAACATGAGACATCACTGTTACCCCTGAAACCAGAATTGGGTTCTAATGATCTGGCTGGGAAGCGATGGAAAAAGGAATCACTGTTTTGTCCGTACTACCGTGACTTTGTTCCGTGACTCCATTCCCAGATTGGTGCAGCCAAGGGAAATGGGGAAACATTTGGATAAATGTCAAATCGTAAACTTGGACCCAAAAAGCTAACTGGAAAAGCAGAAGATGGTAAAAACATGGTTCCCAGTAGAACCTATGAAATAACTTAGGACATCTAGCTGGGAGCCAGTTGAATTTTAATCAACACTATCAAGTCGTTAGTCAAAAATACAAGCTTGAATCATGAGAAGCCTAGAAAGATGTATCGATGTGCTGAGTGGTAGAAAGGGCTCCAACCTTGGAAGACTGGGGTTTTTGGGGATGTGAATTCTTTCCTTGCTCTGTCACTAACTAGTTGAGTCACCTCTTCTATCTGGGCCTCACCTTTTTACCTGCATGATGATACTGTTAGGACCAATGGTCTCTAAAACCCCTTGTGGTCCTGTGGCTCTTTCAACCTATGAATGCAAATTCAAAATGAGGGAAGTGATGGTTCTGCTCAGTTCTGCTCTGGCCAAACCACAGGCAGATTTGTCCTGGGCCCCTCCTAAGTGAGACACGAACAAACGGGGAGAGAAAAGAGGTCACCATTCCCCAGCGTGGAGAAAGTTCTCAAAACCATATGGAAGAAGCTAGTAGAATCCCGCTTGGACAGGTAAAGCCTCAAGGCAGATGTAATGGTCTTCAAATACTGGAAGCACCGTTGTGTAAAAGAAAACCTAGATTGGTCATGAAGTCCCAGGAATAAAGGGCCAAGAATAAGGGGGGAAATCCACAGGGAAGGAATTACAGTTGTATGTAAGAGGGATATTCTCAGCCTCGAGCTTATCTGTAAGTGCAATGAGCCCACTCCTGAGGGGCATTCGGACTTCAGGGAAGGATTCAAAGATCTAGTGAGTCCGTGACCCTGATGACATTGAGGTCCTCCTTAATTTCAAAATTCTATGAGTTCCCATGAGATCACTGGAGCTCTGGTTAATTATCACAGAAGAAGAATGGCTGATTATCCGTCTGTCTTCACACCATCTCTAAGTGGTGGGCTGGTGAGCACAGAGCAGAGGTTTAATAAAATTTGTGGAAGATTGGGGAGAGAAGCGAAGATGGAAGGCTCAAATCCCGCATTCCACTGTGCGTCCCGAAAGTTCTTTGCTCAGAAGCTCGCCTCCCTTCCACTTGTTAAGGTGCTGGATTTCGGCCAAGGCCTCTGAGCTGGCCTGTGAGCGCGGTTCCTGTAATTAAACACCTGAGTTTCCCAGGAGAAAAGGAGTCAAAAAGAAAACCGGGAAAGAACCTCAGGCTGCTTCTGCCTCTTTCCCCACCGTCCTGCTCGGCCTGCCAAGTAGTCCCCTGGGACTGAGACCCCCCTCGTTTTTGCTGTCCCCACAAAGCTGCAGTCAGCCTGCTGTTCTCCACAAAGCTGAACATTTGTGCCTTGTTTTGTAGGGATGCTTTAGAGTTCACTGTTGTTTCTCCAATGGGTGCATTCTGCTTCCCCAGGAGCTCGAAGAAGGGGTCTGGACTCAGTTGCGCAGTTATGATCTGGAAGAGGGACCCCTCCCCTGCGCTAGCTTTGCCTCCCGTACTTCAGCCCACTCAGCTCCTCTCCTCACCCCACCTGCCCCATCCCCACCGAGGATGAACAAAGGTCACCCTCTGAGTAGGGTTAGCCCTACAAGCAGGGCACCTGCAGCTCTGCAGAACTCACTGGTGATTTTTGACATATTTGATTTTCTTTCTAAGCCTCCTGCTCTTTCATTTTGTTCTTCCTACCAAGACCTCTCTCCTTGTCAAGCTTCCTTGCGACAACAGTGGTTTTTTTATCACCACGTAGCTATGATTCAGAGCCAGGCCTCTAGCTGATGAGAGCTAAAATTATTCTCACACACGCACAGAGGACCACAATGGGGAAAAGTGAAAATGGAAATGTTTTTCGAGTCCACAAAGTCACTGTCAGGTGAGGATTTATGGAGTCGGCCCTGAGAGCTCCTAGTTTTCCAGCGTCCTCACCAGAAGATTTTCATCTTGATGATCAGTTCCACAAACAAACCCGTATCAAGCTCCTCTGTAAATAAAGCATCATGCTGCCTCTGTGCCATCACCACCTTCGTGCACACCATCCCCTTCTTGTAACACCCCACCCCCACCCCGCCCCACCCCAGCCAATGCCTGCCAAAGTCCCGGGCTGAACTGTTGAACAAGCAATGCAGACCAAGGGTGCGGAGTGCCTGGCACAGGGCAGACAGTCAAATAATGTTTATGAAAGGAACAAAGAGATACTCAGGTAAACTGTTACTGATTGAGGTTCTGGGGAACTGGCAGGTGAACCTAACATTTGTTTTCTCAGGGACCATACTCACTGATGTATTTTTAGAAAATATTTCCCTGGTGGGCATTCCTCCTCTCACCAATTTTAAAGAAGGAAAGGAAAATTATTTTCTCCTCTGTGTGATGTCTCGCTAGCTATCTGTAATTGTCAGCCTAGAAGTTGAGAGCCACAATAAAGGCTTGATAAGAGGCACCTAGAACCCTGGCTGGTGTGGCTCAGTGGATTGAGTGCTGGCCTGCGAACCAAAGGTTCACATCGGTGGGTCGCTGGTTTTATTCTCAGTCTAGGGCACATGCCTGGGTTGCAGGCCAGGTCCCCAGGAGGGGGTGCGTGAGAGGCAACCACACATTGATGTTTCTCTCCTTCTCTTTGTCCTTCTTTCCCCTCTCTCTAAAAATAAATAAAATCTTTAAAAAAAAAAAGAAGAAGCAGCAGTCAAAAGGAGTGAAACTGGATTAATCAAGTTCTTTTCATGAAAATAGAATGGAGGTCTTAACCACTCTTCTGCCACCTTCACCTCTTCTCATCAAAGTCTGGGGACATCCCATAAATGGACCAGCTGCTACAATCTACTGGCCTAACTTGGGGTCAGTGGCCACCAGGAGCAGCTGCATTCAAAGTGACCTGGAAGAGCAGGGAGAGCACCGAACCGAGAGTGCAGATGACAGGAGCTTCAGCCCAGCTCTGCATCGACCGTATTTTGCCAAGTATCATGCGCACTTTTTGCCCAAATTTTTGAGGGAAAAACAAGGATGTGCATTATACATGAGTAGCACTAATTCTGTATCTATATAAATGTTTTTAATTCTTTTATGTATGCTTATGCATTAAAAGTATAACTCCAGAAAGCAATAATGATATCTGTATGCAAAATAATACCTTGGAATAGGATAGTCAGTTTTGTTTCTAAATATAAATAAATAATAAATTGAATTTAAAAAATCAAAACAAAAGATGTTTTTCCTGAAAGTTCGGGCCAAAACTGTGGGTGCGTATTATACACAGGAGCGCATTATACATGGTGATTTATGGTAACCAGCTGTGTGACCTCCAGCAAAGTGCAGCAGGTCCTTGAATGACGTCAATGTGTTCGATGTCATTTCATTATAATGTGGATGAGATGCCACAGGAACTTAACTCTCGTTCATACCAATGAACCTACAGTAAAATTGTTTTCATCATTATATGTCATTTTGCTTGAAGTTGCAAAATCTATCAATGGCTCTATTGCTTTACTCCACGATTTCCTCATCTAAACAAATGGAAGAATGCTACCTGTCCTATGAAGTAAGGAGAGTTTCCAAGAGCACAGACGGAGAAACAAAATAGGAACAAAAGATTTGATGACAGAAACATCGCTAAGTGACAATTGCCATTTGGATGCAAATTATATTTTAAAAAAGAATTTTGCAAATGACGTGGGCATCTGTAAGGTCAGAGATAATACCCCTCATCCAGTGGCTTCCCACTGGCAGAGGTTTCTAACGTCTAAAATGTTGTTGTAGATTATCCTGCCTGGTGCAGTAATCCAGCTACGAATGAGGAGCATGCCTTCCCACAAGACACATAATCAGACATCTGTCACTACAGCTGTCATTCAACGTAATAGAGCAGGCTTCCAGGAAAACAGCCCATCTCTTCCATCTTTCTACAGCCCCCTTCTTTCCCTGCCACCCCGCAACACCACCCACACCACAGAGAACGTGCGCCCCTCCCACATCCCAAAATCATCAGCAGGGAAAACAACAAAACAAAGTAAAACTTTGATGGCACATAAACTTGGTTCAAAACCCAATTCAGCCACTCATCCTGTGACCTTGGGTAAGTTACTTTGTGTCTCTAAACCTCAGCTTTCCTATCTGCAAGACAGGGACACAAAGCCTATACACAGTTGTTGCGTAAGGAAAAGTTCCCAGCATGTCTTGGGCGCTCAGTGCACGCGTGTTTCTAGCTCCTTCCCTCCAGGGGGTGGGGCACTCTCCCTCCCCTAGGTACTGCTTCCTGTGTAGTGAAGACCCTGCCAGTCAGGTCTGGACAGCCATGCCTGGGAGGCCTCTCTGATCACATGAAAAGACTTGCTCTTCCTTGAAGAGCTTCCCCTCGCTTGCTTTGCAGTCAGGCCATTGTTTTAAGAAGCATTATATCTAGGGAAACTCACATCCAGATATATGTATATTTAATGACCTGTACATTAAACGCTGCAATGTACCTGATGTTTTATGTAGGTTCGAATTCTCAGAAAGTCAAGCATGCCCAATGATGTTGAGGAACATCATTTTTTTTAGTTTTATTTATTTATTTATTTATTTCTAGAGAGGGGAAGGGATGGAGAAAGAGAGGGAGTGAGAAACATCAATGTGTGGTTGCCTCTCGCCCACCCTCCACTGGGGACCTGGCCCACAACCCAGGCATGTGCCCTGACTGTGAATCAAACTGGCGACCCTTTGGTTCACAGGCCAGAGCTCAATCCACTGAGCCACACCAGCCAGGGCTCATTGTTTGACGAGTCCTAGAAATACGCTGTGAGAGGACATGGAGCAGCAGGTGAGAGCTACCACTGCTTGAACACCCCAGGTGTGAAGCTCTGCGCTATGAACCCTGCACGTGAACTGAACACATGACCACCCAGAATAAAGACTAGATTTCCCAGTATCCTTTGCAGCTAGGTGTGGCCAGGTTACCAAGTTCTAGCCAATGTGACATGAATAAAGATAATACGGTAATTTCCTAGCCTTGTTCTCAAGATGAAAGAATTCAGCCAGTCTTCCCCTTCCTCTTCTTTCTACTTTCTGGAAAAAGAACATATGGCTGAACCTGGAGCAGCCACATTGGATCCTGATAAGGAAGTCTCGTGCTGAAGAGAGCAAGAAGCCTGCATCTCTGAAGACCGCAGAGCAGCCAGACCGACCCTGAACTTCCAGGAAACATATGCCTTGTTGATGCTACTATTACTCTCTGTCTCTGCCCAGCGGCAGAACACCATGTCCTAACTAATAAAGAAGCTTGGCCAGTAACACTGCAGGCCAGCTCCAGAACTCCAGCACCTTCTCAATTGTTCAGATACAACACGTCCATAAATATTTATTGAGCAGCCACCATGTGTCTAAGGTCTCCTAAGAGTATCTTTACCACCTCCTAGAAGATGTGCCCCGTATCATTTTTGAAAACCCAGTATATTGTTATGGAATGCAAAAAGGCATATTCAGCAAAAGTGAAATGAGAAATATTTAGGTAAGATCATGCAGGAGGCAGAGAAAAGTTCACAGTGGCTTGCAAATAGTCTAAGTGGAAGGGAAACCAGCAAGCATACTCCAAGTGGGTGAGGCAGTGGGGTCAAAGGCCCAGGGGTACAGGTCGCTAGTGTGCCTTTCCCCCAGGAGAGAAGATGATGTAAGCAAACCACAAAGGGCGGGCCCACTACTCTCTGGGAGCTCCCAGGCCCAGGATGGAGGTGGGGGGCTGACTGAAGCACTGATCAGGAGGAGATCTGGCCCAGCAGAAGGGCAAGAGGAGGGGCTCTTCTGGGCTAAATAGATGCTCTCAAGGGTCCCTGCAGCACTGACATCCTGCTCGGATGTGAAGGAGCTGAGGTGGGAAGGACTGGGGAAAAAAAATAAATGAGTTCAAAGAGGCAGGTGTCATGCAGTGCCGAGGTGGGAGACCAAATGTTCAGTGTTTGTGGGGAGCTGTCTGGAGTAGGAGTGCGATGTCTAGACTCCCCGCCACTGTCAGAGAGAAAGAAAATAAATGGGGCTTAATCATTATGACAGGATGACAGCAATGACATTATGAAGAGAGAATC
Organism: Desmodus rotundus; assembly: GCF_022682495.2. Classification (NCBI taxonomy): domain Eukaryota; kingdom Metazoa; phylum Chordata; class Mammalia; order Chiroptera; family Phyllostomidae; genus Desmodus; species Desmodus rotundus. Next base: position 84,365,061 of record NC_071398.1, read on the forward strand.
AGAAAAGTGCAAAGCTTATTTTAAAAAGGTGGAAATGTCTCTTCACCACGAAATTCTCCCTGGAGAGCTCCCCAAGACAGGGTCGTGTCCCTAACCTGAGACCAAGACCTCCTGGACACAGGATCGCTTCCCCCTGACAGCTCCTCCTTCCATGAGGATCCCTCAGAGGCCAGGGGAGGGTCAGCCCACCGTGAGGGCTCCATCTCCGGGCCTGAGTCACTGGCTGCTGGGGGAGGGGGGGCAGGGCCTGTCTCTGTCCTTCCCACAGACCCCACCACCGTCAGACCGCAGATGCCCTGAGAGCACCACCCACAGTGGTAGTCTCCGAATCCTTAGCACATAGTAGGGGTCTGTTGGGGAGGCACTCAGTATGTGCCTTTTGAAAGGGGGGACATCCTCTCGCCGGTGTCACACAGAAGGCCAGAGCAGCCTTATACTTCACTCAGCATCACCTACACACAGGAAATGTGCAAAAAGATGTATGCAGTCCACTCAGGGGACCATGGAGACCACTGGAGACCCCACGAGAGCAGGGAGATCAAGCAGGGGCTGGCTTGTCCCTAGCCCAGGACACGACCCCAGAATGGAAGTTAGACATAAAACCAGGCATTTGGAGACAACTGTAGATAGCCAACACCCACAACTAATCACAAAAACTCATTTTAGCCAATACTTTCCACCTCAGAAAGATAGGAAAGATTGAAAATACTCAGTTTTCCTGCTTCCTCTCATCCTCCGGGGAATTAGCCGAGTTATAATGAGATATTCCGTGACGGAGAGCAGAGAGGAGAAGCAACAGAAGGCTTCTGGATAACCTACATTATGGCTAATACACTGCAACACAATAGCCAAGAAATAATATTACCAACACATGTAAAATTCAATGCAAAGAGGAAAAACATCACAAGATGCAACCAGTACTTCAAAAGCAAACTGGCTTTGTGTCTCTCCAAGCCCCTTAAGGCCTGACAGCCAGGGTGACGGAGACAGAACACTGGCACTGTGGCATGCCGCAGGATGGGTCAGTGCTCCCTGTCACCAGAGGAGCCGATTCCGGGGCCAGTCCAATCCCGTGAGCCATGCGGTAAGGACACAGGTGGGCACCTGTCCACACACAGGCAGAGCAAGATAAAAGAGGACCCCACAAATCTATAAGACATCAGCACGCGCCCCGAGCAAAGGCTGTTTGGAACGAATGTGAGTTTACAAGGGTAACTGCTGCCACGTTACACAGAGCGCGATGACTTTGTTGTTGGTACAAGAATTTGTCAGACATGTCACGTGGAAAGTGGAACAGTTGTAACTGTGACAGGTTGCTGAAAAATGGCTGGTTTCTGGAACACCTGGTCCCCCAAGTCTGTACCATAATCTTGTTCTTAAATGAAAACAACAATAAACAAGCACACGAAAAGTTTCCAGGGCACAGCTGCTGGCTTGTTAACGTTTACGGAATTTTCCAAGTGTTGGTACTTCAGCTGGAGAGGCTGGCGGACTCTGTTCTCAGACCACATTAGCACGGGGGGGTCCATAGGAGGAGCTGGCCTTCTAACTCAGGGGAAAGTGAGTCAGCTGCTCCAAGCTTCCATTCCTTGTTACATGGAGAAAATAACCTCTCAGATATAGAAGTCCTGTGGGCAGCAGAAATCGTGTGTAGAGCGCTTGGTGCAGCGACTAACAAATAACCGTTCAGGAAATGGTGTTACTGTTAAGCAGACTTGCCTTCCTAAACATCAGACTTGGCTGCAGACGCGACCACCTGGTATTACCCTTTATTTAAAGGAATGGAAACATCACCCAGCTCTGAGAGAGTGGGGAGAGAAAAGAAGTGAAAATAATTGTCTGAGGTTTTCCTTGGAGATCATACCCAGGGAATTATGCTCTCTGTGGAAGAACGGTTTTGCAAAACCACACTGCCTGTCTTTATTATAGGCCCACCAGAACTATTTTCTTTTTTCTTTCACGCCAGGTAAAAAGTTGCAGGGAACTCTCGTATTTGAAAACCCTTGGGGAGTCCATGAAATGGGGCCCATTTTCTAAACGACTCTTAAATTTTCTCTAATGGACATTATGAGATATTTCAATGGGTAGAGTGTCTCAGCTCTCCCTCTAAGGGACAGAAATTGTGGCCTGAGCACACTGTGTCTGGTTGTTCAGCGGATGCCCCCAAACTCACAAAATTGCTGCAAGCATTGCCTAGAAAACTGGTGCTTTGAGGCTGAAATAGTTCTAGAAGAGCAAGTCTTAAGTCCTTTTACACGGCAGGAGAAAGCAACTCAAGTTCTAACAAAGCTAAAGCAATTAGCTACCCAGAAACGCCCAACGCTCACTCCCATGGTCAGTCAATCATCGCTGTTAAACCCCATTTTAAAGTAAGAAGCAAACCCAAAAGCTCCATCAGTCATACTTCCCATGAACCAATGACCCTTAGACACATTCAGTAAACACTCAGAGGCGAGCTCTGTGCCTTGACCGGAGGACTCTTGTGACTTTTGTGCAATGTGACTCTTAGGGGTGAAATCCAACCATACAAGAGGGAGCTGAATCTCTGCTGGGCTGGACAAAGCAAGACAAACTGAAGCCTCAGGTTTCCCTGGTCTTACAATTCCCTGACTGGTATAACAAGAAATGCGTCAACTCCACCCTGAGGACGACCCCAAGCAAAAGGGTTTCTGCCTGCTGGAACCAGAATCCAGCTTCCTCGCGTGAGACCAGACTACTGTCCAAACTGATGCTTCATGGGAGGACAATTTGTCACTGATGTGCACTTGGCACACTTGGCAAGTTCACCGTGAGTCCAATCCACTCAAGGTCATGTACTTTCCCCGGCCCTGTTGGGCCCACTCCTCCCCATGGGTCCCTTTAGTGAAGGTAGACCATTGTTTCCGGCCTAAACAAACAGCTCCTCAATGGTCAGTGGGTACGTTATTGAGATTTTAGTACCTTCCTCAAGAATGAGGGTAGTTTTTGTGTTTCAGTCCAGTCAAGTTAATCCAATAACCTATTACTTTTCAACTGAACAAAAGCCTTTTTTTTTGCATTGTTTTGTTTTGGGTTTCGACGTCTTTGGATTTGGAACACTGGTTAACCACCAAGCAGACATCAACAATATCGATCTAGATCAGCACTGTCCGACAGAAATGAAATGTAAAATTCTCCTAGGAGCCACATTAAAAAGGCAAAAAGAACTATGACATCGATTATGATAGAATATTTTACTTAACCCACTATATCAAAACTATTATTGTGTAATGTACAATCAATATGAAAGTTAATTAATGAGATATTTCACATTCTCTTTTTCTACTTTCTCTTTTTGGTACCATGCTGAACTGTGCTGATCCAGAACTAAGCTTAAATGGACCTGGGAAGACTTCCGCAATTCACTGTTCTGTGAACAAGCGGTTTACCAAATAGGATGTAGAGCATACACATTTAACTTTATACAAATCTATCTCTATGTGTTCAGATATGGATAGAAAACAATCGTTAAAGGAGAGACCAAAAGGTAATGGTAGTTACCTCTGACAGGGAGACAAATGGCCTTTCTTTTCTACTTTGTGCTTTTTTAGTGTTTTCTAAATGTCTTCACAGTACACATGTACTTTTTTAATTATCAGGAAAACTGTCAAGCTGGTCTTTAAAAAAAATCTTCCCTACATTTTCAGTTTTTACACCCCTGATCCTGCAGGCATGGTAACCACTACCTTATTTCCACCTGTAAGGGAAGGGACGACCACGCAGAATGCCTCCCGCCCCAGCCCCAGCCCCAGCCCCAGCCCCAGCCCCCGCCCCCGGTACTTACAGCCAATCATCATGATGGCCACTGCAAAGATCTTCTCGATGTCTGTGGATGGGGCGATGTTTCCAAAGCCCACGCTGGTGAGGCTGGTCATGGTGAAATACAACGAGGAGATGTAGACAGAGTTCTTGCTGGGACCGCCTTCCCACTTCCCTGAGCCGGACCCATTAAACTGGTAAGGGGTGCCAATGTCCATCGCCAGCTGGTAGAGCCAGCTGTTGTTGCGGATGGTCTTGGTGTCCTCATCGAAGATCTCATAGTCCCCGATGCTGTACCAAATGCAGGCCATCCAGTGAGCAGCCAGCCCGAACACGCACACCAGCAGCACCAGCACGGCCGCCCCGTATTCAATGTAGTGGTCCAGTTTGCGGGCCACTCGCCCCAGGCGCAGCAGCCGGACGACTTTCAGAGAGCTGAACAGGCTGCTGATGCCCTGGGAGAAGAGGAGCAGAGAGTCAGGGCTGGGAACCAAAGACACCACTCCTTCACGTCCCCTTTCCTCCTCCCTACCGGGCTGCTTTCGTCAGCGCAGTATATTTCCAAAGATGCAGTATTACGCAACCCTTAAAAAGTTGTTTTAACGTAAGTCATGATATGGAAAAATGCTCATATGTATTTGTGTACTTATTCACAATAAAATTAGAATTTTATTCCAATGTGTATGGGAGGGAAATTTCCATGAACTTTTTGCCTACTTCCATTACAAAGACAATAAAAAAGGAAACAAGCCAAATAAAATTAGAATTTTAATTTAATTATATTATGCAGAAGTACACAAATATATATGAGCATTTTTCCATGTCATGAGTTATTTTAAAACAACTGTAAGGGTTGTGTAATATTTCATATTAAGTAATATGAAATATTTTAAGAGTTGCATAGCATTTATTTCATACTGCATAATCTTTCATTCCAATTACATTGTGCACAAGTATACAAATAATTATGTGTTCAAAAATGGTCAGAAACACACACGGGAAGATGTAAAACACTACCAATGGTTATCACTTCATTGTGAAAATAGGGAATTACAGGAAATTTTTTGTTATATTTGTATATATTTTTGTTATACTTGTATATATTTACTTAATTTTTGTGACTGAAATTATTACTTTTATAATTAGAAGAAACATATTTGAAAACAGTTTTTTAAGATAAAAATGAATTCAAGAAATAACTAAGAAAAACAGATCCTGTTTTCTCAGAAAAATTACAAATTCTTGGAATGCAACATCCCTTCCATGCTGCAGGTCCCTCAAAGACTCTGTGGAACACCCTCTCCCCTCCAGTGAACCTGAATCATATTGAAATGTGAATGAACAAAGAAACCTCTGAAATCAGCCACTGAAACTCTGGGGATATTTGTTACAGCAGCTGTATCACTGGCCTTCCCTGACAAGTGAGCACACAAACCATTTGTAGCGTAGCCTTGTCAAGAAGGAACAGAGGATCAGGAGTCTACCCAAATTATTTTTGTTAGGATGAGGGTGGGGGAGTTTTGTAGCCACAATACATACTACAGAAAAAGATCATTTCTTTTCCAACAAATACCAGTAAATGGATAATAATGGATTTTTCTAAGCCAAGGCTCAATTCATCCAAACTGACAACCTTGACAAAATTGACCTTTGCATGTCTAGTACTCCTCCCTGGGTCTCCTTTCCCCTCCATGTGCTTTTCTCCAAAACCTGCCATGCAGGAAAGGCTGACAAAATCCCTCGTGTTAAGATGCAAAAGACTGAGGAGGATAAACGGATAACTTCTCTCCACAGGGCATTTGCATTTTAACGGAGGAAAACTAACTTCCAATAATGGAATTTAAAAAGCGCCAACAGCCTGGGTGAAGGAGATATTTTGGGAGGCAAAGGGGCCTTTTTGATGACTCAGACATCAAACACTTGTAAGCTGCCACCTACCCTCCACCTCCTCATAAGGAGGTTCCTGAAGTCATCTTTCAAAGCAGCTCCACTCTGAAGAAGAGCTTCTTACCCAGGGCCAAACTGCCTTGTCATTTTCCTCACTCAGACTCAGTTCAAAGCAACATGCCCCGAGAGCCTGCTACGTACTCCTGTGCTAATGCTACAGGGAAGACAGAGAGTAGAATGCTGCTGTCTCTGTCCTCTCACTCACTATTGTATCTTCAGTGCCTGGCCCATGGAAGATGCTTGATAGAAAGGAAGGAGGAAGGAAGCAAAAGCATAATAACCAGTGAAAGAGGCATGATATGATTAGTGAAAAGATATTTCTACTAAGAGTCACAGAACTTGAGAGCTGACAGAGGGCATAGAACTCCAGCTCCTCTGAGACCAGCAAGGTCTCCTCAAGCAGCCTTAAAGAATAGTCATTACAGCTCTCCCTTAACTACTACTTGAAGATCCCATTCTGTGGCAGTCACTAAGGGAGCTGAACAATTGGGCTCCTATCATCTTTCTTACTGCTCCACCTGTACTTCAACCCCTCTCCCTTCTCCCTCCCTTCCCAATGGCCACAACAACACGTGGCAACCACCGCCCAAAGGCCAGGCTAACCTCTGGCTATACACACCAGCTGTCTCGAGCATCCTACATTTGCATCTCTCTGCCTGCTCAATCTGGCCCCTCAGTCTAGAATGCTTGAGCTGAATGCTTGGGCTTCCCTATTTCCGACTGGTAGCTAGTCCTTCAGTCCTGCTTCTGCGATACTAGTCATCTTTTGGGTCCACCACTAAAGCCCTCCATGACTCCCCTGTAGTCCCAACCATTTACTCACTCCTCCAAACGTCCACCCACGGTAATCTGTATCTATTACCACTTAAACACATTGCTTTGCTTTATAGTTTCCTAACTACGTCTTCCTGAAGGCTGGAGTCATTTGGTATTCACTTTAGAAGCCTCCTGTATTGGATTGAATAGTATCCCGCCAAATTTGTGTCCTTTCCAGAACCTCAGAATGTGACCTTATTTGTACATAGGGTCATCGCAGGTACAGTTAGTTAAGATGGGGTCATACGCTGGGCCCTTAATCCAGTATGACTGGTGTTCTTATAAGAAGAGAAGAAGCAGACACAGGGGGAGAGCCCCATGTGCTTACCAGTGACGTAGCACAAGCCAAGGAATGACAAGGACTACCGGCAACACCAGAAGCTAAGAAGGCGGCATGGGACTGAGTCTCTCCTAGAGCCTTCAGAGAGAGCACGGTCTTACTCACACCTTGATTTCAGGACACAGAGCCTCCAGAACTATGAAGAATACATTTCTGTTGTACTAAAGCCACTTTGTGGTAATATGTCATGGCACCCAGGGAACTAGTGTACCTACACAGGGTCTAAAGCCAGCACCTTCTCAGAAAGGGTCTCAAACATTTCCTAAACTGAATTAAAGAGTTTGGATTATTAGAAATTTTTTTTTCTCATTTTACGGAGCCTTTGGAGCAATATAAGACACACACTTCCTCGTTGTGTTATTTATCTGTGTTCACACTGACATTCTGTTACACAGTCTTGCAACAGTTCCCTCTTAGTGCACCAACCACTGGAATTCCGGCTGTTTAAAACCATTTCAAGCTATTAATTTTTTCTTCTTATTTGCCTAAAGTTCAGTATATGCAATAAATAAAACAAAATACTCTAAAGTTGGTTTTTTTTTTTAATTTTTGTATAAAAAAGACTATAGCACCATATGGTAGCAAATCACATTTTCCCAGAGACTTCTTGTATCAGAAACCCTATCTCGCATTCCAACTGGTTCCAGAGAGTTCTCTGTGACAACCCTAAATTTATGAAGAATTAAGAATTTCCAGTTGAGTCAACACGGATGAAGGGAGGGCAAGAACCTGGGCTGGTGAGCCCATCGCCGAGGGCCAACACCTACGCCTGGAAGGAAGCCTTCTGAAAGCTCATCACCTAAGTTGCGGTGGTACTGATGCGATTCGAATTGAAGTGGGCATTCGATAGTGACCAGAATCATTTCTGTGTGGGCTATTGAGTTTTACCTATTCACCCAGACTAAATAAATCAGTCCATCAACTTGGGCTATCTCTTGCGTACTCGGCTAATCAGATTCAACAATTTCCTGCTCAATTTTTTTTTTTCTGCCATGGGCATGGAAATGACATTGTCACAGACTGGTGACAATGAGTTATTGAAAAGAACTACTCAGTCTTTCAGGCCCTCGAATACTTCCCCCAGGCTTCCAGGCCTGTGTGGAGACCTGAGGTATCCATAGCAAATTCTGCAGGTAAACTTTTAATTGCTTTCTAGCTCACGTGGCTCAGGATTACTCCTCTCTGCACCCTCCTCCCTCCTCCCCGTGCTTCCCTCGCAGACTCACTCACATGGAGAAGTTGTGCCCAGAGGAAACCCAGTGGTCCGTTACAAGAATTTAGTATTTTGTTAACAGAGCTTGGTTTGTTTGTTGTCTTTAAAACAGAGGTGACTTCAAGAACAAATGTTTCATCACCTGCATAAGGGAATAAACTGGCAAACCAGATCTTACTGGAAGTTACTCACTGAAGCTTAGGTATAATTGGCTGCCCTCCGATTGCATCAAGATTTTACTGTAGGTCTTGTTTAATTCAATTCAGCGATCATTTCCTGAAAATCTAATACACGAAGACATAGCCAAGAGCTATCGGTGATAGAAAAACCATCAAGATGCAGTCTTCTGCCCTCACTTTGCCCACAATGTTTTTTCAGGCCACAGAAAAAACATAGCCCGCAGGTGACTACGACGCAGTGGCAAACACAACTGAGCTGCCACTATAAGCACAGACTTAGCACAGGTCCTGTGGTTGTGGTGTATCGGGAGTAGTTTTCCAGTTCATTTAACGTGTCTGTTGACCATATTCAGGGGAAGGATGTGGTTACCGAGTAGGAGGGACAGCTTGCGACCTTCCATTTGTTAAATCCGATGATATATCCAAAGGGCACATCTGCAGTGTCTGTAGAAAACTGTCATCGAAGGAAGTTTAGAAATATTGCTTAAAACCACCTGCTTTCTTTTTGTTTACGATGCCCACTGTGACAAAATCAACTGTTGTGATACTGTACCATCAGGCTCTTTTGCTTTCTAGAGGCGCTGAAAATCGAAACTGTACTGTTGGCCAATTAAAAACCAAAGGATGCAGAAGAGAGAATCTGGGTTTATCAAGTCATGTCTCTGTCTTTCTCAGAATCCTATCAGGTTTTCTTTTTCTTTTCCAGTTTTTTTTTTTATTGTTGTTCAATTACAGTATGCACCCCAATGTTCATAGCAACACAATTTATAATAGCCAAGTACTGGAAGGATCCTATCAGGTTTCTTCTTCCCGGACAGTGAAAGGAATCCAAGTAGCCCAGCCACAGCTGAGTCCCAGCTTGAAAGAAGCAATGAAGTTGTCTTGTGCCTGCGGCTCTGACACGGATACAGAATTAACCATGCCCTTAATATGCTTTAGGCTAATTTGATTTAAATTCTCAGAGACAACTGCACATCAGGGTCTGGTGCAGGTGAAAACCTCAATGGCTTCTGTGTCTGTACGAGCCTTCGGCACTGGGGCCTGCCTAGGGCATTGGCCCGCTTACCACTGCCCGGCCAGAGCCTCGGACATGAACCAGCGCTGACATTATAGAAGCATCGCCTCCACTAGTAACATCTGAGACCACAGCTGGGGCCTCCGGGCCCATGTGATCGTACTGTCTGTGTAATGGATGAGAGAGACACAGATCATTCCCTATGCAATGTAGTTTGGCTTTAAAAGACACACTTCCTCCTTCCCCAAACATAATCCACTTCACTCTCATCGTCACCCAAAACCAAGCTTCAAATAAGGAGGCAGAAGCCCCTAGAAGCTATAAAGCAAGCCCCTACAAGGGCAGCCTCCTGACAAGTCCCAGGAATTTGTGGTATGACCTTGAGACCTCCCTCAGGCTGGCCAGCAGGGAAGGCTCAAGCAGCCGCTTTGGATGTGTGAAAGGTTCCCCAGAATCTGGGGACTCTGGCAGAGCCAAAGGCAGACACCTGGGAGACTTGGGGAAGGTGTGAAGTTTTTGCACACTCAGGACTAGCCACCTGCAAGGATGAGAGCCAGGCAGGCCACTGGGAACACTTCTGAAGGGTCACAGGGTCCCTGGAGCAGGCTGTGGGGGATGCTTAGCCCCAGGACACTTGCAGGTGTCTGGGCGACTGAACAGACAGACATGCGGGGCATTGAGAAATGGGCAAGGAGAATCGGACAGGGAGAAACAGGATACTCTCAGAAAGGCAGCGTGGCCATAACTTCACGGGTTCCTGATTTCAAGACAATAAGGACCCCCTTTCAGCTAGAAGGAAGGTCAACACATCAGCTTTAATATGGCTCATGGTTTAACTCTGTCCCATCTTCACAGACAGATCTAAAGCCCTTGCAGCCTCAGCAGTGAGTGGTGATGAGACCACTAATCATTCTAGAATCTTCCATTCCAGGAAGCACCCATCATACACAGAGCTCCACTCTGCTGCCATCTGTCCCCTGAGGATAAATCTCCATAGGAATGTCCCAAGGCACAATGATGGCTCCTTTAAGAGGCTTTGGGTAGATATAATTCTAAACTTTCTGGAAGCAGGCAGAAGTAAGTAAGGACGGTCACCATTCTGTGTGGCTAAAGTAATCAGTAACTACAACTTTGGGGAATAAGAGAAGCCACAGAGATAAGAAATCGTCGGGTTGGAGCCAGGCCCTGCCTCTGGCACAGTCCGATGGCTCTGTGACCTAGTGACCGCCCTTCCCCTGTACGGTGGAGAGGGTGCACTGACCCAGGGTTAACGCTCACAAAAGTATCAGTTGTTACCTGAGCAGCAGTCACCTTTCTCCAGCCAAAAGGGAGATGGAGAGATGGAAAGAGAGAGAGAAAGAGAGAAAGAGAGAGAGAGAGAGAAAAGGGAGAGATTATTTGCCCTGCGCAAAAAGGAAGGAAAGGCTCTGAAATGTCAGTCACCTCTAGGTTAGGGCTAACAAAGCTGGGGAAGTGCCCTCTCTGTGGAAAGCTGCCCACAAACAAGTAAGAGATTTTGGCCAGAATAGCTGTGTCAGCTGAAGGAGAGCAGGCAGAAGGGGCCCCGCCCATGCTTCTGGATGTGCTCACCCCAGGGGTGGGGGAAAGGTCAACGAAAGGCCAAGCACACCTGAACTAATGAAAACTAATAGAATACAATTTACCCCTAGGTGTTCATATTTCTAGACTCGCTTTAAAAGATCTAGCACTTCTTGGCTACAGAAATTAGAAATTACTAAAATAATGAACATGCACTTCAGTAGTTTTCCATTTTAATGGAAAAGTTGTATATAGACCCTGATCTGCCAACCCCATCCCACCAACTAGTAGCAACATTAATTTGTTAAGCACTGGCAATATGCTAAACAGTCCTAACTTAGTCTTACATGCATTGACATACTTCATATAACTATCCTATAGGATACATAGTATAATTCTCCCCATTTTATATGAATGCATGGATTTTTAATAAATTAACTGATGGACAAGCAGCCATGAAGGATGGTGAGTTGTGTGCTGATTCCAATCAGATTTTTAAAAACAAGCAACGAGACTGAACTCCTCTGTGGCTATTCCAAAGACACAAAGCAGCCTACTGTGTTCCCTCATTCACTCCATTCCTCCAAAGCGCACCTGACTTAGGAGGAGAGACTGATGGGTCCCACCTTCTCTTCAAAAAGTAGTAGGCCATGTTCATCTACAGCAAGTAGCAGAATGAAAAAGGGAAAAACAAAAGTAGTGGTAGAATAAACAGATAACACTCCTTCCATTGCATACACACTATTGCCATGAAGAAGCGTAGATTCAGCCCTGGCTGGTGTGGCTCAGTGGATTGAGTGCCAGCCTGGGAACCAAAGGGTCACTGGTTCGATTCCCAGTCTAGGGCACATGCCTGGGTTGCAGGCCAGGACCCCAGTATGGGGTGCGTGAGAGGCAACCACACATTGATGTTTCCCTCCCTCTCTCTCTCCCTCCCTTCCCTCTCTAAAAATAAATAAATAAAATCTTATAAAGAAAAAAAGAAAAAGCTTAGATTCAGATCGTGATCTGCAGACTAGCAGAATGGCATCCTGGACCAGCCAGGGCAGCACCTTGTGCATGGTCCGTGGGTACTCTGTACATATGGGTTTCCCACACTTACGAGGCCCAGAGCCAGGAAGCTGGCTTCCGTCCTTTACTCAAATCACTTCACCTCAGAGGTGAAACAAAATGGGCATAAAAGACTCCCCAGATTCTCAGCCCCACCCCAGGCAAGGCCAGTGATGCCCAGATTGAGGAAGGGATAGACCCCAAAATGCCAGTGGCCAAGCAGGGGCCACTCTGCACATCTCACCTGGTCCACAGAACTGTGATGAGGCTGCAGAACAATAATTCATAGGGACTGCTTTTGGAAAGTTAAAAGCAAGAGCTCTACAAGTGAGTGCCGCTGGTGGTGGTATTATTTAGAAATCGTTTTCAAAGGCTGATACATTTATAGACATTCATTTAAATCCCTTCCTGGTGATACTGGGACACAACCCCATATCTGCAGACCAGAAAGCAGATGGCCAATGGAAGCTGCCAAGGGGTGGGACCACTAAATGGCCCAGATCTAAATGGAGGGCTGAGGACATAAGGTTTGGCATAGGAGTCCTGGGATCGCAGGACTTTGGATCAGGAGGGGACCCCAGGGATCAAGAAGCGCACACCCCTCATCTTGTCAATAAGGAAACAAAGGTGCAGGGAGGACTCACTGTACCCGGACATGTGGATTCCCCCTTCCCCACTCCCAGCCCTGGTGCCCTCTAACCTACTTCTGTCTCTACTAATTTAACTACTCTTCATATAAGTGGAGTCATCCAATATTTGTTCTTTTGCGTCTGTCTGGCTTTTTCCATTTAGCGTAATGTTTTCAAAACTCATCCATGGTGCAGCATGCGTCAGAATTCCGTTCCTTTTTATGGATGCGTAATACTGCGTTGTGTGTATAGGCCACATTTTATTGATCTGTCCTCCTCCTGAGACACACTGGAGAGGTTTCCACCTTTGGGCTACTGTGAATAATGCTGCTGTGGACACTGGGTATTGGTTTGAGTCTACAGGCTGCAGTGTTTTTGAAAAATTCTGTTCTTAACAAACTCTTACACAGCGTTTACCATGCGTCAGGAGCTGCCTGCTCCAAGTATGACCTCATCCCATAACCCCTGTAAGATAAGAATTACTATTACCCCTATTACTATTACTATTACTATAACCCCTGTAAGATAAGAATTACTATTACCCCTATTACTATTACCCCTATTACTATGACTATTACTATAACCCCTGTAAGATAAGAATTACTATTACTCCCACTGGGCAGAGAAACAGGCACAGAAAGGTTAAGTGGCTTGTCCAAAGCTGGATTCAAACCCAGATCGTCTGAGAGGGTGGCTAGGAGGTCAGAGCAGGGACAGGAAATGCAACGGTTATGATGATAATGGGCCTTCCAATGGCTTCCTCCCAGGGTAAGAGCTGCAGCCTTCAGCGTGGCCCCAGAGGCCCACGCGTTCTGCACTGCTCTCTCCCTCACTTCCAGACGTCTCCAACCTCATTTCCTGGTGCTGCCTGCGCTGCCTCCCCCCTCTCAAACGCGGCAGGTAGGTGCCACCTCAGGGCCTATGCACTTGCTTTTTCTCTCCCTGGAACATTTGTACACCAATATGCCTCACCTACTCCCCTCCTTGGGGTCCTTTCTCAAGTGTGAGCTTCTCAAACAAGGCCTTCCTCCATACCCCATTCACAATCACAGCCTCCAGCCCACACGCCCTACTCCCACTTCCCCATTTCGTTTTCCCCCGGGGCATTTATAGGCTTGGACCCCCCGCACCTAGAACGCTGTAGCAGGCTCTCAACAACGCTGAACTGAATCAAGGAATGCCATGCATCCACCAGCACTTAAGAGTTACACCACTTTTCCAGCGTATTATTCCTTGGTTTTCATAAAATAACTGAAAATGTCTTAGAGGAATCGCACAAGGAGGTTCAGACTTTATACCTCCCACTGGTTCCGAGCAGGTCCTGGTGGCCCCAGGCAAAGCCTGTACTTTAGCACAAGGCGGGTAGGGGCGGAGATTGGGGTTGGTGAGGATTAAGGAGCACTGGGCGGGAAAACAGCCTGGCTGCCAGGTCTGGCCTGGAGCCCTGGGAGCACACCCGCCTGCCTCAGGGAGACAAGGTGCCCTGCCAGCTTCCCAGTGAAAGCCTAGAGGCAAAACCATGTTTCAGAATCAGAAATCCTCTTCCATTTGCTTCATTCTGCCACAGAAACTAGGGCACTGGTTTGCAAGGCGGACAATCGCTGAGCCAGTCGCGGTTTCAGAAACTCCTGGATTACTCCTCCAGCTCCAGATGCACAGATACACTGTGCTGCCTTTGCTGGAGCATCAGCTCCAGCCCCAAAGACGGATTTCACATTAAACAGGAGGCTTTGTGTCCCCAGACACATGTTTCATTCTCCACCTGGACTCTTCCCACCCAGCTGTCCCAAACTTCCATCCATTTGCAGTAAAAACCAGCTCAAACCACATCTCTGCAAAGAAGCCTGGTCTGAATCAACCTGTTCCTCTACCCCATCCGTCCCCTATAATTAATTTCTTCTTATTGAATTCCCACAGCATTTTGTAACATTATTTTTACATTCTCATACACTACCTTTTACCAAAGTTTTGACTGTGTGTCTTGATCTCCTACTACATATGTATACCCTTCCTAAGCAAGAGAGCCAGTTTCTTTCACCTCTCCACGCCCCTGAGGCATCCAGTGCAGTCCTAGCACAGAGCTGGCACTCGGTACTTGACTCCTAGATGAATGAACAAGCAGGAGATCAGCTACAGGGAGAGCAGGACGGGCTATGGCTAATAGCTCAGCCTGGATTCCTGTAACAGCCACCCAGCCCGGGCTCTCTGACCGAATCTGACCTGCATGTTGCTATCGCTTTACACTATTTTTATCAAATTACTCCCTGCTCGAAACCCCACTTATTGGAGTTGTAAACTGATTGCCTCTCGGAGAATGCACTACCTCCAAAGCATATCAAGAGTCTTCAAAGGTTCATATCCTTTGTCCCAATAACCTTTTTATGGACATTAACAGATCAAAATCTAAAAGACAAAGAAACATTCATTCCAGGAGCCTCTATGTCATCTTTGGTTTGGTTCCTCCTTTTCTCTCTTTCCCCACATATAGGCAATCACGCAGTTCTATTAATTTTGCCTCTATTTGTTTCTGGAACAAGTGCAACTTTCTCATCCACACTGACACTGTTGTCTCTCACCTGGATTGCTGTACCAGCTGCGCTAACTGCCCCCAGCCTCCAAGCTCGCCCTATCTAATTTACTCTGCATGCAGTGACTCGCTTATTCTACCAGGTGGTGCTGAGTGCCGGTCCTCCATGCTCAGGCTCTTCAGTGCCTCATGAGATAGCCCCTGACCCTCTCTGGGGCACACAAGGCCCTTGTGACTGGCCCTACCTTCTCCACCTGCCTTCTCTCACCCCACCTTCTCACACACCTGCACTCAGATGCACCGAAACCTGAATTTCGCAGCCGTGCAGACCCGTCTTACTGCCTGTCGTTCACATAGACTGGTTCCCCTGCCTGAACTGATGCCTCCTCCCACTGTCCTCATCCCCCTTCTCACCTGGCCAACTTCCTACTTATCCTGCACATTAGGACTCTTCTCTGAGCTCCCAGCCAATCTGGCCCGCTCCCCGGCACCCAGCAGACCTCCCCATCTCGTGCACCACTGTGCAGTATCACCACCAGCTGACCTGTCCCCTTGCCATCCCATATATCAATAACTGTTAGCTTCTCTAGGGCAGGGGCTCCCTCAATTTCAGCACCAAATCCCCTGAGGCCACCTGGCCCTGTGCCTGGGGCTAACAGGAACTTCACATATAACTCCTAAATGACTGAGGAAGCAGCTGCTGAAGGGTGAGACCATCTGTTATCCCCCTACTCAGAGCTCAGTCCCTACCCCGTTCACACTACTGGGGCTCTGTTGAAACTCAAATGTTAAAACTAATCTAAATTTTTCTCCTTAAAGTAAATACATAAAATAATTAAGAATATGTTCACTGAGACTCTACTGATAAAAGGAAAGAACTGGGAACAACCTACACATCTATTAATTATTTTTTTAAAAGATTTTATTCATTTATTTTTAGAGAGGCAGAAGGGAAGGAGAGAGAGAACAAGAGAAACATCAATGTGTGGTTGTCTTTTGCATGCCCCCTACTGGGGTCCTCCTGGCCTGCAACCCAGGCATGTGCCCTTGGCTGGACATCGAACCAGTGACCCTTCGGTTCACAGGCCAGCACTCAATCCACTGAGCCACACTAGCCAGGGCTTAATAATTAGAGAACTGTTAATTAAAAATAATTCACATTGGTTTGCGAACATTTATATAATTGTCAGTAAACAATATTGTGCGGTAAAATGAATAAGGGTTTGGGGTCAGAAATCCTGGCTTTACTTGCCATCTGTGTGGCCTGGAGCACATCACCGAGCCGCTGTGACAGTTCTGTGAGATGGGAGGCTCCCGCTTATCATATGGGTTGTTGGGACCATAAAATGGGACAATGTATATAGGCATTTTTTTTACCTTTTATAACACTACACAAATAAAAATTCACTCATATGACCATTATGGTGACTCTTACAGAAAAATGTTTATAATGCAAAGTGAGAAAAGCCATATATATTAGTTCCCCCTTTTCTGAGGGGGATCTCTTCCAAGACGCGCCGTGGGTGCCTAAACCTGTGGGTGGTACTGAGCCCTGTATGCGTATTACCGTGTTCCTATACATACGCACCTATGACAAAGTCCAATTTACAAATTAGACACAGTAAGAAATTGGCAACAGTAGGTAATAATACAGAACAATTACAGCAATATGCTGTAATAAGAAGTTATGTAATGTGGTCTCTCTCTCTCTCTCTCTCTCTCTCTCTCTCTCTCTCTCTCTCTCTCTGGCTCCTAAGTGACTAACTGGGGAGCAGCATTTCCAGGGTGAATGCGCTGAACAAAGGGACAAATTGTGACCCAGAACGGACACAGCAGGATGGTGACAGATTTCATCACCCTACTCAGAACCACCTACGATTTGAAACCTACGAATTGTTTATTTCTGAACATTTCCAGTTAATATTTTCAAACCACGTGGAACTGAGACCATGGAAGGTGAGATCGTGGATAAGGGGGGATTGTACAAATATGTGTCCAACTATGTAAATTATGTGTACATTTAGATAGAGACTGGAAGGAAGTAGGCAGAAATGAAAAATCTTTGGGTCAGAGTAGGGGTCGGCAAACATTTTCTGTAAAGGGTCACATGGTAAATATCCCCAGCTCTGTGGGCCATACAGTCTGTCACAGCTCCTGAACCCTGCCCGTCGTGGCCCAGAGCAGCCACAGACAACGCACACACAAGCGTTGGAACACACAAGTGTGTGTTCCAATACAACTTCATGTATGGACACTGACATCTGAATTTCATGTCATTGTCCCATGTCACAAAGGGTCATTCTTCTCTTTTGCGTTTCTTCAGCCATTTCAAAATACAGGGTCCAGCACAAATAACACCCCCTTTTTTATTACAAAATCATAAGCATGTGATTCTGTAACACAACAATGTCACACTCAAGCACACCGTATGACATTTTTGGTGAACTGTTCAAATTGCTGTCCACCTCGTGTGAGACATTCACATACCCTACCACCCACACTCAAGCAAGCCTTACTTCTGCTGGCCCCCAAAACCATTCTTAGCTCACGGGGCATAAACAGGTAGTGAGCTAGTTCTGACCCATTTGCTGATCCCTGGGCACAGTATGTGCAAACTATTTTCTTATAATTTTCCTTAATGTTTTTACATAATTTTTACATTTAAAAAGGAAAAAAAATAAGATACCATGAATTCCCTGGGGTCTTCCCGAGCCATTCAAAATTGACCGAGCTTAACGCAAACACGAGTCAGCACCCACCCCCTCCTCTGCAAACTCACTACCATAACCAGCCATCACAGTCCCCACTTCCAGCCCCAGGCCTCCTTGGAGACCCCAGCACGTGACTTGTTGATTCCTCCGCTTCGGCACTGCAAGTCCCCTTCTGGTAGTCAACCCTGACAGCCCAGATCCGACCAGTTTCCTCAAGACCTCCAAGGAGTGTTTCCTGCACGACCACAGTCCAATTAGATGACTCTTTGGATTTAGTAAGTAATTTGAGTATACACTTTTTACACTGTTCCCAGTTGTTACATCCCAATACATGCTCTCTCCCGACACAATAGCAAGATCAAGGGCATGGCCCATCGTGTTTTCTGCTAGTCTCCCACATCCCTCAGCATCTCCTAGAGCACCCTACACACAACAAGAATTCACAAACGCTGGTTGGGTAAGTGGTGAGAAGAAAGCCCAGTCAATGAACGGGGTGCACCAGCAGATGGCCCAGGTGGCTGCTGTTGATTTTACTAATGATGTGGTCAGCACTCTCTGCCACAATCAGCCATATCGCCCACTATAATTTTTCATCTGGTCATTATTTTGGCACGTTCCAAGCTGCTGCGAAAGTAATTACATTCTGTGCACAGAGCCACTCATCCAATTACGGTTTTAGCAACCGCATTATGAGATAACATTATATAAAGATTCTATGAATCAATTGGCTGGGCATAGGAGGGTACAGGGAGGCTTTTTTAAAGGAAGAATGGTGAACCAACCATGTGAAGTCCGCTTTAATCAAACACAGTATTCTGAAAACAGAAGTCAGTGAGGAAAAGATGAGCAAGCCATACAGACACAGTAGAACAAGAAGAGAAACAGATGTGTAAGTGGTAGGCAAGTTTCGTCCCCTTAGATGTGACTGGTACAGCTCCAGGTACAGAGCCTCTTGTTGGGCTTCCTCCAGAGCGCCACCTACTGCTCAGCAGGGGGAGGGCAAGTGGAAAGCTGGCAGATGATTTTCTTGCTTCTCACTCCATTCCTCTCATTCCTTGAACCAGGGCCCCAGAACGTGTCCAGTTCCTCGTACTAGCTGCCACTGATGCAGACTAATAACTAGCGTGCCAAATACTGTGCTAAGTGCTTTGCATACATCATCACATTTTATCTTACAGTAACTCCACGAAGTGGGTACTTTCACCCTCATTTCAATCAGGATGTAGGAACATCTGACAAACACTGGTTTGAGAGACCTGTTTCCTGTTGAGTGGCTCCCATTTGCCAGGCACGGTGTGGTACTGTGCAAATAAGATGAGTTCTGTCTTCATGGAACTCACCTTCTAGTGGGAGAGAGAAAAAAGAAGCCAATAAAAAGTTTCGCTAGATAGTATCTGAATGTGTAAATGCTATCAAGGACATAAATTGATGAAATGGGTAAAGAACTATTCTTAATGAACAGGGGGAGCAGGAGAGATATTTCCCCAGACAGCCTCAGCCTAAGCATGCAGTGAGAATCTATTCAGACTCAAATAGCACACTCGAGGGTCTGAGATACAAATCCCCGGGGTGGGGGGGGGGGGCGGGCAATGTGAAAAGGGGGAGAAGCAGAAGCCTGTGTGCATCTGGGAAAACTGGAAAAACACACAAAGGAAAATACAGATAATGGGGTTTATAAGGCATAGGATGCAGTGGAAAAAGTGAACTGGAGACACTTAAGCTAATGTGTGTCTAGCAGAATGTTCTCAATGCTTTAAGAGCATTAGAACATGCTGCACATGTAATTTATGTGACATGGCAGGGTTGCTGCGACATCTGCTAGTCACTTGCTGGTTTAATCTGCCCGGCAGAAGCAGTTCCTTTCCAGATATTCCGCCGGTCATGGTTTTAGGGATTAATGGGATAAGGTTTCCTCAGGCATAGAAAAACATATTGGTAATGGGATAAAATCTAGTAAATTATGCTTTTTCTGTAATGGTGCAATTGCATTATTGTAGCTGTGGACTAGTTATTGTATATGAAAAGTGTTAGACTTTTCAAGGAAAAAGGCGAAACAACACGGTGCAAGCAGAGATTCCCTAACTGAACTCTGGCCACCTCGCCTGAGCCCTCTTAAATGAAACCAGCTCCATGCCACACACGCTTGCCTTGGTCTCCCTCCTCGTCTCCTTATCTCCTCTTTTCCCCAGCACCCAACTCAGGGCCATGTCTGAGGACTTGTCTCTTCACAGGGTCATACCATCCCCCTCACCTCTGGCCACAAAGCCCACCCAGCTCCTTCACACCTTTATTCCTACTTCACCGATCCTTCAGGCACATGGCTACAAGCCCTGAATTTTCTCTCGCTCTTCTCTGAATCTCTAGTATGTCTGTGAACATGACTGACTTTTGGTTTTGTTTGTGCCTTCTCTTATTTCTGGATTAATCTCAGCAAAGTGTTGTCGATTTGGGGAGTCTCTTCGAAGAACCAAATTTGACACTGATGATCTTGCCTTTGTATTTTTTTAATGCTTCTGCTTTCATCTTTATTAATCTTCCTGCTGCTGTTTAAAGATTGATTCTGGTTTTTACAATACTAACTTAAATGAAGTCTTATCTCATTTTCAAATCTTTCTTCTTTACCACTAGAAGTATTTAATATTTTAAATTGCCATCTAGTATCTTAGCTTCATCCTGCAAGTTTTGATATGTAGTACTTTCGTCATCTGATAGGCCTAAATACTTTCCGATCTCCATTATTAGTTCTTCTGAGACCCATACATTAGTCAGAGCACTATGTACTTGAACCAGCTCACACCAGCTCAAGGGAGTACTTGTTAAACTTCCAGGAATTTTGAGAGCTGCTTGTGAAACACACCCATTACTCAAAGTTACATAAACTTAAAATTAAATAAATTATATTAAAATCAAAGCAACAAATAATCAAAACGCAGTACTTCCTATTTTGTCCCACGTTACTGTTAGCCATGCTGTTGGGGTTACTGTGTCTGCTGTGTCCGGTGGTGAGAACTTTACACAGCGAAGTGCTGTCTGCGTGCGTCTCTGCCCAGGGACGGTCAGTGCCTCAGGCTGGCGGCCCGAGGTCTGCTATGGAGGAAGCATTTAGACCATAGAAATCAGTAAACTCTCTAAATCGGGATATTTTTTCTTCTGAAAAGTGAGTTGTTAAATTTTATACATTTTTATACTTATTTTCTAGTGTATGTTATTTTAGAACTTAAAGCAGCTTTGAAAATGCTGTCTATGCTGAGAGCACTAGTGGGTTCGTGTCTGTCCAATCCATTATCGATTGGGTCTTTAACAAGTGGATGTGATCAGAAACACGTGGTAGTTCACCTTCAGGGTCAAGGTACAGAAAAGACCCCTTGGTCCTTAAACATCCACCCAGGTGCAAATGCCTGGGACCTTACGTAGGTATTCCAAGTTCTATTTATGCTCTGTTGGCTCGTGCTCCCTATCCAACATAACGCAGTTTTTTTTCCTATTATTTCTCCCCAAACACCACCCACTAAGTTGTAATAATAACATCATGCCTGTGAATAGTGCTTGAGAGATTGTGAGGCATTTTTTTTTATACACGGTGGCTCCTAACACTAGCAGGGACCCAGTGGGGTGGACATTCTCATGTAGAAGGCTGCCTCCCGTGTTCGGCGTCTGGGACTTACTTGCAGACCAGATTGAATTTAGATGCCAATTCTCTCCTGCCCCACCTTTGTAATTCCAGACTAAGGAGTTTTAATCTTTTTTTGTCGGTCCTCATCTGGAAACCTCTCCATCGCCTTAATGATTTTCCGTTGCCCTAAGGTAACTTTGAAAAAGGCTTATTTATACAGAGAGAAAAGAAAAGAGAAAGCCCTGCTTTTAACAAAGAAGCTGTCAAAATTGGCAAGCTCCTTTATTTCCTGATGTAGACAGTCATTGGAAGAGGCAGTAGAAATGAGAAATTGATTTAAAAAATTCTTTTCTCGCTGCAGTGGAAAACGATCAGGGCAACCATCATTTCGGTCACAGAGCACAATGCAACTTTGTTTGCTTCATCGGCAAAGTTTTGCGTCTGGGGGGCAAGCGTGCGCTGAAGTCCAAGGAGGGCCGCACTGCGTTCACGGCAGTCCTGAGTCTTAGTGGCTCTTCAAGCGACAGGAAAATTTCAGCCAAATATCTTTTAAGAATTAAAAAAAAATCCCTCTATAACAAATTGTTTCTACAGTCTTGTTACTAATATGAGTTTTGTCTCATCTCTCTCCTTCCATTCACTGCCAAGTGTGTCGAAAGAACAGTTACACGGGCTGTCTGCCTCCCATTTCCTTAGCCTTCTACTCTTGTTTGTTTCCATCACCATTTCTCCCCACTACTCCCCCTTCCACCTCCACCCACCCTCCTCCCGGCCACAATCTCCGCACTGTTGTCCCTGTTCCTGAGTTCTTCCTCTTTCTTTTCTGTTTTGCTCAATCCTTCCATCCCCCCCGCACCCCTCCCCGAGCTGTTAGCCTGCTCTCTGTCTAGGAGTCTGTCTTTATTTTGCTTGTTAATTCAACTTGTTCATGAGACTCCATGTGAGTGAAATCATATGGTACTTTGACGTCTGGCATCCACCATCCAGTTCATCTGCTCTCTCGCGCATCACAGTGATGCCTAATCATCAAGTTCAATGACTTTTCCTCATTCTCTGCACCCACTGCATATGACTTTCATGTCTCTCCTTTTAGCCCAACTTCTCTCCAAACTTCCTGGTACTGCTTTTATTCTGATCCTGGGATATCTCAACCAGGAAATCACATTGGCACTTCAAGTTCAACGTATCCAAAAGGGAAACAACATAACTGGAATAGATTTATTTCAGGTGCATGCTCAGTGACATCACAAAAAAGAGAGAGAGGGAGAGAGAGAGATATCACTTTCTTTGTCTATGGCCCCTAGATTTATTCTGTTTTGTTGTTGTTGATTTTTAGTATTTGAGACAGTGCTTTTTTTTTATTGTTGTTCAAGTACAGTTGTCTCCATTTTCTCCCCATCACTCCCCCCCAACTCCACCCATCCCCACTTCTCTCTCCCCTGACCCCACCCTCCCTTGGTTTGGGTTTTTTTTTTTAATGTCTGGAAATATCTTTATTATGTCCTCATGCTCAATTTGCCAGAACATGACATTCTTTTTTTTTTCAATTTTTAAATTATTTTATTGTTGTTCAATTGCAGTTGTCTGCATATTCTCCCCACCTCTGTACCCAACTCTAGCAAAAACCCACCTCCCTCCCCTGCTTCCACCCTCCCCCTTGGTTTTGTCCATGTGTCCTTTATAGTAGTTCCTGAAAACCCTTCTCCCCACTATCCCTTCCCCCCTCCCCTCTGGCTATTACTAGATTGTTCTTAACTTCAGTGTCTCTGGTTATATTTTGTTTGCTTTTTTCTTCTGTTGATTATGTTCCAGACTTATTCTCTTTGTATCTATAATCTTTCTATTAATGGAATCACCATCCTCTGAGACAGACAGAAATTTGTTACAACAGGGACTCTTCTCTCTGTCAACCCATATCCTAATCAATCACCAAACCATATCAACTGGACCAATAAAACAAAACTCCCATCTATCCTTTCATCCCTTCTTTTCTAATCAAATTTACCGTATTTTTTGGACTATAAGATGCACTTTCCCCAAAAAAAATTTGGGAGGAAATTGGGGGTGTGTCTTATAGTCCAACTGTAGCTTACCTGGCTCCCTGGGGGGGGCAGGGGGGCTGTGGTGGAGCGGGGTTTGTTTTCCTATTTTCCTCCTCTAACACCTAGGTACGTCTTATGGTCTGGTGCATCTTATAGTCCGAAAAATACGTAATATCTCCAGTACCATTTGTCTTTTTTTTTTTCTCACTGTGCCTTCTTTATTTTATTTCATAGCAAGAGTAATAAAACCTTTTAAAGGTAAAAAAGTCAACTATAATTTTGTCAACCATACAGTTAACATTCCCTTCTGGTGTAGGCTTAGTATACATAATTTTACACAATTTGATTATAGCAAAATATCATTTTAAAGCCTATTTTCTTTTATTTTGTGAATACCCAGTCCTTGCAGCTATTTTTGAATGGAAACCTCATATTTTATCATTTTCATATGAACCATTTCAGGTAATTTGTAGAATCCCAGGAATACACTACACACAGAATCAGTGAATCTGTTAATAAAGATAGCTTTACTTCCTTCTTTCTACTCTGAATGCCTTTGACTTCTTCCTTCCTTCCTTCCTTCCTTCCTTCCTTCCTTCCTTCCTTCCAAATCTCCGGGATAAAGCATTCGGTTTCTCGCCATTATGATGTTAGGTGTAGTGTTTCGTAGATGCTCTCTATCAGTTTGAGGGGATTCCTTTCTATTCATAGGCGTTGAGAGTTTTTATCACGGATGGGTGTTGGATTTTATTGAATGCTTTTTCTGCACCTATCAAAGTGATCACATGGCCTTTGTCCTTTATTCTATTAATGTGCTATATTACACTAAGTAAATTTTGGATGTGAAAGCAACTATGCATTCCTGGGGGGTGGAAATCCCTTTTCATCATGGTGAATAATTCTTGTTATACGTCACCAGATTAGGTCTGCTAAAATTTTGTTCAGAAGTTTCGTGTCTACATTCCTAAGAGATACTGGTGTATTGTTTTCTGATATCTTTGCCTTTGTTATCATAATACCACTAGTCTCATAAGGTTTCAATGTGCTCCTTCTATTTTCAAAAGAATTTGTTCTGTTATTGCCATAGATTTCACATCTAAATACATTATATATTCAACAATACATTATTATAATTATTGATTTATACAATTTTATGTCTTATAAGGAAGTTAAGAGAAAAATAATAAGTTATATTTAAAAGTCATTTTTACTAACCCACATATTTACCATTTCTGATGCTCTTCATCTCTTCCTGGGGATGCAAGTTAGATCTAAGGCAATTTCCTTTCATCCTAAAGGGCTTCATCTAGTATGTCTAGTAAAGAATGCCTGCTAGCAACCAATTACCCCAGTCTTTGCTGGGAGCATCTTAGTTTACTTTCATCTCTGAGGGATCGCTTTTATGAATACAGGGTTTTTGGTTGAATTTGGTTGAATAGAATTTTGTTTTTGTTTTCAATTTTAGCACTTTAAATGGGTCATTCTATTGTTTTCTGGCCTCCATTGTTTCAGATGAGAAGTCAACCTTAACTGTGTCCATAAGCCCACTGGTCATTTTCTCCTGCAGCTTTCAAGTTTTTCCCTTTGTTTTGTGCTCTGTTCATTTCTGCTTGATCTTTTTCTCTCTCTGTTCTTCAGATTAGATTATTTCTATTGATCTAGCTTCAAATTGTATTTTTTTTGGTCACTTTCAATCTGCTGTTTAGCTCCTCTAGTGAGTTTATATTTGTTATTGTACTTCTGAATTCCAGGAGTTTTATTTAATTCTGTTTTATTATTTCTAGCTCCTTATTTGTTGAGTCATTGCTGTCATACCTTTCTTTAATTCTTTAACATAGTTACATTTAGTTCCTTTTTTAAGTTTTTAATTTTTATTATTGTTCAATTACGGTTGTCCCACTTTTTCCCTCGTTGCTCTCCCCTGCCCTGCCCACACCCTACCACCGTCAATCCGCATCCCGTTGTCCATGTCCATGGGTCCTTTATACACGTTCCCTAACTCGACCATTCCCCCTCTTTCCCTTCCTTACCCCCTTCTTCCCTCCCCTCTGGTCACTGTCAGTTTATTCTTTATTTCCAAGTCTCTGGTTCTATTTTGCTCATTTGTTTGTTTTGTTCATTAGGTTCCACTTATAGGTGAGGTCATATGGTATTTGTCTTTCACCACCTGGCCTATTTCACTTAGGACAATGCTCTCTAGTTCCATCCACGCTGTTGTGAAGGGTAGGAGTTCCTCTTTCTAGCAGCTGTGTAGTATTCCATTCTGTAAATGTACCACAGGTTTTTGATCCACTCATTTACTGATGGGCACCTAGGCTGTTTCAAGCACTTGGCTATTGTAAATTGTGCTGCTATGAACATTGGGGTGCATAGGTTCTTCTGAATTGGTGTTTCAGGGTTCTTAGGGTATAAGCTTAGCAGTGGGATCACTGGATCAAAAGGCACTTCCATTTTTAATTTTTGAGGAACTTCCATACTGTTTTCCACAGTGGCTGCACCCATCTGCATTCCCACCAACAGTGCAATATGTCCCCTTTTCTCCACAACCTTGCCAGCACTGTTGCTTGTTGATGTGTTAATGATGGTATCTCACTGTGGTTTTAATTTGCATCTCTCTGATGACTAGTGATGTTGAGCATTCTTTATATGTCTCTGGGCCTTTTTGGAGAAATGTCTACTCAGGCCCTTTGCCCAGTTTTTAATTCGGTTGTTTGTCTTCCCGTTGCTTAGTTGTATGAGTTATTTATATATTTTGGAGCTCAAACCCTTGTCTGACATACCATTGGCAAATATGTTTTCCCATATGGTTGGTTCCCTTTTCATTCTACTGATGTTTTCTTTAGTCATGCAGAAGATTCTTAATTTGATATATTCCCATTTGTTTATTCTTTCCTTTATATCCTTTGTCCTTAGGAGATATATCAGCAAAAGTATTGCTGTGTGGGATATCTGAAACTTTTCTGCCTATGTTTTCCTCTAGGACTTTAATGGTGTCACAACTTACATTTAATCATTTAGTTCTTTGAACATGTATATAATTTCTTTGAAGTCTTGGTTTGCTAAACTCAATATCTGGGGACATCAGGAGGCAGGAGTTTTTTCCTTACTTTATTTTTATTGGTTACACTGTTACAAATGTCCCCATTCTCCCCGCCACTTTGCCCACCTCACCTCTGCCCTCACCTCCCCTTCCCTCTGGAGGCAGTTTCCATCGACTGATTTTTTCTGAACATGGGACACGGTTTACTATTTCTTTGCATATCTTGCTATGTTTTGTTGAAAACTGGACATCATAGATGATACAATGATAGCAACTCTAGGTACTGATACTCTCCCCTTGAAGGTTACTGCCGTTGTTTGCTTATTTAGCCACTCATTTCAGAGAAATCAATGAAATCTGCCTCTTTCACTGTGTGTGGTCATGATGTTTCTGATGAAATCTTTTTAAAAACTTCATTGTTGTTGTTGTTTTTATTTTTAAGTCTGAACTCTTAAGGTTCACCCCTCTGGCTACATAGCTTGGCAGTCAGTCAATGACTGGATAGATGACTTGAACGAACACCTCCAGCTCATATAGGAGGCAATAATTAATTAGTGAAATCCGAATTAGTGAATAGGATGAAGTTTTATTACATTTATCACATTATCTTTAGCCTCTGACAAAGTAACACCAAGAGATTCTGGCAGAATATTTGTTAATAAACAATGATCTTTTTAATGTGGCAACATCATTAACATATCACAAAATGCTAAATTATGTTAGGAATTTGCATTTTAAATATATTCTTTCCTCCTCTGTCCACCTCTTTCATCTCATTTTCTCTGGAAAGGGCTTCCTTCTCGGTCGGCAAGCTTTAGTGCAGGTTTTGTCTGAAACAACCGCAAATGTGTACAACATGCAATAGGAACCTGAATGAGGTATGTGGGCACAAATGTGAACCTGACGCCCAGATGCAAGTCAGACACACCAAAGCGGCCGCAATGGAGAGAACTGAGTGGGACCTGGAGGGCAGAGAAGATCATCTTCCGTAATCGGTGTTCAAAAGAATCTACAGATAACAGGGCTTGCTGCCTCAAGTGTGCTTTCCAGAACTCATTCTAACGCGAGGTTTACAGGTAGCACGTTGTTGAAAGCCGATGTCCCTTCTCTCTAAAGTACTTCCAAGAAGCAATCAGCTTAGGAGTTCACTGGAGTAAATGTCTCATAAACTAAGAACCTGAGATGTTAAAAAGGATATTAATAAGAGATGATATAAAAATGGCATGTGCAGATGAACAAGCGGGTCAGTGGAAAGCTCAGAGAAAAATGAATAAAGTGCACTATTTTAGGATATAATCCAAGGCAGAAAGAGATCTTATCTTTTGCAGCTGAATTATCTGGTCATGAGAAGGAATAGGCAGTGATAGGCAGAGAATAAGAATCCATCCAGTTCTCTGCTTGGATCCTCAGCTCTCCATAAGGAGACAGAACCTGAGACATACTGAGAAACAACAATATAAGAAGCTATGAGAACAGGCATCACAATGTACCAGGCAATGTGTATGTGCGTATGTGTATATGACAAGGCAGGCGTTGCTACCTACATTTTACGTAGAGAAATACGACGCCTAGTTATAGATGTTACCCTGGTCCTTTAGCTCCAGAGCCTATGCATTATCCACTCTGACGTCTTCTGAAATCTTCATTAGATATCTTGAACCTGGGGAGAAGGTTTCATGACTAGCCCATAATTGGAACTCTTACATCCTTCTGTCTAAGTAATACTTTGGCTTTCTGGAACAAATCCTTTCCATGATTGGAGTAACATGCTGAGGTCACTCAGTTAAGGCCACTCCAGATTTTTCCTAGTCCAGGTAGATAGCACTTACGGCATATTTAGGCAGGGAGTCCAACCATGTCTTATTCTACACATTGACCATGCTGGACTGATATGCCAGGGAACTAATTGCCAAAAAACAAAGCTGAGCATTAGCAATATGGCAGCTGCAGGAGCTACATCTAGCACATAGGGCTCCTCAGTCCACGAGTCAGTCATAGAAGAAATGAATCACCCTTTATCACACCATGGCTATATGAAGAAAATCACCATCATGAAAAATGAAAAGCCAGTGTTTCGCCTCTTTAATGAATGAGTAGGAGTGACTGAGTGGCTGTCCCAAGTGAATTATGTCATTAGCATTGGGGAAAGCTTCTCAAAATAAAAATCTCTCGATTTGCTAGCTATAAATACTATCTCAAGTAGGAATGACATAATCTGAAGCTAGGTTCACTTCTTCTCTAATATGTTCCAATTGCCCAAAGAGCATCTATATGTTCAAAGGGAAGCAGAAATGGGGCTAGCATTTTAGTGACTCAAGCAAAACACGCTGGGAAACTTCTGAGATGCTCCCCCACCATCCCACACACATCAGAATTGTTTTCTTTGCTCCAGCTGTCTTCATTTACACTCAGTTCTGGAAGTGAAGACTGTCTGGGGACAGAGGAACGAGTTAACATGGTCCAGGTTTAAGAAAGGGGGAGGGCGGAGGGGAATCCGTATGTATGGACACATGCCCATACAAACGTGTGTGTAGAGGTCTGACTGGGTAGGTTAGGGGGAAGTGTGGTTTGAAAGCAGACATCAAAAACAAAGTTCATATCAATCACAAGTAAAAGCTCAGGAACCAATCAGGTAAGAGTCAGAAAACTGATCTAGGAGTCAAGAAATGCGGTCTTTAGCCCGAGCAGCAGTAACACTTTGAACAGGTCAGTTGCTCCTGACCTCCGTCTTCCTTTGTCATGAAATTCTCAACATCCACATAGGCACGTTGAGAGTAAAATTACATAAATCGGAAAAGGATGTGAAAAGTAATAAAAGAGTTTTTATTGCAAGACTGACTGAGAACTGTTTAAAAATTCAGATGAACCTAAAATAAAGCGCAATAACACACACCAGCTCTGCTACAATCAGCTATCACCTGCGAAATCCACCTCCTGACAGTGGGATAAACAGTTAGAAGTAACACTTTGGAAAGTGTTGTCCCAAGACATAATAAATGATCATAATGATGAATTTTGGGAACCAGAACTTGGAATTGGATTCCACGAGAACAGAAGATGGATAAGCACTTTACATGAATATTTCTGTTTTATATATGATGAGGCTCAGCAGGGAGCATTCTGCAGAGTGAAAACAAAGAAAATCATATTCTTACTCTAGAAGAAAAGCAAAATAAAATGAAAGCTATGCCCTATGTTGTGCTGCCTGCTTGAGATTAGACTTGACAAGATTGAATAAAGCGGGCAAATTTCACTCACTGCCACAGCGGTGCTGTCCAACAAGCGGCGTGTCTCTGCCATGCCTGGAGACCGGCATGCTTAGGAGCATGAAAATAAGAGATGGTCAATGTATCTCCTTAGCTTTTATCTACAACCAAAGGAGATGCAGAATAAATGTAGAACGTTGTCCAACAAGAAATGAAAACTAGGTAGCTCCTTCTTTTTACTTTTTTCTTTTTATACAAAAATGGTGTTACTGCCATACACTCTGGGTTGCTTTTCCAAGAATGAGTTGGACCAAGCAGTGGAATTTTCATGCCCCCTGTAAGTGAGCCTGTAATCATGGGCAGCCCATCTGTGGCAAAAGAAAGGGAAGTAGGGCCAAGCTTTGTGTTTTTGCAATGCATCTGCTCTCCACAAGGGTCACATGCTACTAAGCCCGGGACTCTTAGAGACATTAACCTGTGCTGTGGGTGAAATTTGACAAATTTGCAATGTGTTTATGAAGAAAAATAAAGGTAAAAGACACCAAATACTAATTTTCTGAACAGAAGTAGACATTAAAAGATCTGTGGGGATTCTGGTCAAGATGGTACTGTAGGTAAATGTGGTACTCAGATGTTCCTACAACCACATCAGAATTACAGCTACACTACATATCGACCATCATTCAGAACCACCAAAAGTACAGCTGAACTGAAGTCTTACAACTAAGACTATAAAGAAGAAGCCACTGTTAGGAGAGGTCAAGACATGGAATAGGCTGGTCCTACACCCACATGTGGGACTTAAAAATTAGGAGGGCTATCCCCCCCAACTTGGCCTCTCCTGGGCACCTCCAAGCCCAACACAAGTAGCAGCCATTTGCAGATGACTTTGTAGCTTATGACAGGTGGCCCTGGGCAGAGCACAAATGGTAGCTGAGCTGGGCCTGCACCTCCCAGGAGGCACCGGAGCCAGCGTACCCAGTGGACAGCTTCAGAACATGTTGAAGCACCGCCCAACCACCTCCACAATCAACACATGCAAGGGGCAGGTTTGGCAGGGATTTATCGCTGGGCCGATTGGCTAGGAGGACTGGCTGTGACCACTGTGGAGGATCAGCTGTGCAGGGCTAACTTCAGTTCCCACTGACGTGTCAATAGCAATCAAGGCTCAATTACAACAGGAGTGTGTGCACAGTCCACAGGGGGGGCGCACTGGAGTGCCGAGCTTGGATGATTGGGGAGGCTCTGCCACAGGACCCTATAGGACACTTACTATATAAGGTAACTCTAAAAAACCCAGGAGATGTAGCAGCTCTACCTAATACATAAAAGCAAACACAGGGAGACAACAAACAAAAATGAGGAGACAAAGAAACATGTCTCAAATGACAGTACAGAACAAAACTCCAGAAAAAGAACTAAACAAAATGGAGACAGGCAATCTACCAGATGCATAGTTCAAAACACTGATGATAAGGATGGTCAATGAATAGGGGGGAAGAGTAGATGAACTTCATGAGAACTTCAAAAAAGAGATAGGAGACATAAAAATGGAACTAGAAAATGTAAAGAAACAGAAATAAAGAAGACGTCATCTAAAATGAAAAATACATTACGAGAAATCAAGTGGAGGAGATGGAGCATAGAATCAAACCAAAGATTTGGAAGATAAAGCAAAAAACACTCAATCAGAACAGAAAAAAAAAAGAATCCATTAAAATGAAGATAGTATAAGTAGCCTCTGAGACAACTTCAAACGTACCACCATTTGCATGATGGGGGTGCTGGAAGGAGAAGAGGGCAATGAATTGAAAACCCACGTGAAAAAATGATGACAAAAAACTTCCCTAACCTGGTGGGGGAAATAGACATACAAGTTCAGGAAGCACAAGAGAGTTCCAAACAAGTTGAACCCAAAAAGGCCCACACCAAGACACATCATAATTAAAATGCAAAAAGGTTAAAGACGAAGACAGAATCTTAAAAGTAGCAAGAGAAAAGCAGACAGTTATCTACAAGGGAGCTCTTATAAGACTGTCAGCTGATTTCTCAACAGAAACTTTGTAGGCCAGAAGGGATTAACAAGAAATATTCAAAGTGATGAAAAGCAAGAACCTACAACCAAGATCCCAGATAAGAAAATGTTGAAGGAGTTCATCACCACTAAACTAGTATTATATGAAATGTTAAAGGGTCTTCTTACAGGAACTACTATAAAGGACACATGGACAAAATCAAGGGGGAGGATGGAGTTGGGGGAGGGAGGGGGGTTCAGCTGGGGTGGGGTGGAGAGATGGGGAGAAAAGGCATACAACTGTAATTGAATAACAATAAAAATTTTTTAAAAAGAAGAAGAGAAAAAGATTAAAATATGAATAATAAAGTGATAATAAATACATATCTATTGACAATTACTTTAAAATCAAATGGATTAAATATTTCAATCAAAAGACATATGGAGGCTAAATGGGTAAGAAAACAAGACCCTCCCATATGTTCTCTACACCCAACTCACTTTGGATGGAAAGACCCACACAGACTGAAAGTAAAGGGATGGTAAAAGATATTTCATGAAAATGGAAACAAACAAACAAACAAAAAAGCTGGGATAGCAATACTTGTACCAGACAAAATAGACTTTAAAACAAAAGCTATATAACCAGAGACAGAGAAGGAGGACGCAGCAATTTCACTTCTGGGTATTTATTTGAAGAAACCCAATACACTAAATCAAAAAGACATATGCATCCTATGTTCATTGCAGCATTATTTACAACAGCCAAGATATGAAACAAACCGAAGTGTTCGTCAATAGAAAAGTGGACAAAGAAGAAGCAGTGCATACATACAACAGCATATGACTCAGCCATAAAAAAGAATGCAATCTTGCCATCTGCAACAGCAGGGGTGGACCTAGGGGTAGCATGCTGAGTGAAGTAAGTCAGACAAAGGAAGACAAAAGCCACGTGATTTCACTTACATGTGAAAAAACAAAATAAGTGAACGGCAGAGCAGAAACAGACTCCTAGACAGAGACATTTTCATGGTTGCCATGTGACATGAGAGAGGAGGTGAGGGGATTAAGAAGTACAAGTTGGTAGTCACAGAAGAGTTGCAGGGATGTAACGTACAGCATAGGAAATAGTCGATGATATTGTAACACTATGTATGGTGTCAGAGGCACACTAAATTTATCAGAGTGATCACTTAGTGAGTTACACATTGTCTAATCATTGGCATACACTCCTAAAACCAATGTCATACTGTATATCAACTGTAATTAAAAACTTAAAAGTTACTTAAAGTCAAAAAAACAATTTGTGAATTTTCTTGTTATAGCCATGAGCTGACATTGGCTTTCCTGCTGGTATCTACGCCAACAAACCCACCATTGCAGTCTAGTCATTCAGTTTCCTACATCCCGGGTTGATTCTGCCATCTCTGCGGCCAGCCACAACGGCGCTATCTCCAAGGACACATCCTCAGATATGAAGTGAACGGAGCCATAGACTGCATGAGCCCTAGTGCCTCTTCACATCAGGCTATTCACAAAGGTTTCCTTTAATGCCGAGGAACAAAGATGAAAAAAACACCAAACCTGAAAAGTAATTATGATCTACAGTACCTTATATGGAGCGCTTCAGGAAACTGAACACAGTCAAAGACCCCAACTGCTGCGAAAGCCATCGAGTGCCTAGGGTAGTCCAGGGGCAATAAGAGACTTGCGCTTGGAGAAAACTCCATCTTACCTGAAGAGTCAATTACCCTGTTTTCCACTCCCACATTTTTCTGTTTGATTTTTATAAGGGGCGCTTTGTAACCAACCAGATTTATTTTTAAAGCTTCTAAGTGCTTTCTCTCCCCCAGTCCCTGCTATTTGTTCTATGCCATTACAGAAAAGCTGTGTCTAAGGAACCTGTGGCCCCACTCTCTGGATATCCAGCTGCCTGGGAAAACACTCGGCACATTCACATTTAAGGCACCTTTCTTGCTGATTCTTCAGGGTGCAAATCACCCCCCCACACACCACCTAGTAAGCATGATGGATTATATTCAATTCAGCTAATGCCAACATGTAACTAATTACAGCAGCATTCTCAGACCAGGCTGGAATTGCAGCCTTGTCAAAGAGCCCACTACAAATGGCCTGTTTCTGGAAATGTACACGGCGAGTAAGAGTGAATTCAATTGTAAATATGAGAAGAGGCTATGATCACTAAGCTGCCACCACGAGGAGCTTTGAGTCCTAACTATTGAGGGAGGAAAACAGTAGATCCTTGAAGCAAATGAAGAAGAAGGAATATTGCAATATTCCAGAGAGGCCAGCTGGCCCCTGACTCACATTATACTAAGTTACTCTAGGGAAATCTGGCAACCAGCAGGGTGTTCACAGGTCAAGAAAAGATTTGCAAAACCATGGACATGCTGCTGTTTCGCCATTCTAAGTATGACCCTAGGCAACGTACCCTCTGGACTTTAAGCCCCCCATCAGGAAGCGGGGGCAGCAGCACAGCTTGGTGGAAAGAACATGGACTTGTTAGTTAGGCAAATGTGGTTTCTAAACCCGGCTCCATCCTTAGGAGGCTCTGTGAGTTGAGCGTAAGTTACTTAACCTTTCTCAGCCTTGGTTTCCACATCAACAAAACAGAAGTGACAACCTGTGAGGAGTCAAAGTGATACAGTTTACAGAACATGGGCAGAGTGCCAAGCACATATTAGGAACAGTGATAACTGTTAACTGTTATCAGTATTAAAAGCAATAACTGTTATTGCTCCCATGATCAATCTGCCATTCATTTTGATGATGAGGATCAAAAATGAAATATGTCGTTGGTATTTTGATAAGGATTGCATTGAATCTATAGATTGCTTTGGGTAGTATGGACGATGTTAATTCTTCCTATCCATGAACACGATATACGCTTCCATTTATTTGTCTTCCTTAATTACTTTCTTCAGTGTTGTGTAGTTTTCTGAGTACAGGTCTTTTATCTCCTTGGTTAAGTTTATTCAGAAGTATTTTATTTTTCTTGTTGCTACAGTAAATGGGATTTCCCCCTAATTTCTCTTTTGATATTTCATTGTTGGTATACAAAAATGCCTTCAATATCTGAATGTTGACTTTGTATCCTGCTATTTTGCCAAATTTATTTATAAGTTCAAATAACTTTTCGGTAGAGCACCAACTTACACCGTACATCAAAATAAACTCAAGATGGATAAAAGACTTATATATAAGTTGTGAAGCCATAAAAGACCTAGAAGAAAACATAGGCAGAAAAATTTCAGATATCCCATGTGGCATATCGTCACCGATATATCTCCTAGGGCAAGAGATAAAAAGGAAAAAATAAACACATGGGAATGCATCAAATTAAAAAGCTTTTGCATGGCTAAAGAAAACGTCAACAAAATGAAGGGGAACCAACCATATGGAAAGACATATTTGCCAATGGTATGTCAGACAAGGGTTTGAGCTCCAAAATATATAAAGAACTCACAAAACACCACACCAGGAAGACAATCCAATTAAAAAATGTGCAAAGGACCTGAACAGACACTTCTCCAAGGAAGACATACAGAGGGCCCAGAGACATATAAAGAATGCTCAGCATCACTAGCCATCAAAGAGATGCAAATTAAAACCACAATGAGATACCACTTCACACCAGTCAGAATGGCCATCATTAATAAAACAAGCAAGTGCTGGCAAGGTTGTGGAGAAAAGGGAACCCTAGTACACCATTAGTGGGAGTGCAGACTGGTACAGCCACTGTGGAAAACAGTATGGAATTTCTTCAAAAAACTCAAGATGGAACTGCCTTTTGATCTAGCGAGCCCACTGCTGAGACTATACCCTAAGAATCCTGAATCACCAATTCAAAAGAACCTATGCACCCCAATGTTCATAGCAGCACTATTTACAATAGCCAAGTGCTTGAAACAACCTAGGTGCCCATCAGTAAATGAGTGGATCAAAAACCTGTGGTACATTTACACAATGGAATTCTACACAGCAGAAAGAAAGAAGGAACTCCTGCTCTTCACAACAGCATGGATAGAACTATAGAGTATTATGCTAAGTGAAATAGGCCAGGCAGTGAAAGACAAATACCATATGATCTCACCTATAAGTGGGACCTAATGAACAAAACAAACAAATGAGCAAAATCGAACCTGAGACTTGGAAATAAAGAATAAACTGACAGTGATGAGAGAGGAGGGGGGTGATGGGGGAAAGAAGAGGAAGGGCTAAGCAAAGGAACACGAATAGGGGACTCATGGGCATGGACAATGGGGGGGATTGTCTGTGGGAGTCGTGGTGGGCGGGGTGGGGGAGAGCAATGGGGAAAAAGGCAGGATAACTGTAACTGAACAATAAAAAATGAGATTTCATATAGAAAAGAACTATAGGAAAAAATGTAAAGTGCTAAAGCATTATAACGTGGGGTTTAGTTAGAACTCCACAATAACTTGGGCAATCCATGTATTGCTAACATGGATTATGGGAAAACAGGCAAGATAGCTATGTGGAATGTTCCCCAAAGGCCCTTACTTTGGTCCCTACTGGGTAAGATGATATAAAGGCAGTCTCCAATGCTGGAGTTAAGGCCTAGGAAGAATATGGCATGTACCACCATCAAAAGCGTACCCTGAACTCTGAGCCCTCTGCAACCCAGCCTCATCCTACCTTTCAAGCCTCATGTCCCACTTCTTTCCTCACACACTGCGCTCCAGCCCCTACAGGGCAGCTCCCATGCCCTGAACATACCACATGTGTTATTATGTCCAGGCCTTGGTTATATTGGTTTTCCCAGACTACCTCCTAATACTCCCTTCCTCTGGTTAAAACTTCCTCGTTTTTGGCATTCTTGATCCCTCTCTGAGACACACTTCAAGATACACTGCTTCTGGGATCCTACCAGAAGCGGCAGAAAAAGGCCCATGGTTCCCACAACTGTGGAGGCACCACTGCCACCATGGGCTGTGGGTGTGGGAAGCTGGCCGGAGTATGGCACGTGATCATCTGGTTTGTCGCCCCTGGAGGAGTGTGCCTTTCCACAGTACTTCAGCAAGGGCATCCCCAACCTGCTGCACTGCACTCAGGCATCCATCCTTTGCAGACCGCAAACCAGCGTTTTATCTTGTCTGCACATGCGGGATCCCAGTTTGAGAAATCCCAGAGGAAGAATCTACCTGCCCATGAAAATGACAAACAAGCAACTCACCTGGAGAATGGCTCCCTGTCTGAAAGACCCTTCTCTGGGAGAGGAGCCTACACTGTAGTGTCTTAAAGACACAATAGCCCTGGTTGGTGTGGCTCAGTGGATTGAGCACCGGCCTGTAAACCAAAGGGTTGCAGGTTCAATTCCCAGTCAGGGCACATGCCTGGGTTGCAGATTCAGTCCCCGGTCAGGGCAATCAATGTTTTTCTCACAAATCAATGTTTCTCTCTCTTTCTCTCTCCCTTCTCCTCTTGCTAAAAAGAAATAAATAATTTTTTAAATGGTCCTAAGCCTGCTTCATTGAGTTATAAAGATAAAATTGGATGATAAGCACAAAGTATTTGGCCCAGTACATGCCTGGCACATGGTAAGTGCCCAATAAATAGTGGCTATTTTTATGGTATAATTATTATTATCGCTATAGTATGAAGAGGTGTGTGCAAGAATGCTCAAAGAGCAAAGGGAGCAAGCATTCGTCCTGCTCTGGTTGCATACATTGCCTTTCTGAAACTCAGTAAATGTTGATTTAAATTGGAGAGATGCTGTAACTTTAAGAACTCAGAGATGGCATAGCTGTGAGAGAGGAGGAGAGTCCAGGTAGCCAGTAGGTCAATATTCAAAGATATTCCAAGGTCCAGGAAAACAGGGAATAAGCAGATAAGGCCTGGAATACCAGTGAAGCTACTACCAGCCCAACAAGAAAGTTTCCAAACGGTCTGAGGTGACTTCGAATGCTAGTCAGGAGCTGGGCTGCCTAAGGAAGAACAGCTGAGGAGAATGTTGAAGGTTGGAGTTTCAGAACTCAGATTCAGTAGACTGGGGTGGAGCCTGAGGATATGAACTTTGAACAGGCAGCCTCGGCGGTTTTAATGTGCAGTTGGGTTGTACCCAAAGCCAGAAAGCAGACTGAGTGCTCAGCATGGCCGTGCTGCTCTGGACTTTAGAGTTGACTCTCTGCAAAATCTCTTCTGTGATTGGGACCTCTCGTTTTTAGCCAAGGCTCCATCAGGGACGGGGTGTGAATGGCCATCAGGTGGTTCAAGGTTATACACATCCTCAGGAATAAAGATAAGCTCCCCACTAACAAGTCTTCCCAGGCCAAGTATCTTCGTGAGGTTAGTAATTGCTCTTTTAGATAATTTCTTGGGCTAACAACAGCAATAATAGTAGCAGTACTAGTTACTAAGTGCCAGCACTGTTCCGGGCACTGCCCTGGTCTACATACTTAATCCCCACAACTCCCTGCAAGACAGATACTGCCCTCACTGAAGATAAGAGCACCCAGGTTTAGAGACAAGGAAAGTGCCCTAGGTGACACAGCTAGGAAGACACAGGGGCAAACAGACAGTTGGTTACCATATTTTCCCTGTATAATGCGCACCCACATTTTTGGGCCAAACTTTCAGGAAAGAAATCTTTTGGTGGAGGTGGGGGAGGGAGGTGGGTTTGTCTGGGGTGGGGTCGGGGGGAGGGGAGAAAATGCAGACAACTGTAATTGAACAGCAATTAAAAAAATGTTTAATAAAAAAAGAAAAAATAATATGCAAAAAAATCTTTCGTTTTAATTTTAATTCAGTTATTTATTTATATGTAGATACTTGTTTTTTATAAAGGAATTTTAGCATTTATTTTTGAACATATTATGGTCCAAGAAATTTTATGTAACAAATAATTACAAAACACAAGAACAGACACAAGGTATTTCCGGTACTACCCATGTATAATGCGCATCCTTATTTTTCACCTCCAAAATTTGGGCAAAAAAGTGTGTATTATACATGGCCAAAAAATAGTATTTCATCATCAGACCGGGCTCAAAACCCTCAGCCTGAAGAAATGATATTTCCTCTAAAACTCCCCAAAACACTGAACACAGAGCTCTCCGTCGGGTGCTGTTCCATCGATCAGCAGTGAATAAAGCGAGCTGGGGTAGTAGGCGTCTGCCATACCCCTTCCTGAGGAGCACAACGCACGTTCACAGTTACTGTCTCACCTGCTCCAGTGAAACATTAACATGACATTATTTGTCAGGTCCCATGCTTTCCTCTAAGTGTCGCCATGCTGGTGAGGGGTTTTTCTACCCAAACAGAATCTTTTTATTTTTATACATCCATTTCAAAGAAATCTAGTCATATAAAAATGGAATTAAAAAAGAAAGTGCCCTCTATTGCTTAGCACTATTTTCTGTTTTTTTTTTTCTTTATGTTTCTCCTTCATGAGGTTTCATCTGTGTTTCCTGAGGAGCCCCAACTGGATCTGACGATCTGTTCACAACACACCGAAATCTACACTCACTATTTGCACGGCTTCCCTGGGTCCATGTTTGAACCAGCAGCCCATGGGACCATCACCTCATTTCTTGCGTGGCCATCCTCGTGAGGCAGGCCACACTTTTGGGAACTCCAGGCTACGCTCTCACCCAACACGGCATCTAAGAGAGGACACTCCTCTCTCGCTCACTGAAGTTTACAAGCAATCAGTCCCCATGGCTACTCCCAGAATTACAACTATTGGGAGTTCGTGCACTATTTGAGTTACTTTGCTTAATATGAAAACACATAACAAATACCAAGGAGCAAAAAAAATCGAGGTGTTGTCAGTGGGAGAGGCAATACCTGTCAAGGTCAGGGACTTTTCTTGATCATCCCATATGACTCTCCTGGGAGTTTCTCATTCACCCTAAGTGAATTTCCAACATGTGTACAGTGACACTCGTGTAGTAAACTAATAAGCACCATCCTTGCTCTCAAAAACTTTCCACATATTAAGAAAGCAGCAGCACACAGAGAGAAACGACTACTTCTTAAAGAAGACTTAGACTTCAGGTCCTACAAAATTGTCTCCTAACCAACACTTTGGAAATACATTTCAGGAATCTCCAAACCTTATTATGTCTTATCCACAGAGCTTTCCTGCACATGGAGGAGTATATTTGACACTAACGCCCCGAGAAGTTTTAATTCTCAAAACCCTTTAGTATAGCTGCCAAATTATTTGGACTACCTTTTCTATATATTGTGGCCATGGCAAGCTGTTGTTGGTGGGGGCTGGGTTATTCCAATAGAAGTCACAATCTTATATAAGCTAAATTGAGCCCATTAGTCTATGGCGAACTCAAGGTTAAGTAATCGTCATCCCAACATTCAATAATTCTAGAACGTCAATTGAGAAGACAAGGTTTGTTCTATCACTCACTAGCTATGTGGTTTCCAACAACAGCAACAACCTCTCTGTGCCTTGGATTCCATCAATAGTCTGAAGGTAATACATTCAAAAACGTGTATTTATAGGGGTTTTGTGAGATCCAAAGATGAAAATAAGCAGAATAGAACACTGCATAGATATTAAGCAATTACTTTAGTACTGGGGAAGAAAAATCTCTTCTAAAGTAATAAGGGAAAAAATCTCTTCTAAACTCTAAAAGGCAATAAAATAATTTAAAGCAAATTTTAATTAACTGAAAACAC
Source organism: Desmodus rotundus (assembly GCF_022682495.2). Classification (NCBI taxonomy): domain Eukaryota; kingdom Metazoa; phylum Chordata; class Mammalia; order Chiroptera; family Phyllostomidae; genus Desmodus; species Desmodus rotundus. The sequence continues at coordinate 84,405,398 of NC_071398.1, forward strand.
AGACTTGCCAGCATTCTCCTGTAAACACACCAGATATCTGCTCCTGAACAGCTGGCAGCAATCACACCCATTAATCGTTCAGCATTTTACTTAAAATAAAAACATACTTCCTGCAGCCTTCTTTTTTTCCTTACTATCCGGAATTGTGTGATCTTGAGCCACTCTTTTATTGCTTCCCTCATTCTGCCAATGCGTGAATGCCTACTATGTGCAGTAACCGTGCTAAGTGCCGCAGATCACAAAGGAACAAGACACAATCCCTTTTCTCCAGTCACATTGGGTATGATCATAATTAGTCATGTAATAAGATTATACCACTGTGGCACAAATATCTTTTGGTTTGTGTGTGCATAGAATATTGTAGGAATTCACAAATGGAAGTGACCACCTTTGCCTGGAAGAGTCTTCATGAAGAAGGTGCCATCTCTCTAGGGTCTTAAAGGATGAGCCCCTTTCCAAGTTCTCACTGGGAAAAGCACAAGGTTCAACCAGAGGGAGAAGAAACCCATAGCGTGAAGTCAATGGATCTGGCTGGCACACACATGTAATCCAAACCACTTATAAACAATATGGGGATGGGGATAGTCTAAACTCTTATTTTTTACAATCAAAGCTCTTCACAATTTGGCTTCTCCCTAATGTTTCTTTTTTTTAATTTAATCTTCATTGTATTTTTTCCATTACCCTTTAGTCCCCTTATACTCTCGTCTCCCCAGAAATCACCACACTGTTGTCCATGTCTATGAGTCCTTTTTCCTTCTTGCTTAATCCCTCCACCCTCTAACCTATCATCCCCCGCCAAACCTGTCATCCTGCTCTCCATTTATGAGTTAGCAGATGCTGCTAGATATATGGCACCCTGATTGAAAGTGTATTCTAGACTCAAACAAGCCTTATTAAAATCCTACTCCGAGATTACCAGCAGTGCTACCTTGGGCAAATGACCAGTCTCTCTGAGCCTCGCTGTCATCATATGTAAAATGGGATGATGATCTGCCAAATCCATAAGATTCTTGTGAAAGTTCAAAAGATAAGACGTGTAAAATATTTAGCATTTATAAACACTTATAAAGTCCTCAAAAAATATTTGTTATTAGAACCAAGACTGCTAATTGTCTGTCCAATATCCATTTCCCTGTCTTCCTTACCAGGCACCTTCCAGGGGACGGGAGGGCAGGAGAGGGGAGATGGAAGAACAGAAAAAGAAAGTATCTTCAAAGCAGCCACAGGAAAAAAAGACAATTTTTACAATGAAACAATTAGACCAAGAGCTGCATTTACACACACAAAAAAATAATAATAGAAGTCAGATGATTAGGGAAAAATAAATCCAAATAACCAAACGAAAATAATTTCCAATCTAGGACTCAATATCCTGGGCAAACATCTTTCAAGAATTAAAGCAAAATAAAGATATTTTCAGAAAGACAAAACTCCAGAGAATTTGTCGCTAATAAACTGCATTAAATACTAAAGCGTGCTCTCCTGGCAGAAGGAAGAATTTACCGAATGGAAGCTAGGAGATTGGAAGGGCTGAGGAACAATAAAAGGGATAATAGACATAAATTAGTATTGGCTACATAAAATAACAATGAAAATACAATAGAATAAATAAGAATTTAAGGTGTTCTAAAAGCCGTGCAACATCTGAGAAGCTCCACAGGTTCTAATATATAAGAGAATTAGAAAAACACGTGTTGTATTGTTCAGAGCACCCACTGAAAGAGCAGAAAAAGAAAAATAGAAAGTTAATGTGAGGGGGTTGGAATAATACAAACTTATTAATCCCAAACAAATGCAGTATACTCCGGTTTCTCTTCAGATAGTATAAATCTTTTGCCTTTTACCAGAAGAATGCAGGAAGTGAAAGAAAACAAGAAGCCAAGAACAGGTGGGACAGAAAGGAGCAAATAGCAAGATGTCCGGAATCAGGATGAAATCAGGGACCACACCCCTCACTGCAGATGTTAAAAGATAAAAGGATATTATTTCTTAATAACTTTAAAATTTTAATGCAGTAGAAAAATTCTTAGAAAAAGACAGTTTATAAAAACGGACTTCAGAAGTAAAAGAAAATTTGAATGGGTCTTTGATTGTTAAAATCATTAAATCCATAAATTGAAAACCTCCCCAAAAGAGAAAATCCCAGGCCCAAATTGCCTCACTGTTAAGTTCTACCAAATATTTAAGGAAGAAATAAAACTAGTGTTAAAACTCATTACAAAACTACTTTAATTAACACGATGTGATATTGGTGTAGGAGTAGACAAACAAATCAATGGAAAAGGATTGAGTCTAGAAAAAGGCCCATGCCTGCCTACATAGGCACGTGACACATGGAGGATTAGACTGCAGACAATTGAAGAAAGAAAGGTATTTTCAAATGAGTGGCCTTAGGTCAACCAGATAACCATATCCACATGGACAAAATATTAAATTTGGTCCTTATCTTATTCCATATATAATAATCGATTCCAAGTGGACTGTAGATCTAAGTGTAAGTAAAAAAAAAAAAAATCTTGTGGAATATAATATGGGAAACCACCTTCATTAAACTGGGAGTATGAAATTTAAACAAGACAAAAGATAAAAAGATAGACAAATTGCTCTCATAAAATTAAGAATTACAGTGGAAAAATATTTAGAGCATATAAATAATGCACACAGGTCTCATAGCCAGACTAACTAGAAAACCTCCAAAGTCACTTTTGTTAAATGGAAAAAGACTACGTGGGCACCTCACAAAAGAAAAAAGGAATGACCACCCCTCAAAAAAAATTTATAAAAAGACGCAAACCTCTTTAGGCATTAGAAAAATATAAACCAAAACTACCATGAGAAACAACCAGAAACTCATTAGATTAGCTAGAATTTAACAAACTGAAAATACCAGTGTTAACAGGAACACAAAGCGGGAGAATCCTCATATTTTGCAACCACTCGGGACAAGCACTTTGGGCAACTATTCGGCAGTATTTCCTAAATAATACGTGTAACACCTAATGGCCCCAAAGTTCTACTCTTTCCAACAGAAATGAGTGTACTAAGAGGATGAATAATATTCATTAAATAAAAACATAAGATAAATGAACACCAGCAGTAGATTGAAGTAATAAATTGAAGCACATTCATACGGTAAGTTACCTGCAATGACGAGAGAACTAACTACTGATACATTCAAAAACATACATGAATCTCTTCAAAGTAGTTCTGAACAAAATAAGACAACATAAAGGAATCCCTTATTGTCTCACTTCTTTTCTACAGGCAAGAGGAGGGGCTCCTTTGGAGCAGAGGAAGGGAAGGGCGATCGGAGGAAAGGAGAAAGGTCTCAGGTGTTGGTGATGTTCTATTTCCTCACTTAGATGACGGCTATGGAGATGATTGTTTGGGGAGAACTCACCGAGAAGCACATTTCTGTTTTAAGCACTTTCCTATATATGTGACACTGTACAATCAGGAATGTGACACATGTATCTATAGAGATATTCTCTATGGCACTATTATAATTTTAAAAGTTGTTAAAAAAGGAAATTATCCAAACACAAAATGAATATGTCCTTATAATGGACTATATTTAAATTCATGTTTTAAAAGAATCTTTAATGTCATAAAACCTATTGTTTAGACAATAAAGCGGGTTACAACTCACCACATACGGTGTAATCCCATTTTAATAAAATACATGTAAACTATATATGTGCACATTCCAAGAAAAAAAAACTTGAAATGATATATAGCAGGTCCTCCAATAACATCATTTCATTCAACATCATTTCATAACAACATTGATGAGAGAAGCCAAGGAGAGAAGAAGGAAGCTCTTGGTCCCAACAACATAACAACAAACTCAGCTCTTGTCTACATCCATAGCCTACGGCAAAACTATTTCTTATATATCATTTCGCTTTTAGACAGCACTTCACAGAACTTAGGGACAATGTTAAGTGAGGACTTACTATATGCCAAAATGTTAACAATGAGATAAATTATAGGCAATCTTTATTCCTTCGTCTATATTTTCTACATTTTTATGGGTGACATGTGAAAAACTGAAAGGAAAAAATTCTTTTTCTAAAGATTCAGAGGCTCTCAAATTTACCCATTAGCCTGGCTTCACTGGGAAGCACATCCGTGAAGCCAGACACTTTGCCTCTGAAGACTGAAGCACTCTTTCGTGGACGCCAACATGTGGCCTCCAGAGTTCAGCATCACGTGATAACACAGGAGGAAATCATAAGACGTCTGCACAGCTCGGACACGGACTGCCAATGAAAGCCGGGTCACGGACCCCCTATCGCCCTTTGAGTTTCCCTGGAATTAAGAGAGTCACTAACAAGCCACTGGACCATTTTTCACTAACATTTGTCTTACTTCGCAAATGAAGATTTAACCACAGAAAGTTTCCCCCAGCCCCACAGACAATACCTTGAGCCTCATTTTTCCTGCTCTCCTGTGATCCTTTTCCTTTCCCCACCCATCAGAGTTCCACCCCTCTTCCAACACCTTCCTGAACAGGCTTTTTCGTGCTTTGTTTTTTTTTTTTTAATTTCCCAGGAAGTCTTCTACGATCCACCAAACACCAATCTGCTCCGAAGACTTCCGGTGTTGCAGGAGTCCTGGATAAAGGGAAGCTGTGGTCAGTGCTGGTTACCTTTTCATCAGCATACCTCCGTCCTATTCTGCAGTAAGGGGAGCATCCCCTGTGTGAATGGGCTTTCGGAAAGCGTCAGCTCTGTCACCAGGACTAACTGGTGGTGCTGCTGCCGTCCGAGGTTATAAAGCCAAGCAGAGAAGAAGGAAGCTCTTGGCCCCAAGCCCCAGGGCATCAGCGTTGTGACTCAGGAGAGAGTGTGATTGGTGCCATTCTCCTGTTTGCACTCCCACACACCAATGGCAATAAGCAATACGATTTCCTTAGGAGAGGGAATATGTTTGTGAATAATAATTCCATCTTTAATGCATAAAGCACACCAGGCCGATAATCCACAAAGCGCCAAAATAACCCTCACTTGGCTTCTGCTTCGGCATACCCACCCCAAGCTTCAGTTCACCCAGTTTCCAGACCTTTTGTCCTCTAACCAGTTTAACTAATATGCAGACATATTTATTCCCAAACAGCCTCCAAGCAGATTATTACCAACAGACTGGAGAATGACGCAAATGTAGGCCATCTACATAAGTGAAACAAGCAGAGCCAAAAGGGATCATTTGTGTGGCTTAAATCACCGAGATGGACTGCATCCACAGGGCTGAATCCACAATTGCTGGCTTCCGCAATGTGGGTGGGTTTAATCTTTGAACTTCAAGGTCCCTCCACCCCAACACCCACCCTCGCACCCCAATCACACACACACACACATGGCAAAGCCACCACACCTCATCCCTCTCTTCTTTGGTGGTCTCCATTGAGACACAGTCTCATTGGCATACTTATAAGGACACCAGGGAGAATTCAGCTCCGTGCATTTTTTATGAGAAATGAGACTCTCAGACGAAGGACCTAGAGCAGAGGGAGCTGCCATTTTAGATTTACTGACTCCACAACAGAGCATGGTGAGAAAATAGCATGTGGTTAATGTGAATCTACTGAGCCGTTAATCAGAATTCTCCAGTGCGGGGATTTTCCCCCAGCCTAATCCAGGCTCGACAGGTAGGGCGCTCTTCAATAGCTCTCCAACCCCTGAGCCCCACCAGCTTTTCATGGCCACTAATTGTGCCTTTTAACAAAAAGGCCTGTGCCTGGAGAACTGTGCCAGGTCTGCCCCTTGGCGATCATGTCATCACTAATATAGTCGCTTTGGGGGAAACGCAGCCCCCCCGCTTCTGCATACCCATGACCAAGTTCCCTCCACAACACCCAAGCTGAGGGGCCAGCCACAGACACAAGGAGCTTCTTGGTCAGTTTTGACTCAGCTGGATCCTTCAGTGTGTTGTCCCTATTTGATCAAATCTGCCACTATTAAGACTAGAGAAGAGTCAGGAAAGGACTCATGATGACCGTGAGCGTTTGCTGTGCCATTGTGACTGAGGCAGATTCCCCCTGGGTCTGTGTCCTTGTTTGTGAGTTCAGAGGGCTGAAACCAGATGACCTCCGTGGTCCCGCTGGGCTCTCCAGTAGGTCCATTTATCATAACCTGCTGAATGCTCCCATATCGCCCCAACTTCTTCCCACCCCACCACAGGTAGGGGGTCAGTGGCCTGGGTCTCTTGTTTTTACAATCAGTCTGGTGAGACGAGTGCAGATGAGATTTCAGAACTCACCAGACTTTGCAGCTGGTGGGGAACTCAAATAACCCACTGCCGAAATGCCATGCCTTGAGGCAGGTACGGTAGTGTTAACCCCAAGGGGCAGACAGGAAAACTGTAACCCAGAAAGCCTGCAGGACACGTACAAGGCTCCCGGCTGTCCTAACACAGGGTACCAAGGGTACTCAGCTTCCTCGCAACCATCTCCCCCAACACCACCACAATTTTATGAAAAGGCATTATTTCCGACGTGAGCCAAAGCTTTAAAAGGAATTGCTAAATACAAAATCAATTATTTGCAGAAGCAAATCGTAGCTTTTGCCCTTTAAAATTTATATTATTGTTCATGATCGAGAGGTGGCAGTAAGAGCTTGGATGTTAAACCCTTTGCCAACTAGAAAGCTGCAGATAAATGATGTTTTTCCTACCTACAATCTATCTCGTGAATCTGGAAATCAGAAACCATGTCAGGGGCATTCACAATCAGTGACAAAGAAGTTCCACCTCAGCAAACACAGTGCCTGGGGAGAAGCTCTCTGCTCAGTCAACCTACAAGGTAATCTTGACACATTTACATATATGTTTATAGCTCTGCCAGTGTTAGTAAGAACCCATGGAAGCTGAAGAGCTGTTCTATTTGTCTGCAACGCCATTGCTGTAAGTAGCAAAAAGTTTAATTTAATAACTCAAGTGGTTTTTTAAAGTTAAATTTCATTTCCCATATGTGTGTATAAGAAGCTCTTTTAGGTTGAAATAATTCATTTGAATTATCTAAGCCAAAATGATCATATTTTCCTCACTAATGTATAATTTTCTAGAAATGTGTTCACAGAGAAAACTAATATTCCCAACATGTACTAAAATTCACATTTAAGAATCCCCAAATTCACTTTAGGGGTGATTTTGTTCTTGTAAATGATCAGTCTCGACTCATTTAACCCTCCTACAAAATCCACACAAGCCACCAGAGAATTATTCCTGGGGATTTTAAAGTGTATTAAAACACGCCACACAGATGAAAGCGGGGTTTGTCTGAGTCCAGAGCATCTGAATACCACCAGCTCTTCTCCCTTGGAAGGAGAAGTGGTAGCTAGCCGGGTTCCCCCAGAGGAGGCAGCTCCAGTCCTTGCCCACTGCTGCACTGGTCTGGGGGCAGAGAAGCGTCATATGTCACCAGCAAGACACAGAGTCCCTGGCCAGGCCCTGTTATCCTGGCAGGGAGCTGACTGATCCTTCCAACAGTCCCAAGACATTTAACCCTTGGAGTATCTCTTGCCTGACTTGGCCTCCAGATGGCATCCTGAATTACCCATCCAGTTATCAGCCCAGCCAGCCCAACACCTCTGGGACCCTCTGTAACCTCAGGCAGTGAGGGTCCATTGCTGCCTGAGCTTGAAGATTTGCCAGAAAAACTGCCTTATCTTAAGCCATCTGGAGTGTCACCCAAGGAACAGGTAAAAGGAAGAACCATTCCCACAGGACACAAACTAGATAAGAATCTGACATTTTCCTTTGCAATGACTTGACATCCTTGCTTTTTCAAAGGAAAAAAATCACTTTAACCAGCCCAGTGGCCCCTTCCTGCTACAACATGTTCTGGTACCCATTCCAGGTACCCATTCATCGACTGTTTCAGCATGTTCTGATTCTAACGCATTTACAGGGCATTTATCTTCTTTTAATTCCTTCCACTACCTGCAGGACTAATGATCCAAAGCAACGTAATCCAGTAACAACACAGCCACAGGCTGACTACCTCAGCAAATGTAGGCAAAGGAAAGTATGGACAACTCAGTTTAGCAAAGAAACAACTCATTCTTTTTCAACATTTACCCCCACCAAGAATAAATAAGTAAGTAAGTAAGTAAGTAAATAAATAAATAAATAAATAAGCAAGCAAACTTGGGGGAAAATAGCATCCTTGTTCCTAGTAGTTAATTAAAATGAAACAGCCAAAGGTCAGCAACAGATGATAGAAAAGTTCCCATCATTTGGATAATCGATAATAGGTAGACATTCAACAAATGCACAGAGAGTGAAGGATTCAGCAATGCAGTGGCAATGCATGCCTGTTTCCGCAGCCCCACCACCCTTGAGCCAGTGGCATGCACTCCCCGTGGGGGAAGAGGGAAGCCTTTGGTCTCTTCCACACCATTCACGGACATGCAGAACCTCCGAACCTCCAAAGGCAAGAACAGTGGGCGAAGATCTCCATCAAGCATGCTCCCTCTGTTCCGAACGTCAGTCATGCTAGTTCCCACCCATCAATTACTCGTCTGTTCACCACCCACATTTAATTCAGCTTTAAAGACATGACAACAAGGTCTGAGATTTGAGGGATGTACCTGACTCTCTCTCCCCTCCAGGGGTGGTGGGATCTCATCAGCAAAACCAATCTTCCCTGGATCACCCATAAAGGCACTAACCTCATCCACGTTCTCAAAAGCGTTGATGACATCATATGGCAAACAGGACAGAAGGTCAATCACAAACCACGTCTTCAGGTAGTTCATGCGGATGAGTTTGGGGTCAGAAATCACTTCCCCAGCTGGTCCAACAAAGGTGGTATGAAAATTCAGCACAATGTCCACCAAAAAGATGACATCCACGATGCTGTCCACAACCAGCCAGGCCACATTGTTCTGCCTGGTTTTAAAGGAGACGTTGTAAGGGACCAAGATGGCTGTGTAGAAGGTTAAGATCAAGATGATCCAGTCCCACGTGGTCTTAAAAACACAGTAATGTAAGATGATGTGAGGGGGAGTCTTTGGTGCCTCTTGCTTGTACTGGGGAAGGATGTCCGAGCCCAGCTGCAGGACCTGCACAGGAAAACACGGCCAAGAGAGAACTAAGTTAGGGTTTGATGGCGAGCGTCTGTCGCTGACAAATCCCCAGGATGCCCCAGATGGAGCTTTAGGGGCAAGAACAGGTACTGGAGGAGTATGGGAGAAGGGAAATGAACATTATATTAAATCACAATAAAACAATGACAAACTATTATGTGGCTTCCTATGTGCCAAGCACTGTAATAAACCCTTCATATACATTTATTATCTCAATTCTAAATACAACCTTATTTTATTAGCCAGTTATTACTCCAGGTGACAAGTAAGAAACGGAGGCTCGAGAGAATTAAATAACTTTACTTAACAAATATTTATTGTTCTGTGCCAGCAACTTTTCTAGACACTGGACGCACAGTCATGAAGGAAACAGAACGTTCCTGCTCTTGGGAAGCTCGGTCTAGTAGACAAATTAAGATAGTTTCAAATTGCGATAAGAGCTAAATAAGAAGTGGCATGGGACACACAGTGATTTGATAGAATGTGACTTGAGGATTAGCGGAGGGAGAGTGTTTGAACTAAAATCTGAATAACAACAAGGAACCAGCCATTCACACTTGTATGGGGAAATTATCCTACCCAGAAAGCATTACGGGTGTCATGAATCCAGGGTGGGACAAGCTCGATATTTGCAGTAGAAGAAGGAAGTCTGACATGACAGACACACACTAAATGAGGGGAGAAAGGATGCTAAATGGGCCCAGAGGGGAAGCAGAAACCAAACCATGCATGACCCAGTGGGCCGTGGGGAGATGCTGGGCCTTATTCTCGGTATATCTGCGTATAACTGGAGGGCTTTAAGCAAGAGGATAACTTGATGCGTGTCTATAAAAGATCACCCTGGCTGCTGCATAGATAATGAATGGAGGCAGAGGATTAGAGGGTAGGACCGAATCCGGAAACTTATTATAACACCCTGAGAAAAAGATGAGGTGCTGGAGAAAAGCAGTCCAATTTTGGATATATTTTTGAAGTAAACCAACTGAATTTGCTGATGGCTAAAAATGAAGAAAATAGAGCAATGACTGGTACCCACTACTTTATTCCAACCGTGCCCCCAACCATGGTAATTGGCCCCGAGGAGGCAATACAGGACTATCTTTAAGTGAATAAATGAACTTCAAGGTCATGCAGCTAAGAAAGATGGAACCAGGATCCCAAATTAGGTCCAGCTGGATTAGAAACACATGCTGTTCCACATCAAAGTTACATTTCCCCAAAAAACAGGTTTTTAATGAAGCAGATTCAGTGAAGAAAAAAGTTTAGAGAAGCTTGGTTCTAAAAGAATATCACAACTGGGTTTCACTTCAACAGTCAAAGGCAAAACGCCAAGTTTCAGAGGCTAGGCCAAGCCAGAAGGGACCCCCAGCCCGGCCTGGCCCAGCCCAGCTGCTCTCCTGGGCCACTTACAGATTCTTATGCATCTTCAGTGTGTCATGGTGACTCATTTTTTACCTCCTGAGGTTAAAGACCGGTTAGTGAATACAAAATAATCCGAATGTCCCTGCTCCCACTACAGTAGGTACCAGCCCTTAAAAGGTGACCACGCCCTGGCCGGTGTGGCTCAGTAGGTTGGAGTGTCGTCCCATAGACTGAAGGGTCGCAGATTCGATCCCAGGCAGGGCAAATGCCTAGGTTGTGCGTTTGGTCACCGGTAGGGGCACGTGCAAGCGGCAGCCAATTGATATTTCTGACATCGGTGTTTCTCTCCCTCCCTTCCTCTCTCTCTCTAAAATCAATAAGCATGTCCTCAGGTGAGGACTAAAAAAAAAGTGACAAAAAAAAGCTAGAAATCCAGAGTATCCAGTGTGCATCTTTGGGTGTGGAAATTTTTTTATCCCTCCCACCAATGCACACAGATCTTCTAGACTTGGGATTTGCATTTCTCTCCCCAAGAAGAGAACTTAGACAAGAGTGATTAATGAAGCTTGGGCCCTGAGACCTCAGGCAGGAAAAGGGATTGACCTGTAAGAGTAAAGCAAATAAAATTAAATGAATGGGACTTCCGCTTCTGGAAAGACAGGAGTAGACATACTTCCCCTTAATCCTCCATTTAAGAACAACTAAAAGCGCTGGACATTGTATATAAAACAAATGTAACAAGACTCTGAAAGGTACAGAAAAGAGAGCAAACTCACTAGGAATGATACAGTGGTGAGTTCACTGGTTTTCTTTTTGCCTCATATATTCTCAGACGTGGAGGTGAATAAACCAACAACCTGGAAACACCAATGGATGCAGACCGAAAAAAGTGCCAATAAAAGTTCACTCTCTCTAGCAGGTGAACTAGGAAAGGGGCAGTCTCAAAAGACAGAAAACTTTTAGACAATAACCACTTTACTATAGCCAAATACCACACACAGAACATTGTGGCCTCACTCCCACCCAGGCTACTAGGAAGCCTAGATTTCCCCCTTCCTGAGGCCATAATGAAGCACCCAACTCTGTCCTCCTCCCTACCCAGGGTACTGACACTGAAGGCCCAGTAGGGAGCCTGCACTTCCACCTCACCCAGTGGTCGTGAGGCATCCCTCCCCCTCCCCACAGTGGGGTCAGAGGAGGCCTAGTGGAGAATCGTGATTTTCACCACCATCCAGCAGTAACAAGGCACCACCCTCCCAACCCATGGAGACATTGACGTAAGCTTAGGAGGGAGCTGGAACTCTCACCCTCACCCAGCGGTAACAAGAAGGAGCCCTCTGCAGGCATCAACAGAGGCTGAACTGGAAACCTGGACTTCTGCCCCAACCCAGCAGAAATGAGGGAGTGCCTACCCCCTTTCTCTGCCATATCTTTATCACAGGAAGCCACCTAAAACAAAAGGTTTAAATAAGATCCAGAGTCTCATACATAGTATCTCAAATACCCAGGTTTCATGTAATGAATCACTTGTTATACCAAGAACCAGGGAAATAACAAACCAATTGAAAAACAGACAATCAATAGATGCCAACACCAACATGACAAAGATGTCAGAAATATATAACAAAGATTTCAACATAGCCGTCATAGAAATTCTTGAATGAGCAATCCTGGACACATATGAAACAAGTGAAAAAACAGAAAGCAAAGAAAGAGATGTAAAGAAGAACCAAATGAAAATTGCAAAACCACATAATGTAATAACTAATTTTTTAAATTCAATGGATAGGCTCAACCACAACTGAACGGAGAGGACAGAGGAAAGAATCAGTGAAGACAAAGCAATAGAATCTCTGCAACCTGAACAACAGAGAGAAAGTGGCCCATTACATAAAGATGAGAGGGTTGAGTCATGAAGAAGACATAGTAATCCTAATGGGTGTGCACCAAACAAGAGCTCCAAGCATATGCAAAGCCAAACCTAATAGATCTGAAAGCAGAAATAGACAAATTTACACACTCCTCTATCAACCTTGGGTAGAACAGCTGGACAGGAAGTAAGCCGTTTAAGAACTCAACAACACCATCAACCAATAGGATTTAATTGACATTTATGACATCCTCCACCCAACAAGAGCAGGATGCGCCTTCTTTTCAAGTGTATGTGGAACATTAGCTACATGCTAGTCCGTAAAACAACCCTCAACAAAATTTTTTAAAGATTTTATTTATTTATTTTTAGAGAGAGGGGAAGGGAGGGAGGAAGAGAGGGAAAGAAACATCAATATGTGGTTGCCCCTCATGCACCCCTAACTGAGAACCTGGCCCGCAACCCAGTTATGTACCCTGATTGGGAATCGAACCGGCAACCCTTTGGTTGGCAAACCAGCACTCAAATCCACTGAGCCACACCAGCCAGGGCCAAACCTCAACAAATTTAACAGAACTGAAACCACACAGAATGTGCTTTCTGACTAAAATGGAACCAAACTAGAAGTCAGTAACAGAAAGGTGGCAGGAAAACATCCAAACATTTGGAAACTAAACAACATACTTCTGAATAATCCACAAGCCAAAGGAGAAGTGTTAAGGGAAATTTAAAAGTACATTGAACTCAGTGAAAATGAAAATGCAACATACCAAAATTTGTGGGGTGCTGCTAAAGCAGAACTGAAAGGGAAATGCATAGCATTAAATGTTTACCTAAGCCAAGAGAAAAAGTCTCAGATCAATAAAACACACTCCCACCCCAAATACTTACTTTTAAAAAAGGCAAGATAAAAGCAAAGCAAGCAGAAGGAAGGAAATAAAATTGGAAACAGAAATCAGTGACACCGAAAATATAAAAGTAGAGAAAAATCAGTGATCTTTGAAAAGATCAAGAAAATAAAATAAAAATACAGTTGACAAACATATAACAAGACTGAAAAAGAAAAACAGAGACAGAGGAGAAACAAATCGCCAATAGCAAGAATGAAATGTGGGGTAGAATTATAAACCCGGGAGATATGGAAAAGATCAAAGGGAATGCCGCAAACAGCACTACACACATAAAGTGGACTACTTAGATGGAATGGTTCTTAAAAGCCACAAACCACCATAATCCATAGCCTTAGAAACTATTAAGAAAATTGAATTAGTAATTTTAAATCACCCTCCAAAAGTCTGCAGGTCCAGGTGATGATATCAATGGATAATGGCACCAAAATTTAAAGAGGAATTAACAGCAATTCTACGCAATCGCTTCTAGAAAATGGACACAGAGGGACCACTTCTCAATTCATTTTGGGAAGCTAGTCTTACCCGGATTCCAAAACCAGATAAAACCAGTACCAAAAAAAAAAAAACAAAAAAAAAACCCAATCTGATGTCTCTCATAAATAGAGAAGCAAATCCTTAACAAATAGTAGCAAATGAAGTTCAGAAATATATAAAAAGATGGCCAAGGGAGGTGTATTCCAAGGGTGCAGACTGATTCAAAATTCAAAAATCAATCAATATAATTTGCCATAATAACAGGCTAAAGAAGGACAATCACAGGTCCATATCAACTGATGTAGAAAAAGCATTTGACAAAATTCAACAAAAATTCACGATAAAAACTCTCAGGAAAATAAGAATAGAGAGGTACTTCTTAAACTTAATAAAGAGTAGCTACAAAAACCTACAGCTAACATCATGTTTAATGGTGAAAGACTGAAGGCCAAGACCAAGGCAAAATATCGGATTTCACTACTTTTATTCAACATAGTACTGCCTCTGTATAAGGGGGAAGAAAGAAATAAAAAGCATTCAGATCAGGAAGGGAGAAATAAAAGTATCCTTATTTTCAAATAACATAACGGTGTAGATACACAATATCCCAAGGAATCTACATATAAACTTCTAGAACTAAAAAGTGAGTTCAGCAAGGTCACACAACACAAGATAAACATACAAAATAATTGTATTTCTATATACTAGAAAGTAAACACCAAAACTATAGGATGCCATTTATAATAATAATTTAAAAAAAAACATTTAGGTGCTCCCTGGCTGGTGTGGCTCAGCTGGTTGAAGCGTAGTCCCATAACCGAAAGGTTGCAGATTTAATTCCCAGTCGGGGAACATGCCTAGGTTTCAACTTCGATTCCCTCTTGGGGCGCATATGGGAAGAAACTGAGAATGGTTCTCTGTCTCCCTTCCTTCCTCCCTTCCTCCCTCTCTAAAAACAATGAAAAAAATATCCTCGGTTGAGAATTTAAAAAACATTTAGGTGCAAATATGACAAAACATAAACAGGACCTATGTTAAAAACAACAAAATGCTGATAAAAGAGATCAAAGAAGATACCAATAAATGAAGAGGCATGCTGTGTCAGTAAATTAGAAAATTCAACATACTAAAGATATCCTTTCTCTCCAAACTGATGTAAAGGTTTAACACAATTTCTATCAAAATGCCAGCAACAGTTTTTGTAGATACACGATATGAAAAGATGCTCAACATCACTAGCCATCAGAGAGATGATGCAAATTAAAATCACAATGAGATACCACCTCACACCAGTCAGAATGGCCATCATGAATAAATCCACAAACAGGTGCTGGCGAGGTTGTGGAGAAAAGGGAACCCTAGGACACTGTTGGTGGGAATGCAGACTGGTGCAGCCACTGTAGGAAACAGTATGGAATTTCTTCAAAAAGCTGAAAATGGACCTGCCCTTTGACCTGGCAATTCCACTGCTGGGATTGTACCCTAAGAATCCTGAAACACCATTTCAAAAGAACTTATGCACCCCAATGTTCATAGCAGCACTATTTACAATAGCCAAGTGCTGGAAATGGTCCAAGTGCCCATAAGTAGATGAGTGGATTAAAAAACTATGGTACATTTACACAATGGAATATTACAGAGCAGAAAGAAAGAAGGAGCTCCTACCTTTTGTGACAGCATGGATAGAACTGGAGAGCTTTATGCTAAGTGAAATAAGCCAGGTGGTGAAAGACAAATACCATATGATCTCACTTATAACTGGAATCTAACTGGCAAAAAAGCAATTCAGAGGCAATTCTGTGTATGAAAGAACTTCCACGGGCAAAAAATAAGCTAACAAGAAAAACAGAACCAGAGACATGGAAACATGGAACAGACTGATAGCTGGAGGAAGGGAGGAGAGAGGGAGGGAATGGTGGAAGGAAGGGGAAGGGACTAGTCAAAACATGTATGAGTTTTGACAGTGGAGAGGGGGTTGACTCGGGGCTAGAGGGGTGAGCTGGCTGGAGGGGGGCAAAAGGGCAAAAATTGGGACAACTATAACAGAATAAACAATAAAAAAGAAAAAGAAAAGGTAACCAAAAAGCAGAAAAAATAGAAATAAAATTTATATGGAAAGGCAAAGGAACCGAAATAGCTAGAAACAATTTTGAATAAGAAAAATAAAGTAGGAGGGATCAATCTAGCCAATTTCAAAATGATAAATAGCTACAGTAATTAAGACTGTGTGGGGATGCAGAAGAATACTCTCACAGATCAATAGAAAAGAATAGAGAACCCAGAAATAGACACACATGAATATACTCAGCTGATTTTTGATAGTGGCAAAAAGCAATTCTGTGGCAATTCTGTGTAGGAAAGAACTTTCACAGGCAAAAGAAAAATGAATTGCAAACATAAATATAAAATGTAAAACTATAAAACTTTTAGAAAAAAACTTGGAAAAATCCCCAGGATCTAGGGCTAAGCAAAGTGTTCTTAGACTTGACATCAAAAGCACAATCCATAGAAAAAAACTGATAAATTGGACCTCATCAAAATTTAAAGCTCTAGCTGCAAAAAAAAAAAAAAAAAGGCAGTTAGGAGGATAAAAAGAGAAGCTATGACTTGGAGAAAATATTTGCAAACCATATACCCAATGAAGAAAAGGTATCCAGAATATATAATTTATGATACATGATTTCAAAACTCAACAACAACAAAAAAATCCAATGAGAAAATGAAAAAGAGTAACGAATGAATATTTCACCCAAGAGGATGTACAGATGGCAAATAACACATGAAATGATGTTCAACATTATCGGTTATTAGGGAAAAAGTATCACTACATACCTATCAGAATATGTAAATATTAAAATAATAAAAAATAATAAATTAATAAGAATAATAAAAAACCGTGACAACGCAAATGCTAGCGAGAATGCAGACCAACTAGAGCCCTCATATATTAGTGCTAGTGGAAATAAAGAAGGTACAGCCACTGAAGAAAAGTTTTGCCGTTTATTAAATAACTAAATATACAACTACCGCATGACCCAGCAATTACACTCTTGGGCATTTATCCCAGAAAATATGAAAATTCATGTTCTCACACAAAAGCTGCACATAAATGTTTGCAGCAGCTTTCGTCATAATAGCCGAGAACCGGAAACAACCCAGATGCCCTTCTGGGACACACTGTGGCACGTCCATTCCACAGAACGTAACTCAGCAGCAACGTTCAAACCACTGATGCATGCAACAACCTGCATGGGGCGCCAGAGGTTAAAATGTATATAATATCTGATAAATTTACACAAACTTGTACTTATGGAACGTCTTTAAAATGACAAAATTATAGAAATACAGGACAAATGAGCGGTTGCCAAGGGCTTGGGGGTAGGCGCTTGTGGTGAGTGCAGAAAGGAAGTGGGGTGGCTAAAAAAAAACAAAACACAAGATATTCTCAGGGTGATAGAAATGTTCTGTATCCTGACTGTACCAGGGTAAGTATCTTGGCTGGGATATCAGACTAGAGTTTTGCAGGAAATTACCACCAGGGGGAAGTTGAATAAAGAGCACCTGGGATCTCTTTGTATTATTTCTTACAACTGCATGTGAATCTACAGTTATCTCAAAATAAGAAGCTTAATTTTAAATAATCAACTGAATACGGATGAATTACAGGCATTGTAAGGAAGGGTTCCTAGGCATTTAACTAAGGAAGACGCAGGGGAAAGGGAGGTGAGTTATTTAGGGGGTCATTGTACGTTTGCAAAACACAGTCTGAATAAGTCTATTCAGCAAGACCTCAAAAGAAGCCACAAGTGGGCAGCCACCTGCTGAATGCGCACCAAAGCCGCCTGGAGCTCCGTAGTTCTGGGTAACAGGCCTTCAGGAGGAAATGCCCTTTCAGAGAAAAATGTGTGTTCCTGTGACAGTTTGATATAATGCACAATTATTTCTAGGTGACTTTCCCATTCTGATGCTTTCCAGGACACGATGAGGCCCTGCCTGAGTGAGTCCTGAGTCAATAGTGTCTCCCACAGACCACAGACACTCCCCTGCTGCTATTCCTACAACAGGTGTTGAAAGGGGGGTGACAGGTGCTAGGCTGCACAGGGAGGGATTTGGGGACTGGTATTCAGTGTCTCTCTTCCTACCTGTGGGGTGCAATGCAGCCTTCTACACTGAAACCATAGTAATCGGCGTTCTATAGACTTGGATGCTAGGATATACGATCAAGATAAATGTGACACATTCTCGTCACAAATCTTTATATGAAAGGCTACAAATAATTCCCATAAGGCCAAGGTTTTAGAGTCTAACTTGAGATCCTATATATTTCACTCTCAGCTTAACTCTTCAGCAACTATCTATGGAAAACGGAAGATGGAAATCGCATGGAGTGGATTCTTCGTTACAGAAAAACAATATTCTTTAAAAAAAAAAAAAATTCCCCAACCAAGAGTATTTTGCCTCCAGTTAACTCCTAACCTCAAGAGTCTTTTTTAGAGTATGGTGACAAATGACTAATCTGTCAATGAGAAAGTCTCCCCTGAGACGGACCCACCTCCCTCTCCGAAGTCTGTGCGGGAATGGATTCAGACCAGGACAGCGGGTAACGGCGCTGCTCTGAGGAGCCCCACGACTGCCATCCTCGGGAGGGAAAGCTTTCTTGGGGCCAAGCAGAACGTGTGCAGAGTCCAAAGAGATGGCACAGCGACCCTGCGTCCAGCCATAAGGAGTTTGTCCTACATTAGATGCTCAGTGATACTTCAAAAGCTCTGCTGAGAAACGGCTGCACCAGGCGTGGAGACAGAATGACCTAGGGTAGTGTCCTGGCGACCACAGCACAGTCGGTCCTCTCCCCGACCTCTTTTCTGTCACCGAGCAGTATGGGCACGTGCTTCTTGCCTCTTCAACTTGGCAGTGGAAGCTTCCACAGGAAGACAGCTGGCAGCTGTACTTCCTAAGGGTAGGCCTGTGTCTGTCCAAGACACCCATCAGCCTGGGAGTCCCCCAAATACAGATACTACTTCCTTCACGCAGCATAATGTCACTGGTTCACCCTCTCTCTGTCCCGCCCCCTACAACACCCAGTCCTGGGTTCTGCCTACAGGAAATGCTCATTACAGGCCATCAGATGAGGACAAAGAATAATCATCCTAAGACTGATTCTGGAAGGAAAATAGAGTCAGGGCTCCTCTCTGGATGAAGAATAGGAAAATCAGACTGATGATCACATTTCTCTAGCACTTTTGTTTATGAAGCCTCCACTGTATTTTTTAATCCTTATAACCAGCCTGTGAGAGCTTTCCACAGATAAGAAAATGGAGGCTCAGAGAGGCGGAGTGACTCACTCTGAGTCATACCAGGGGTGAGTAAGCAGAGAGCTGGGAGTACAAGCTGGGCTGCCAGCTCCAAGCCTTCAAGTCTTCACTAATCTATTTGTACAGCCTGAATTACCTTTTATGGCACACGACGTACATCATCAGGTCTCACGCAACCTCATGGGGATGGGAAGACTGGTACTTTTCGTATTTTACAAACTGGGGAACAAATCAGAAGGTAAATGGTTTGCTCACAGGCATATTGCAGATGCAACCTAACACCTTAAGCCCAAGCCCAATTTCCTAATCCGATGTTTTTCTTCTGTTGTAAACTGACTCTTGATAAACTACTGCTTTTGCAGAGGACCTCTGAATGATGGTCACATGCCATTCTGTCATCTTATGAAACCGGCTTCTGGCTGAAGGCAGCATCTCCCATGCAGACCTTCTCCAGGACTTCCCAAGTGAAGTCCCGAACTAGCCACATTGGCCACAGCCTGCTTCCCTGAAGAGTCACTCACTACACCAAGCCCCAAGCCACACCTAGATACATTCAGAAAGAAGCAGAACCAAATCACTCACCCTGAAACCTTTTGTGTCATGTGACAGTGACTGTGTAAAGTGGGTTTTGCTAAAGTGGATCAAAGACCATAATACTTCACTCTATGTTCTTAAGTGCTATTCTCTGCTACACCTCACTCTTAGCTCACATTTTTGCCTTGCAAATCACTGAAAAATACAGAATCAAATAGAAGTTCCTGTCTCTTCCAATGATCGCAAATCTACAAACTGGCCCTCACCCTCAACCACCTCCCTCCCTCCTGTTTCAATAGACGAAGGCCCACCTCCTACCAAAAGCGAGTTCCCCCCGCGTGCTCTGCACCTCGCCCTTCTCCCCCTCCTCAAGTGCTTAACACCCCCACCCCCATGATTCCCTCTTGTTTCATTCCATCAACATCTCCTCAGACACAAGATCACTCCCTCATTATTTCAAGACATCAGTCAACTTCCCTTTCTTGCTAAGCTCCTTTTACTGTTTCCCTTTATAACCAGACTTTTTGAAAGAGTATATTAAGCACACCTCCACTTTATCCCCTCAAATCACGTTCCACACACTCCAGGTGACTATGACCTCTACCCTCTAGTGAAACAGCTATTGTCAAGGTCACCAGTGATCACAATGTGGCTAAATCCATGGACTCCTCCATCCTGATCTAACCACCTCTCATCTGCTCCTTACAGAGTTTTACATATCTTTCTTTCTGAAACACACTCCTTGCTTAGCTGTCCTTTTTAATTTTTTTTTAATTTTTTACTGTATTTTTCCATTACCATTCATCTCCCTTACACCCTCTTCCACCTCCACTCAACCCCCTTCCCCCCACAGTCACCACACTGTTGTCCATGTCCATGAGTCCTCTTCCTTTTTTGCTAGATCCCTGTCTCTCCTGGTACCACCAAGGTGTGCAGCTCAAATCTCCCTCCAAAAATCCTCTAATATTAATCCATCAAGGAGTTCTGTTGCTTCTGCCACCAAATACATATAACTCAGGACCCCGTCCCTGTTCTCCAACTTGCTTCTATCCTCTAACCAGCACACGACCCCTCTCACTGCAGCATGGCTGAGCTTCCCTGCCTCTCCCCCTCCAATTCATACACCAAACAGCAACTTAATCATTCACTTCCATGTTCAAAACCCTCCAGCTCATTACATTGAACTTCAAGTAACCCACATTCTTGCTGTAACCTACAAGCCCCTGTCTATCTTTCCAACCTCCCCTGAGTCCTTCAACCTCTCACCAACCACCCCATTCCCACTGGCTTTCTGCACAAATACTAAATCTCTTTGGCCACCATGGAGCAGCTCAAAATGTCCCTCCCCTGAGTGAAAGGGTTCTTGTCAACCTCAGGTCTTGGTGTAAGTGCCATCTCCTCACAGAGGTTTTTCTGACCAGACTACCAGGAAAAGACTCTACCACTCCCTTCTTCTGTTACCTTCCATCATGTCGCCAGGTTGGTTCCTTTTATAGCATTCATCAGGAATTGTAATAACACATGCATCTGTTCATTCGCTTGTTTACAGATGTCTCTCCCACTAGAATTAAGTTTCACAAAGGCAGGGTGTCTGTCTGTCTCCTCACCACCCCACACTCAGTCCTCGGGACAGCGCCTGGCACATCGCAAGGGCTTAACGAAAGCCACTTGAATTAGTAAATGACTGGCTGAACAAATAAAGCCAAAGAGAACACTATTAAAGGAGACCCTGATAATAATATAATTCTTGACAAAAATACAATATAAAGAATTCTTTTAGAGCACAGCAATAATCATGAGAAACGAGAGAATATATTGTACCTTAAAGCCACATTCCAATTATACGTACTGTCATGAAGAAATGAAAATAAAAACCAGAGTCCACATACGCCAGGCAAGTCCCCAGCAGATGCCCTTCCTCAGGCATTGTGGCATGGGTTGCCGTTTAGTGTGTGCCCCGCCCTGAGCTAGCTGTCCCTCTACATGCATTAATCCTCACAGCTCTGAGGTACACACTACTGCCGTCCCCATCTTACAGTGAAGAAACTGAGGCTGGGGGAAGCAAGGTAACTTGTCCAAGGCCACAAGGGTTTTTAGTGGTACAGCCAGTGTTGAAAACCTTGTCAAGTTTAATGCCAGGTCCGTGCTTTTAACTCGTTATCCTCCCATGCCAGGTTCTGGGCTGAGCACTTTATATGCAAAATACAATTTAATCCTCACAAAAACCATGTGAAATAGATATTGGTGTTCATTTTATAGATAAGAAAAATGATTCTAGGGGGGCTGAGTAAGTTGCCCAAAACCACAAAGCTAATTAAGTGGTGAAGCTGAGATTCAAACCCAAATCTGATTCGAAATCCCATAGTCTAAAGCAGCACTAACCAATGGAAATACCATGCAAGCCACAAATGTGAGGCACCTATGCAATTTTAAATTTTCTAGTAGCCACATAAAAGACGTGAGAGAATACAGGTTAAACTAATTTACCGATACTTTAACCCAATAATTTACCCCAATATATCCAAAACATTATCACTTAACAACATGTAATCAATATCTAAAATTACTAGCGAGATAGTTTACATTCCTGTTTTTCATACTAAGTTCGAAACCCGATGTGATAACATAAGTTACTCCACCTCTCAGTTCGGATGAGCCACATCTCGATTGCTCAACAGTCTCATGCAGCCAGGAGTCACCGCACTGAACAGCACGAGTTTAAACTGTGACGTCACACTGCACCGTAGGGCAACCCTGAACGGACTTAAACAAATGCAGGGATGTCCTTCCCAAGTAGAGTTGGAATGGATAAACTGTCCACACGCCAGACAACAAAATATGATTTAGAAATGTGAACCACAGCGTGTGTGTACACACGGATGTGTGCAAGACGAGGAGGGGAGGACATGTCAGAAAACAAGGGGCGGGCTGGGGAAACCATTGGGGGAGGACGTGCAAACACAGTAAGTCAATCAGGATATGGCTCTTGCAGGCCAGACCCGTCAGAGCCTCAGCCTGGAAACCCCATCCTGGCTTCACAACTAACCGATCTTGAGCAAGACGAGGTCTCCACGCCTCAGTTTCCTCACCTGAAAAGTGAAGCCAATACCATTTATACCACATAGATACTGGGAAGGTCAAATAAGAAAAACAGGTATAGATATGTGTGTGTGTGTGTGTGTGTGTGTAAAAATCTATAAATGTTTCTTGTAAATGGTTAAGCAGTATTCAGACACCAGTGTTTTTGTACAAAGAAAAAGATTGGTTCAGAAGATTTTGGAAGAGAATCAGGAAAGCTCCAGCAATAAGCTCATGGAGCACATCCCCTTTACCCAATGGCTTTGGCTTGCTTAAAGACCAGGTACCAAGAAGGACAAAACTGAAAAGTCTTGGGGAGAAAGAAAGACTGATAAAATTCATTTGTTTGAGAAAAAAAGACAAAATGGCTTCAGCAACCCATCAGTTCTATGGATTCTCAAGTGCTTTAATAAAAACGACCATGAACTCTTGAACACCAAAAGTTACCCACAAGAATCCAAAGATCCCAGAGTTTAGGACAGAAGAGAGGTTTGCAAACAAACTACTAAAACACAATGCAACAAGTGGTAAGAGACGCCTGGATAAAAATAGCTTTAAGAGGAGAGAGAAAAAGACAAGGAATTGACTCAGGTAGTCTGGAAAGGCTTCCATGTAAGACCATTGTCAAGATCTCCCTGGGAGGACAGCCTACAGCCAGACAAAACTTAGGCAGACTGTGTGCAAAGCTTGGACATGTTGGGGAGGAGGGTCCAGCTCCAGAAACCTCCCCTATTTAGAAATGAAGTGAGGACCAACTCAGTCCCCACCCGGAAAAGCATGTTCAAAGACAAGGAGAGAGCCGGATGGTAAAGAGGCTGAGAATGACACTCTATTCACAAAGTAAAGCCTGATTTGGGACTGCAGACATCTCGAGATAAACGCTTGCTTAATTCCCACCATGCACACCCTTTCCATCAGCCAGGCAGGCTCTATTTTTAGCACTTTTTCCGTGATGCACTCATTCTTCAATGGGAGAGATAAAGGCAGTAGGAAACAAAATATTAAGCCATATACTTTATGTCACAGTTTTAAGTACAAATTCATATGACACCTTCACAAATATAAGCCCATATTGAAATTCAATGGGACAAAAATCTTGGTTTCTTCCAATTTGACTGAGAAATACTTCCGTTGCATTCTTTTCACTTTTTATGTTGAAATCCTCAGCTACATGTTTGAAATTCAAATAATGAGAACTCGCAATGAGCTTGTCGTGAAAACACTGCCGTCATGATCCAATCAGCTACAAATGGCCATGACCAATGACCCACGGGTCCATTACCCATGACCAAGGGAGACAACTTTCATGAGGGGAGGAAGGGGTTAATATGAAGGTTGATATGAAAGGGAAGCACTCTTTACTGAGGACCTACTAAGTGTGAGGCACTGAACTAGGTGCTTGCTTCCTTCTCCCTTTACTTATTTAATGAACATTTACCAAGCGCTAAGTGCTGGCAGCATGTTCAATGGTAGGGGTGTAGAATGAACAGGAGAGACACTGCTCCCGCCTTCATGGACCTCCTTCATCCACTGGAGGAGGCGAATATTAAACAGCAGCATTTCCAGGGGCATGCGTGCTCAAAGAGGAGATTATACATGAAAAGTGGGTTTCTGAAAGGGAGCTCCACCTGGCCTGGGCTAGGGGGTTGCTGAGAAGGCCTTGCAGGGGAGGTGTGATGTCTACATCAAGGATTGAAGAAGGGGTAGGAACAAAGGGAGCGAAAGCTTGCAGGCAGAGGAAGGGCATGTTCTGAGGCTCAGGGGCACGCACAAGAGGGCTTGGCAAGGGGGAGTGCCACCTGGCTGACACTAAGAGTGAGCAGAGAGCTGCGGGGGAGGGGAGAGGTTGGAGGGGGGAGGCTGGAGAGGGGAGTTGGACCTAGTAAGTCACAGAGTAAATTTTAAATATATCCAAAGAAATAAGATGACATTAAAGGATTTTACAGCAGGGAGTAATAAGATGAGGCTTGTCTTTTAAAGCACCACGATCCTCCCAAGAGTCCTCTAGGGTAGGTAGTATCCTTATTTTGTGAGGATGAAGGCAGATGAGTGAGGCTAAGTAACTTTTATCAAGTCACACAGCTGGAATGTAGTGATGATTTGGAGGAGGATTCAGGTCAGTCTGACTCCAAATCTTCTCTTTCCATTACACCATCCTGCCTCTAAGGAAACAAACAAATATAAAAACCTGCAGAAAATCCTCAAACTTCATTTTAGCCGGTCATTTACAATGTTTTTACTAAAATCAGGTGCAGAGTCGATCCCTGGCATCATTGAACATTTGAGTACTTCCTTGCCTGGCTTCAGTGAACAAAGTTTATTAAAATACAAGAAACGCATACACACAATAGCCCTCCTAGAAAAAGAGCTGAGATTTCTCCCACAAGACCCCAGGCCTCAGACAAGAGGGCTGGCCGGAAGGAACACCAGGGTCCTGAGGGCACATGAGGTGGCCAGCACAGGCTGGGCTTCAGGGCTGGAAGGCGATGGGAAGGCCACCAGTCCAGCCACTCTTCCCAAGTTCACCTTCACTGTAACCTCAAGTAGTCATCCAAAACCACACCGGTAACGACCAACTTACTCCCTACTAGCACAGCCTATTCCTTACTGACGCAGTCCTGAGTATTTAAAAAGTCTTTTATGAGAGGCAAAATGAACTCCAAACCCAGGTACTTGTGGCAGAAGTTCCTGTTGCCACAGTTACTTTCCTCTCCAAAGCAAGGGAATGCGAGGTGGGTAATGAGGCCCCGTGATGTGCAGTCAGCTTTCCCTGAGTCTGAAGAGCCAAATAAAGTCAACATCCAAGAAAAGCAAAAAAATGTAGAACAGGAAATCTCCATTTCAAGGCACGGAGAGCCTGGTTCTAAGACAAAGGATAACAACTTTGCTCGCATACATCCTGGCAGCCTCTACCGGGGGTTCTGCCTGTGGGACCAGATGACCAGGGACCCTGACACAGACAGCCTGGACATTTGTACCCACCTTCTGCTCATCCCCAACAGAGGTCAGCGCTCCTGCTCATCACCAGGTAGCAGGATTCCCAGGTGATGAGCCACCTGCAGAGGAGGCTGGCTCCACGCCAGCTCATGCTCCTCACGCATGTCCCACTGATGTGCCACAGCTGCCCTTTGCATGTCCCTTGAAAGGGGCAGCTGTGGCAGCATGCTCATGCAGGTCAGGGAGGCATCCTCTGTAGTTATCACATCCGATGCTGTGCAGTTCATATAAAGTAGATGTTCTTTAAAAGTCAATTAAAATGTTAAAACTACAGACTGAGTAAAACCATCTGCGGTGCTGATTATGGGTAACGGTGAGAGAAGGAAGTGGCACCTGTGCTGAGAGAGGCAGCGTAAGCTCACCCAGCCTCCGCATGTACACATGGACACACGGACAGTTTCCATGCAGTGTGCGACGTTCATATCCCGTCCCCTCAATTCCACGTCCAGTCATCTCTCACACTCACACCAGCACCAGTATTTAGAGAGCCAACAATCAACTGAGTGGACTAAGCCAATATGGTAAGCCGTCCATTTATACCAAACACATTGAGATGCTGTTTAAAAACTAAAATAGATTGGAAAAGAAAATTTAAGAAAAATTAAAGTTCAAAACCTCAGGTGCCAGAAACATGATAGGAACCCAGTAGGAGCTGAAGCAAAGAGCCCAGGTGTTTTTCAGAAGAGGGGGTTATCGGAAGAGGGTACGTGCTGTAGTAGATGGGAGGGGAACCCCATGCTCTTGTTGGGGTAATAAAGAAACGCTGAACAGAAAAGCTTCACCACATATCTCAAAGACATAAAAAGGAAACTGGCTCTCTGTCTGGAACTTTGGGCAGAAAAAGGGTTATCTGTGAGAAATCAGGATCCCAAGTTTGGGCCATATCTGTGTGTGTGGAGCTAATATCACACTGGTCACGTGGTTGGGAGCCCCATGATTGAAATCATTACAGAAAAGCTGTTCTGAGCCAGGTAAAACCTTATAATACGTGGCCTGGGAAAATCAACTACCACGTCCAGATGTCTCAGCAATAGGAGATCCAAAGGACTCCCACCCAAAACCCCCAATGGCAGAAAAACTCACCACAAGAGGAAATAACACCAAGAAAGAGGATTTAAAGGATGCTTATAGTTTTAAAGCAATTTAAAAAAGAGAAGAAACATTAGCAGACATGAAAAAGACATCATTTTTAAAGAACAGGAAGATTTGAAAGAGAGCCAAATAGAATTTCTAGGACTGAAAAAGATAGACATTGAAAACAAAACAAAAATAACTCAATGAATAGGTTCAATAAGAGAAATAATCGTCAACCTAAAATTAAATACTCCACTATGATTTAAGAGAGAGGAAAGGATAAACACATATTCAGACATGTGAAGACTAAAAGAAGTTATTATTTTCAGGTTCCCTATGAAGAAACTGCTTTTGGAAAAACAAAAATGCATAGATGAAAATAACTCAGAGTGAAAATACTCTAGGTCCTTGTCTTGTTCTAGGAGTAGTAGATAAAGTGATTAACTTGAAGATGCATTTGTAACATGCATACAAGTTGTGTAATCAACAGGAGAACAAAAATAGAATGTATACGTTTCAAACCAATACAGAGAAAAGAAACTGAACACAAATCAGTAAAGAAAGGAAGGAAAAAAGGAAGGAGAGATGTGAGGAAGGAAAAAGAAAGGGGGTCAGAAACAGAAAACAAAAAATTAGATACCAGAAATAAGCACAAATATATCCATAACAACGATAAAAATAAGCAGATTAAACTCCTACAAAAAGGTAGGTACTCTCGCTTAGTAGTTGGGATCACGGTATCTTAAACCAGACTGAATTTGAATGCCGATTCTACCACTTACGAAGTGTGCTTCAATTTCAAAATCTGTACAATAGAAATTTTCACCTTTAAGGCTATTAGATGAGTCTGTAAGTCTAATTTACATGTGTTTAATACTATGCCTTCCTAGTGTTAGAGTGGTGTAGAGTTTCAGTACTCTGTAAGAATTCAACGTGGCTGACGTTCTGAACTAAAAACAAGAGGCAGATACATGCGGATTAAAAGATACACAGAAGGTTGTAAAACAAGGGACAGAAAAAATATACCAGGCAAGTACCAAGTCAAAGAAAATCAGAATAATATAAAGAAAAATATCAATTAGAGCAAAAATTTGTATACAAATAACAACTATTAATAAACAATAAAAGGAAGAGTCCGCCAGAAAAGACAAATAACCTAACAGAACAATGGGCAAAGAGTATGAAAGGGAAATACACAGAAGAAGGGATATGAGGCTAATAAACCTAACAAGCAATCAGGGTCCTGTAAATCAAAATGAAATACTATCATCCATCAGATTGGAAATATTTAGAACCCTAACACTCCAGGTGGTAATGGCTGTGTGGGAAATGGATGGGTCTCTCGTACATGGCTGCTAAGGGTGTAGACAGTATACCCTTTTACAGTAAAGAATCAAAGAACTCAAATAGAAAATGGGCAAAAGAAATAAACAAGAATTTCACCAAAGAGGATATATAGTTAGAAAACAAGCTCATGAAA
Source organism: Desmodus rotundus (assembly GCF_022682495.2). NCBI lineage: Eukaryota > Metazoa > Chordata > Mammalia > Chiroptera > Phyllostomidae > Desmodus > Desmodus rotundus. The sequence continues at coordinate 84,433,582 of NC_071398.1, forward strand.
ATATTTCAGCATCTCTAGCCATGAATAAAATACAAATTAAGACCACAATGAGATATTAACCTATACTTCTTAGAATGGCTAAAATAATGATAAGCACATAGAAAAACTGGATCTCTCCTACATTACGGATGGGAACGCGAAATGACAACCAACTAGAATCGGCAGAGGTTGGCAATATACACTTCTGTGCATACACAAACACACACACACATGTCATACTTCCAGGCATTTACCTCAGAGATATGAACACTTATGTTCACAAAAAATCTGTATGTTCATAGCAGTTTTATTCATATAGCTAAAGACTGGAAACACCTGAATATCCTTTAATGGGCGAATGGTTACACCAACTGCGGTATATCCACACACCGGAAAAAGAACAAACCATTGCTGCGTGCACCTGGGTGGATCTCACGGACACTACAGTGGGGAAAGCTAGTCTCAAAAGGTTCACTCTGTATCGTTCCCCTTATATAACATTCTCAAAATAACAGAAGTCTAGAGATGGAGAAAAAGCACCGGATTCCAGGGGGTAGGGAAAGGATGTGGGTGTGACCATAAAGAGGTATTTAACAGAGTTCTTTGCTGACGATGGGACAAGGCTGGATTTTGGTGGTAGTGGCGGCTACCTGAAGCTATACATGAAAAAAATGGCATAAAACTACGCACAGAGAAACACAAATGAGTGCATATGAAAACTGATAAAATCTGAATATGGCCTTTAGTTTCATTGGCAATAATCTACACAGGCCAGTTTCCTGGGTTTCATATGGTTCTGTAGCTACGTAAGACGTTACCACCGCGGGAAGCCGGGTGAAGGGTACGGCACCCTCTGTACTAGTTTTGCAACGTTCTGTGAGTCTATAATTAGTGCAAAATAAAACGCTTTTGAAACCAAATGTTGGGTGTAAAATTCAAGTTGTAGAATAGCAGTATGATATAATTTGTGGAAATGCACAAAAAAAGCCACATAATCATACTATCTATGTTTTACAGATAAATACATAAGTAGTAAAAATATTAAAAATTCAGTAGCAAGCAGATACAACTTCAAGGTAATGATTATTTCTGGGAAAGACTTTTAAGAGGACCTAAACTTTACCCGTAATGTTTTAATTTTTAGAAAGAGAATTTGGAGTGAGAAACTAACACTTACTATCTAGACAGTATAAATAAATGAATGCTCCTCTCTACTACTCTGAATACACGTACAAGGAGATTCACTGAAGCAGTCTCTGTAATTACCAAAGACCAGTAACAGCCTGGACCCCCACCATCGGGGTCCAGCTAAACAGGTCATCCAACAGAATACAAAGCAACCGCTAGAAAAAATAAAGGCAATATGCCCTCTAGGCAAAATATCCCAAACATACCAGTAAGTGGGGAAAAAAAGCAAATTAGAACATAACATGTATAGTATGATCCACATTCTTGTTTTAAAAAAATCAACATAAATCCTATATGCAAATATTTGTAATAAAACACATGCTCTGTTATAATAGTTACTTCTAAGAAACAGTGAGCTTTCTACTTTATATACTTCTATGTTTTAAAATATGATCATCTGTTTTATTTCCGCAACTTAAGAAAGTTGTTTTACTGGACATAAAGAACCAGAGATCAAACTCTAGTATTAAACTACTATTGCTGGGCTTTACTAAACGCTAAAATGTCTGCATTCTGCATCTGCTTTACGCTTCTTTAATCCGTGGGTACGTGGTCTCACCTGCACTTCCTAGCTCCATTAGAAGAGAAGGAAGTGGAGGAAACGGAAGCTCTCAGATGTGAAATGACTTGCCCAAAATCACACAGCTAAATGAGTTGTCAAATGAGTTGTAACCTGTCGTGTTGTTTCAGCCCATTACTCCTGTCACCTACATGGAAAACAGAAGCACGCTTGGCATCTACCCGATGCCCTTGTAATGAGGTGGTGACCGTCACGGGCTGTGAGCGGGGCAGCACTAACTCGCCCTGATGTGGTCGAATGGATGCCTGTGCTCCAGCCCCCACAACCGCACACCTCGGAATACACCTTGACCTGGCTCCTTCACAGGGAGGAAGTGAGAAGATGTGACAGCAAAGGTGGTTTTTCCTCCATATCTTCCCCACAGCTGTTCCACGCAGAGAGAGGCTGGCACGAGAGTGGTCCCAGCCAGACCAAACCCCAGCAGGGTCACACCCCCGTGAACGCCACAGAATAAATCATCCCCCGGCCACAACTTCCTCTCTACCAAGGCAGAATGAGTTACAGCAATGAGGTGGTGGCAGACTCAGAGCTGTGTCTTCTCAGATCCCGCTTCCAGGAAGGATTCTCTGCCCAGCGGCAGGGTGTGCAGTTAGCAGACAGATACCTATTAGTTTCCTAAGAGACAGAAACTTGAGCTTTCCAGTGAACCACCTGCCAATAACTGGGCAAGGATGTGGGGCTCATCCCCGTAGGGGACTCCCCTAGTTGGCCATCCCTGCTGCAGAGCTCCCTGTAGGGATGGCGGGGCCTCTATCACATCTGCACTGTGGTCTGAGGCTTCCCTTGCCCAAGACTGCTTCCTCTCTTTCTCTTTCACAGATTTGTGAAAATCAGAGCCCAGCGTGCAAGCCCACTGAAGTAGCTAATCACAGGACTATAGGGTGCTGCTTCTCCCCCACACCTTACCAGCACATCACTTAGAGCCTATTTACCCAAGTTTCTTTTGCCCGGTACATTGTATCCAGCTGTAAACAAAAAGCTGCAAGGCATACTAACAGGCAAAAAACATAGTTTGAAGAGACAGCTAGCAACAGAACCAGACTCAGACACTCAGGGATGTTGAAATTATTTGACCAGAAATTTAAAACAATTATGATTAATAGGCTAAGGTCTCTGGTGGAAAAAAGTAACACATAAGACCAAATAGATAATGTAAGCAGAGAGATGGAAATTCTGAGAAAGAATCAAAAAGAAAAACTAGAGCTCAAAAACACGGTAACAGAAGTGAAGAACACTTTTAAGGGGCTCATTAGTAGACTGAACACAGCAAAGGAAAAAAGTCTCTGAGCTTGAGGAGATGTCAATAGACACCTTCGAAATGAAAAGCAAAGAGAAGAAGGACCACCCCGCCCCCCCCCAGCCAAATAGAATAGAATATCCAAGAACTGAGGGGCAACTACAAAAGATGTTAAGATACAGGTAATGGGAATACCAGAGGGACGAGAAATAAGCAAAAGAAATATTTGAAGCAATAGTGACTGAGGATTTCTGTAAATTCATGTCAGAAACCAAACCACAGATCTGGGAAGCTCAGAGAACACCCAGCAGGATAAATGACAAAAAGTGGGGGTGGGCAGGAGAGAGGGATTAGGGATATTTTGTTATTATAAAGCACTTGCAGCATAGTGTCGAAAGTAGACTGGATTAGTTGTCAATGTATATTGCAAACTCTAGGGCAACCACTAATAAAAAAGCAAGAAAAGAAATATAACTGATATGCTAAGAAAGGAGTGAAAACAGAGTCATATAAAATAATTCAAACCACAAAAGCCAGGAAAAGGGTGGAAGATAAAATAAGAACAAAGAACAAGGGCAACGAATAGGAAATAACTAATATGTTAGATAGTAACCCAATTATATCAATAATCACTTTAAACATCAATAATCTAAATGTGCCAATCAAGACACGGATTGTCAAAGTGGATCAAAAACCGAGACAATTATATGCTGTCTACAAGAAACTCACTGGAAATGTAAATACGCATACAGATTAAAATAAAAAGATGAAGAAATATACACCATGCTAACACTAATCAAAAGAGAGCTAGAGTAGCTATATTAACTTCTGACAGACAATCCTTAAGGGTGTGCACGAAACAACACAGCCTCAAAATCGCGGGGCACAAACTGATAGATCTGCAAGGAGAAACAGATAAATCCACTACTAGAGTTGGAGACTTCACCACCCCTCTATCAGAAATGGACAGATCCAGCAGGCAGAAAAGCAGTAAGGACCTAGCTGAACTCAACACCACCGTCAATCAACTGGATATAACAGACAGCAGCGGCAGAGTGGCAGAACACACAGTCTCCTGAAGCTCACCGGGAACACTCACCGAGACAGACCACGTCCTGGGCCACAAAACACACCTTCACAAATGTAAGAGAATAGAAATTACACAATGTCTGCTCTTAGGCTACAGTGAAATTAAACTGGAAATCAAGAACAGAAAGATGGCTGTAAAATTCCAACACACTTCTAAATAGCATAAGGGAGCAAAGAAATCTCAAGAGAAATTTAAAAATATTTTGAAGTAAATGAAAATGAAAACACAACTTATCAAACTTTGTGGGAGGCAGTGAATGCAGTATTTAGAGGGATGTTTATAGCACTGAATGCATATACTAGGAAAAAATAAAGATCAAAAATCGATCATCTAAGTTTCCCCCTTAGGAAACTAGGAAAAAAAGAGCAAATTAAATCCAAAGTAAGCAGAAGGAAATAAATAATTAAAGCAGAAATCAATAAAATTCAAAACAGGAAACCACGAGAGAAAATCAACAAAATCAAAGCTGGTTCTTTAGAAAGATCAATAAAATTGGTAAGCCTCTAGCCAAATTAACTAAAATTTACTAGCCCTGGGATGTGAACCAGATGTTTGCCTCACATTGCCAAATAATGAGCAATTTCTTATGCCAGACAGGTACACAAAAACACTAACTTCATTTCCTTTCTTTCATCCGCTTGATCAATCGGAAAAAAAAGAAACACTGCTGAATTACATGTGCTGTGAGCCAGACGCTGTTTTAAGTGTTTCCGCATATCAGCAAACGACAAGCAAACAAATAAGTACACTGTAGAGTACATTAGAAGGCGCTAAGTGGAGAAAACCATACAGCAGGCTAACAGTTGTATTTTTTCTTATGAATGTTCACATATATATCACATACATGTGTACATATGTTAAGCACATATTTTCATTTTCTTCCCTCTCTTATCCCCTCATCATCTAACGTTCGCTGTGTTCATTATAGTTTACATATCTTAGGTATGTAAGTTACAGGATACCAGGAAGACGGAATATCATCCAAGGACCTGTCCCAGCAAAAGGGAGAATACCACCTTGGCTAGGGGGATTATAGGTGATTTTTATTTTATTTTATTTTATTTTTGCTTCCTGTATCTTCTTTCCCTTTAGTAGTAGGTATGGCTCAAATTTAAAAATTGTTTATGGTCTACAGTACAATCCCTTTTGTATAGGTAGCACTTCCAGCTCCTTCCATCCTCCTTCAAAAAACCAAACTGACACCTGTGTAAGCTCAAGCACGTTGGAAGAGAGCTGTCTCCAGTCCCTTCTACACAGGGCAGAGTACAAAGCTGCAAATATCACTTACCCAAAGTCACACATCTCGGCGTGTAGCCAAGCCAGGACAAGAGTCAGAGGACCCCCTGAGAGTCCCCTCCAAGCCAGCACACTTGCTTTGTACTGTTTTCTCAGCCCCAAGCCCCAGAGAAGTGAGGTGTATGATACGCAGACCCCTTGTCCTTACCTCGGCCAGGCGGGAGTGCTTGTGTACATTCTCGCCTTTTTGCACGCTGGGAGCCAGCTGCTGCAGGACGCCCCTGCTGCTTGTCAGGGCTCTGGTCAGCCGAGCAAACTTCCCCCAGCCTGGAGCACAAGGAAGAGAAAAAAGACAAGTTCAAGCACGTCCTGAAGGTACATGGACATTCATACCACAAGTTATGCTGTGAGCAGCAGACACCCCGCTTATCCTCCCGAGCTCCCAGGAGGCACGATGAAGGCTCACTGCTCAGAGAAGCGTAGAGGCTCACTCAAATCTCTGTAGCATTTACTTTCCCCTGCACTGCCATTTTATCTTAATCATAACTTTGTGAAGCAGGTAGGGCAGGTTTTAGTATCTGTTTATAAAGGGGAAACCGAGGCACAGAGTGCCTAGACAACTACAGTCCAGGACCCAGATCTCTGCACTCTGGCCCAAGGCTCTCCAGCCAGGTACTAGAGGCAATCAAGGTGTTTCTCTGACTCTATGACTTGGCTCAGCCTGTTCCCAGCCCTGAGTCCGATCTAGCAGAGACCCAGCTGGTTCCAGGTTTTAAATGGACAAGCTAGGTAATCACATGGCCATTCCTTGCATTGCATGCTCCAAAGCTAGGAGAATAAGAAATGAATTCAGTGGATGGGTAGGTGGGGAAAAGCACTGGCAGATTTTAGTCCGTTCTGGGATGGGGGAAGGATGGCTGCTGACAGGTCCCCTTCAAACAAGAAACTCCAAGAGCCTAGTACCGAGCTCAGTATCCAGAGCCCAGGAAAGAAATCTGGATACAAGTCCCATCTCTGCCTCCAGCCTGCTTTGTGATCTCCAACAAGCTGTCTAAGTTGTCTGGGCTTACTTATCTCATCTGTAAAGGGAAAATAAAATACTCTACCTGCCTAAAAGCAGGGTACATTTACCTGGTAAAACAAAGGAGTTAAGTTTAGTGGGCTCTGATTAATGGGCTGAAACAGGCTGTCCTGAGGCCTCCTCGGGCATCTGGACTAAGCCTCCAGGAAAAGGAAAACGCTGATCTTTTTCTAATCCAGCCCACACTATACCCCAGAATCTAAGACATCTGAGTAATCTTTACCGAGAATTTAAGACGTATGAGTGATCTTTTAAAAATCCCCAAAGACAATTGTCCATTCCAATGCCCAACAACCCGTTTGCATCAAGGTCATAACCACAGCAATGGCCTCATGGAACCCCTGAAAGCCTGTCAGGAGTTTTCAAGAACAAGCTGGGGGTGAAGGGCTTCCATAAAATAAACGGAGCATGCAAGTATTTTTACGTGACAGCTAAATGCAGGACAGGGCGATTTTATTTTTTGTCCTTTAGGGTCGGCAGTGTTCAGCACCTGGCCGCAGAAATCTCATCTGCCAAATGTTACCCTGGAGCACCTTTCCAAGACAGACTAAGAGTCCAGAGGATGGGGCAGTTAAGCAGAAGAATGGCCCTGTCTTTGCAACAAGCGTTAGGGATCATAGTCTGGATAAATTTTTGTCAGGATGGCAACAATAGCAAATAAGTTCTTTTTATCACATTCCAGAAATTCTGGGTTTAATAAAAGATAGTAGAATTTTTATCATCCATCCTCATGCTGGTAAGCAGAAAAATGGGCCTGCTGGAGTCAGCTTGGAAAGAGGAGTGTGGTGGTCAGGCTGTGGGGGTCCCACTAATGTTAACAGGAAGGGACAGCCCAGACTCTGCAGGTCTGAGATTGAATTCTACAAAGCTTTTCAAGAGGAACAGAACATATATTTTCCAATCAGATAAAAAATAGCTGTACGTGCAAACATCAACAAAGGTCTTCTGCAATCCCCCTCCCACTGCACCCTCCACTACCATCACCACCACCTCCACCACCACCCATCCTCTGGGACCAACGATGAGAAGGAGATGGTAGAGCAGACAGCCGGGACCCTGCCTGGCAGGGAGCTCGCGGCCCTGGTGCATCAGCCGACATAGCACAAAAGGATGTAACAAAAGATCCCTGGACCTGTGGGCATCTCTCTGGGTGCAGACTAGCCTCTCACTCTCCGCCTTAGCCCTGAGTCACTTTCCAAGAATGTGGCTCTCAAAAGAACTGGCTGAGTGGAGGGCACAGGAAGGTGAATGAGTGTTGGATGAAGAAATGGACAAGCAATGTGAAATTCTCCATTACACCTCTACCAGGATGGGTAGACTCTGCCTGTACTGAGGGAAGGAAATAAGTTCTCTCCCAAATTCCACCCCTATGTTTTCCTTTCTGAACTGCGGACACTTTCTAATAGGAGTCGTTACCTAGCCAGATGACAGAACTTCATTCACTCCTGTATTAATTCTATAAACATAACTACCATATATCAGGCAGAGGGCTAGGTACTAAGATGAAGAAGACACAGACTGTGGCTACTTGAGCATGCACTTGAGTAGGGAAGACTGATAAATAAATGAAAAACCATGACATACAGTAAGCTGAGTTCTATGGCAGAGACGATAAAGAGCCCTACAGCCAAGACTGTCCAGAGAAGGTGTACCTAATCCAGGCTGGGGCGTCCAGGAGGGCCTCCAAGAGGAAGTTACATTAGAGCGAAATCGTGCAAGATGGGGAGGAGTTAAAAACTCAGGAAGAAAAAGACAGACATTCCACACAGAAGGAAGAGCACCTATGAAGGCAGAAAATCCCAAAATCGGGTAATATGTCAGTGAAGAGTAAGAAGTCTACATAGTCGAGTGAGTGGGGCAGGGCCCACAGGAGAAGAGAGGCAGACAATGGCCTGACGTGATGCTAACGAGGTTGTCCGAGGCCAAATTGAGCAGAACTTAGATGGCGAGAACCTCGACAGCAAGTTAAGGGATTTGAACGTCATCCTAAAACCCGTGGAGAACCACTGAAGGAGCTGAAACATGATGGGGAGGAAAGGTACACTGAGTTCATTCAAGAAGGACAGAACGGCAGTGTGGGCAGTACACATAAAAACAAGAGGTTGACATGTAAAAGACGTCAGGATCCCAGGCCAGACAGCATGTGGGCCTGGACCAGTGTGGTAACCTGGGCCAGGCAACAAGGGGAAACTTGAGAAAGGATACACAGCTAGAGGCAACAGAATTCGGTGAACAATGGCTGCAGAGGGAGAGAAGAGGCAACCCAGGTGGCTCCGGGCTCCTGGTTTGGGTGGCTGGAGTAACAGCTGGATAAAAGCAGGTGAAGGGGTTAAGAAGTACTGACTGGTAGTTACAAAACAGTCATGGGGATGTAAAGCACAGCATAGGGAATATAGTCAATAATAGTTGTATGAACTATGTATGGGGCCAGGTGGGTACTGGAAATGTCGGGGGAACACTTTGTAAAGCATATGATTGTCTAACCACTATGCTGTGTGCCTCAAACCAACACAAAATAACATTGAAAGTAAACTATAATTTAAAAAAAAGCAAGAAAGCTGACATACCCTCCTCCCAGGAAGCCTTTTCCAATTATTGCTCTACCCCCAGCAAAATTGCCCATGCCCTCCTGTGTATACCCGTTTTCCTTAGGCAGACTCCTATTCATTCAGCACACACTTGTTGGGTGCCTTTGGGGCGAGAGGACGGTGGCAGTGGCATGGGGAAGCATGAAAGGGAAAGGACAGAAGGACGGGGGCACAATGCACAATCTAACAGTCACTCAAAAGTACTCACTGGGTCTTTTCTCCATTCTCAGCAAGGACCCTCCCCCACTCCTTGACCCCACAATGGCTGCAGGTTTCAATTGGGGTGAGCCCCCCACTAGGCTACTTTTGCCCACACAACCCTGTATGCCCCACAGGCCAGAAGAGAGAGGGCTCTGGGATGAGCTGTAGGCCCAGGGGTACCAGAAAAGACAAATCTACAGGCCCCTCTTTGTCATGCCGAGTCCCTCTGAGTAGAAGTTGCAGAGGACTCCTGTAAGGTCTCCCAACCCCCGGTGGGAAAGCTGTGAGGCCAGGCTTGCCCCGATCTCTAGAGTTAGATTCTCTTAGAGGAGCTGGTGCCATAGCCCAATATGCAGAAGAGAACATGGGACCAGGAAGGACACGGCCTAAATGCCCTCGAGTCTTCCCCCCCCCGCCCCGCTGCCCGCCTGCCGTCTTTTCCCTATCAATGTACAAATAACCAGAAATCTACAATGATGTCTTCAAGTAGCCGTCAGAAAATGGTCACCTTTCCATCATTCTAAGGGAACAAGATAAAACATTAATACTGAAAGGGAGAGGGGGTCTGTGGCCTGTATCCACCACTGTTTCTTTCCCCAGGGCACCTTCACAAGTATCCCACATGAAGGCACACAGACAGGTCGGCAGTTTCAACAGCCAGCCAGAACCCTCGTTTCCAAATATTCTACATCTCTGGCCTTCAAAAATCTCCTCTGGAGTTTTCCATTCTTTTTGTTGTCTGCTTTTGGCTCAGGTTTAACTATAAATTTAGAAGTCAATACATGTATCTTTGAAAATGGATTTGCTCCTTTAATAAGAGATTACTTGGTGGGATAAGAGGAAAAAAAGAGGGGTGACTCATTCTCTGGTGAGCAATGCAGAGGAAAGATCCTGAGCCTTACACTCGGATTCTTCTCGACACACTTGCCCAAGGCCCCTGGCACAGAAGGGAGAATGGGACAGAGAAAAATGTTCTGTGGGCTGCTCCCAATTACCCATAATAACAGAAAAGCAAGAGATAAGAAACAAATGGAGCCCCAGGAGCATCATAGATTCTTATTCCAGCCAAGAATTCCCATTTACTCTCTCATTCGGCCTTCACACACGCACACACTCACACACACCAGAGCTGTTACCAATAGGCAAACCTGGCTTGACCTTCGTTCCTGCTCCATGCCATCTGTGGGCGCTTGCTGTCAGAGAGCAAGGGAATAAGCCACAAGATGGATGGAAAAGAGACGATGAGGGAGTCAGGGGCCTGGATAATTCATCGAAAGAATCATGAGAAGGGAAACATTAATCAAAGAGGGGGCTCAGGGAGCGTTCCCGGGGCCCATCGCCTGTGCTAAGAGCTCCGGGGAAAAGACGACTTACTTCGTGTGGGGTGTTGAATAGACTGTCGCCATGTTTTTACCCTTTTGTGGCTTGTTTGTGGGGAAATATTAGGAACCCAGTGGCTTCTTGAATCCACTCTTAGGATGCACTCACCTTACGCCCAAGCCCAAAGTTAGGCACTACATGATCGGAGAAAACGAGGTCATTTAGAGACAATCGGAGCACAACTGACTTTAAAAAAAGGCTAATCTGTTGCTGGGAAAACATCTCACGCCGCCATGCCAAAGAGCAATTATCTGAGGATTTTTCTGGGGGTTTGGGTTATCCACCCGTCCACTCCAGCTCAAACGTGAACTTTAAACAAGCCTGGGTCCAGACCCTTAAGACCCTAAATGCTGACAGAAGGGCTGTACCGAAACCCCACTGGATCTGCGGGGATCACACAACTCGAGAGCTCATCCAAGGAGAGACGTCAAGGCGGAGAGCAGCCCAGACGCGTGGCAGCATATTTTCCATCTCCATGTGATCCTCGCAGCCAGAGCTGCAGTTTATAGGCTTACGATGTACGAGGCCTGGAGAATTATCATGGTCTTTCATCATAAACAGACGAGTATAAAATTTGACCTTGTCCTAATCAGATCACCAAATCAACTCGGGCCGGGGGCACAGTGACATGACAAGGGAAAGCCTACACATACCTGCTGTGGCATTCCAAATGGACAGGCTTCCAAGGACATGTCCTGGAGGAGTTGTTGGGCACGATGCACTAGCAGCATGTCCACGTTGAGGACTAAAGCGCTTGTGTGTGGCGTGCGTTTTAAAGTTTGACAAATCAAGCCACGTGCACTACTGCTTATTTCACAGACAAAGAGAAGTAATATCTGGTTCCCTTGGCTAAAAGGTGAATGTGTGTGTGTGTGTGTGTGTGTACACCAACACTCTTATCAAAAAGGAAATACATCACTGAGGCAGGGAAAATGAAGTGGGGCTTTTTATTTCTGGAAAATAAACCTAAGTGAGTCTCACCACATCACTCACATAAGTGAGTCTCATTTATCACATCAAATGTGACTCTTCCTTCAGGTTTCATGAGAATCAAGTGCAGACACGAGGTGACATGCGATGAGTACTCTCTGCTGAGTATGCCTTTTCTGCTAAACACCTCCACGTCACCTAAAAATGTTCCAGTGGTGGGAAAAGGACACAGCCTGACTCGACAAAATCACGTGTTTTAAATTGTTAAGAGAAAACTGGCAAAATAAGTGTCAAAATATCTGATTCCCTTTAAAGAATTACTTATCGGTTTATTCATTTAAAAAAGCAAATGGCCCTTCTAGGTGGTAGCAAGATAACACTTCATCACAACTGAGTCTATCACCACGCAATAGCTGTTGCACTGAGAAATCCTCGAGTCAAAAACGAGAAATCAGGGAATCACACATCTGCAGGAGAAAAGGCAACTGCAGGAGGCTGAGACACTGGTGGCGAGGATTTACATCTGCTATCGTTTAAAAACCAAAAGTCGGGCTGAAGTTGATTTATTACACTACCAGGTAGTTTAAAAAATAGAATGCACTGGTATACACAGCATTTTTTTTCTCTGAGCTCTATAAATGTGAGCGTCCAAATGTGCCAGGATTTTAAATGCCCTCAAAGCACATAGCCCCTGAGAGAGCATCCACATAATTAATGCTTTTTAGTTCCTCCTATCATGCCCGTTTAACAATCACAGTTGGGTGACTTCGAGAATAATTATGCCCCAGTTTGACTCCTCTGGATTCCACTCTCCTCTCTGTGCCGTGTGTGGGAAAACCACCGGGGCGGAGCTCTCGGGTAGGGCTGGGCAGTCCACCACACAGCCAGGACGCACTGCAGTAAGGACGCGCCCCTAGCCTCTTGGTTATCAGGACACCTGAGAAGAGGGATGGAAAAGGGTGCTGGGACACCCTTGAATCCCAGGCCTCTTGGGATAACATGCCGTCTTTTGCATGTCCTCTTCAGGAGCACAGTTGTTCTAGAAATTCTGAGCCATCTCCTCTCCCAGTCACCGGTGTTACATAAACAATGCTTGCAGCGACGTGGCTGAGGTGAGTGCTAAACTCCGTGGTCGCAGCTCATTAAATGACACATATGGAAGTTACTCATGCTCATTAATACGACGTTTCAAGTGTTGTAATTTAACTGGCTGCACACTTACACAACCACACAGGCAGAAATAAACTAAAGTCTACTACTAGAACTCAGTCAAATCTGAAGAAGTGTACATGTAAAGAGATGCATGTGGCCGTGGACTGCCTCATTTGGGTGACTGACACCTGTCATGTGAAACCCCAAAAAGATTCTGATGATACCAGAGGTGCCCAACTGCATCCTTCTGTCTGAACTTTATTGGGAAGGGTTAATCTGAAAAGGTATGAAATTGATTTGAATGCCTTCCCAACAAAGCTTTTTTCCCCTCCCCTTCTCCATACATTCCAGAGCGATACAATGCCTTGCCCAGCACATATTCAAGTTTAAATCTTGATCTCTGTGCAGAGATTGCCTTGGCAACCTCAAATTCTCTGTAATGTGAGTCATCAAACAGGCAAAAAAAAAAAAGAGGCATAAATACATTTGTACGAATCAGAATTACAAACCTTTACATGAATCATCCTCAATTGGCTGTTTGAAAGCTGTTATGTCACTGAAAGTGCAAAGAAATAAAACCACTTTATCCTGTTCGTTTCGAATTGGAGCAATTTTCACAAAGAACCACACAGGTGTCCCTGAAAGAAATATCAAAAGGTCGGTCAGTAATTTGCATTCTTATTTGAGGGGCTATGGAAGCAAAGACTTGGGAATGAATAGCTGCAAATATTAATTCAATTTTTAAAAAGCTTCATTTCTTCAGGGGCTGGGGTTATTACACCATTATTTCTTTTCTCGCTGGAATAAAAACTTTCACAGTGACCACTCAGTGGGACTTTTCTTTTGTTAAAATAATTTTGTAAGTGCAGCTCTCTTAACTCTTGTGAAACAGTTTAAAAAAATGGGTTGAAAATCCCCATCATCTCTGGTAGTAAGTAAGGTGCAGAGACCTGCAGACTTACTTGAGACCATGTAGTGGGCAAGTAAAGAGGAGGGGCCGGAATGGGCATTGCCAGCATGGCCAGCAGACCATGCAAACCCAAATTTCCCAAAGGGCCCCAGGGTCAGAATCCAGTTTGGGAATCCATCAGTTTGGCTCACATGCTCAATCAGCCATGGACCCAAAACTATGTTTCTAAGTCTCTCTCCCCAAAATAAAAATCCAAAAGGTCCAAACAATAGCAAATGACAACACACTAAGAAGGGAAAGAATCACCACAGTGATTCTCCCAGCAAAGGCTCCCCCAGAAAGGAAGGTCTCCAGATGGGTTTAGGTAGTGATTACATTAGTGCCTTAGGGTACTCAGTGAATGCGTTCAACTTCCAGTCCTTGCTCCTGGGCAAAAGCAGGGGATGAATGAGCCTCTCCAAAGCACTGAGCTGATGCACAGAAGGAGAAGCTGGGCAGGGCTCATCTGACTGCCTTCTCAGATGCCCGCTCAGGTATCTATGGCCAAATACCTACCCAAAGTCAGCCTCTGGCTTCCGAAACATAATGAGGGAAAACAAACAAGTGTTTTCTATCTATAGAGGACATCAGCAAGACTGACCCATCAATTCTGTGATACAAAGTTAAATGAGACACAAAGTAGTGATAAGTTCTTCCCTATCTAGTTCTTGTATCCCCGTTCCTAAAAGGGGATCTGGCATGTAAGAGCTTAATAACTATTTGTTGAATTCTGTATTACTGGAGAGCATTTTACATACTATTTTATAGTCATTTTCAAGTTAAAGTACAATAAATATTCCTCTATGTTGTTAAGTATTAGAAAAGCTTCCAGGCATTCCAGACACTGTGCTCAGTATTTTATTTTATTTTATTTTAGGAGATAGCAAGCAAATAACTCACTGAATCTTGGAAACAGACCCCCAGGAGGTCACGTGGGTCTCTGCCTGCAATCACATCAACCTCTATACTACACAACACAGACAGACCCCATCTCATTAATATTAGGATCAGCCAGTCTAATTCAATAACTAGTTTCCATATCTAGCCACACCACTTACACGTATGTATGACTAAACCATGTAAAACAGGCAGCAAATAGATTAAATGAGAAATTTCACCTTACATCTTAATTAGCTACGTGTTCATCTGTAGTTCATTTTAATTCTCTGTCCATTTTCCCTTTCCGTCATTTTCAGCTGCCATTTTCTGGGTGCTCTTAGAACACAAATGGGTTATGTCACTAAGAAAAATGTATTTTGAAAGGAAAATCCACCATACAGAAATCACAAATGGCATCCCAGAATCAAGAAAATGTGGCCTCTGAATTATCCACTGTTTTTGGAAAGTTCGTATTACTGCTTGTCCCAATCTCCTCCCCAGAAGTTATAGGATCTTAAACCATTTTCAATTAAGCAACAGAAAACTCTGAAGAAAGCATCACACAACTGAGTCTACACACCCACAGCTCCCAGGTATATCCTAGCTGGTGAGACAAAAAGCAAAGGAGTCCAAAAACCATTTTCTTTTTGCACTGAAGAAGACTTTAAGTGAATTTCTGTTAAGGTGGTAAGCCGGAAAGCGCTTCTAATTTATTGAACTAGGAATAAAAATCAGACGAGAGGACCACCATCCATGATGTCTAACACCAGCAGTCCTGTCTTGCTGGAATTCCCAGAACCCTCCCTTTCACAGCTGCCACCTCTGGGCCCCCCACTTCGCTGTATCAGCAGAGCCCCGTGCCTGTGAACATTCCAGCTGTGGCGATAGCGTCTGGTCTTTATATTGCATTTTTGACTCCTGAGATCGATGGCATTAACCCACGTCTTGCAGGTCATGAGCACCCTTGTGTTAGTCGCATTGGGAGGTCTTTTTCATTTTACCGCAGTTCAAGCTCATCGTGAGCTCTCCCCATTTCATCAGCTCAGACTGTTTAAAGCAGAGTGCTTCTCTCCACTAAATTATGCCTACTGCTTGCTTCCAGAAATGTTCCCTTATTAAACATCCCTTTTCAGTGTCTAAATATGTGTCTTGTACCGAAAAGTCATATAGTCAGTATGTATTGCCTCAGCGTTCATCTCCAGCTAATCATCTGGACTTGTTGAGGGAGGGAACCTCCTTTTTGCTGATATGATGTTTCCCTGGAGAGAGACATCTTTCCATGTAACACTTGGGCCTTTTTCCTGTGTTGGTAAATTGGAGGCAAGAATTGGACATGCATAGCTTAACCACTTCTCCCCCTCTACTCTCTTAGAGATTAGTCTATATTCTGCTCTGCTCTCCTACTCCATAAATGTTGGGGAAGAGGGCAGAGGGCAGGGAGGATGGCTGCTAAGAGAACTGAAGTTCTCCACTGCTGCCTGGGATGGGTAGGTAAGTCTGTCTGATTCCAGGGTTCACTTTAAGAAATTCTTGACCTCAAAAAATAAACTGTCCATTATCTTACCTGCAAAAATGGGCCTATTTGGGAATAACAATTACAATTCTAGACATGCAAGGTATGACAAAACCATAGGCAAGCCTGAAGAAGAACAAAGGAGAGAGATCTTCTTTTATAGAGGAAAGGGGGGGGGCTTTTACAAACACAGTCCACTAGAGAAACGGGGAGCTCCAAGTGTAGTGCTTTCCATTAGCAGAGTTAGGAAAAGGGCTGACTTGTTGCCAGGCAAGGAGAAAAGTCTTCCTTCCTCCTGCTGGGGTAGTAAAGTAGAAACATACTCCTGTTGGAGACTAGAGCTACGGGTGAGTTTCTTCCCGTTTGGGGTAATTGACGGTGAAGTGGTAAGCCATAAGAGCTCCCCCTACAGGCCCTCCTGACTCCATTGTACTTGAGGTTTTTATTTTCGCAAAACTCACTTGCCCATACGTATGAACTACATTTTCCAGGATCAGCGTTACTACTCATAAAGGTGATAGTATAACCTCCATTTGCCGGATTCCTATATCTCTTCTCAATTAGTTCTCTCTCAGTCCTAATCACAGGAAGGGAAACAGAGTGTTATGTAATGGCCCCCTCAAACCTTAACAATTGAGGACCATTTCTTTAAATAAATCCTAACCCACCCCAAGGAAATCTGATTCACTTTCTGTCTTGCATCCTGCACCCCACATTACAATGGTGTCTAACGTAGTATTATGCGTAGGGTGAATTTGGCCATTACATTGCTCAACTCCAGGAGCAGCCATCCTGAAGTGGTGAAGCTCAGTGGCCTTGGCAGGGCAGCTAGCTGCTCTAGAAATGCTTCCTGAGTTTCAAAGGACTAAATCCTGCTTCCAGTGTCCTCACAGTCACTTAGACCTGCCTCTCTCCCAGATTATCACCTCCCAAACAATCTAGAAAAGCAAGTACATGGGCTTCAATTTTCACTTTTGAAATTCTTCTAAAAGAGACCATGAGTCCCTCCTAGATGTCACAGACTAACCTTTCCTCTTAAAAGCAAGGCATTTTTAACAAATGAAATATTACTCAAAGTTTCAATATATTAAACAATTTCTCCCAGTGAATATGAACCATCCAGAGCCTGGAGCCCCACACACCCAGTTTCCTTTCCACCCCCCTGGAGGCCCCCAACAATATTGCAGAGCCCTTTGGCTCCATTCAGACATAGATCTGCTCAGAGGCCAGGGCAGCTGGCCTCCAGGGATCTCTCCTAGAGCCCAGATTCTGCAGCAGGATCCATTCCATCAAGATCCAAGAAAGAAATAGATGCACAAATACACACACACACACACAAAATTTTAAAAGGAGTTTAAAATCCCACCTCCACCCCCAAGTAGCTACAGTGGAAAAACCAACAAAAGCAAGTACTTCATGTCCTGTGTCTGTGAAAAGGACAAAGGGCCAATCATAAATTTTCTGTTGTGTATTGAAGATCAATACACAAATCTAGGAGAAACACAGCATCTGGCAATCCCACTGAGAGCCAAGGCTGCTGCTGCTGCGACAGCAGTTGTGTCCTGGCCAAGGAGGCCCAGTGGAGGGGACAGTTCAGGTCAGGCCCCTCCTTCTCGTCACTCTGTGATTCTCACCCCTACGTGGCTCCGTTGAGTCATGTATCGATGAACCTGACAATCTAACCTTGCTATGGGGTTTCTCAACCCCAGCAGTCAGGTGACAAAACAACAAAGCTCAGGTGTATGAGAGAATTTCTGGCCTCCATCAATCTTCTCCCTACTCTGGCCCTCCTCCCAGGTACTCTCTGTAACCAGCC
The DNA here is from genome assembly GCF_022682495.2 of Desmodus rotundus. Classification (NCBI taxonomy): domain Eukaryota; kingdom Metazoa; phylum Chordata; class Mammalia; order Chiroptera; family Phyllostomidae; genus Desmodus; species Desmodus rotundus. The sequence continues at coordinate 84,451,381 of NC_071398.1, forward strand.
AGCCAGGCAGCCAGGCCACATTCGACAGCACAGAATCAACCAAGGAGCGTGATTGGCTCTTGGGAGGGGCTGCATGTGCTGGGCCATTTGGATAGGTCCAGAGACTGGACTAGGGAATGGCAGCCTGCCCCAGGAACAGGTCAGTTGGTCTGCGGTCGACTTCATTAAGACAAATGACGAGTGCAGAGAGGATGAGACAGCACCAGGAGGATGTAGTGGCCACTGGCCATTACAACAACTGATTTGGAATCCTAAGCCCCGGATTTGAGCCCTATATCTTTTTTTTTTATTTTGTGGTTTGATCATGTCACTTTAACTTCCCTAGGAATCAGTTTCCTCATTTGTAAAACAGGGATAATAGGACTACTTAAGATTAAGTAAAAATATACTCATGTTTGATACATAGATACTTAAAATTATTACTTTGCTTTCTTCCTTCCTTTTAAGTTCTTTATCCATGAAACTGAAATGCTCAATCTCACCTCCTAAGGTTGTTTCAATGACTTATAAAGATAATGTATCTCGAGGCATTTAATGAAACTCCAAAGCTGCCCCCACCTGTTCTGAAGGAAGAGGGCCAGTCTCAACCGTAACAAGGGGAAAGCTAGAGAAATCAGTGCTTAAACCTCGACACAGTGAAAATTTGATTGAAGAGCAAAAAGCAAAACCTAAATAGAGACAGCTACACTGTGTGTAGATAAGAAGATTCAATTTTTTAAGATGTCAGACTTCCCCACTGAATATATAAATTTAATGCAATTTCAATGAGAATCTCGATTGTTCTTTTTTCCTTTGTTTTTCTTGGAGCTTGAAGAATTGCAATTCAATTCAAGTTGACAAATAAAGGTAGAAGGGTGGCCAAGAAAATTTTTAAACTTTTGTAAAGAAAAATGACAGGAACTACCTATTACGGTAATTAAGAGCCATTGGCGCTGGCCCTAAAACAAGCAACAATGACAATAATTGTATCATTTATTGAGTGCTTACAATGAGGCCAAGCCCTGACACATCATGGTTTGCTTCTCACAGCTCTGTACGGTGAAACTGCTACGGAGACGTTATCCCCGTTTTAAACATGGAGAAGGCCAGTGGGAACGCATTTTTAACCAAACTTACGTAGGCTACAAAAGGCTTCCTGGAAAAGGAGAGGAGAGAAACCAATCCATGAATGTGTGAGAATTTAGCATATAAAGAAAAGGGCATTTCAAATTAGAAGGAAAGAGCTGGATTCTTTAAAAATAGTACAGAAATCCCCCCTTACCCGTGGTTTTGCTTTTAGTGGTTTCAGTTACCTGAGGTCAACCGCAGCACAAAAATATTTAATGGAAAATTTCAGATACAAACATTTTATAAGTTGACATGACACAGAGTTCCCAATAGCATGATGAAATCTCCCACCATACTGAATAGGGATGAAATCTCGCCAGATCCCACTCTGTCACCCAGGAAATGAACCATCCCTTTATCTCGGGTCACCACACTGTGCGTGGTCCCCATCCACTAGTCACTTAGCAGCTGTCTCGGTGATCACATTGATCGTCGTGGTGCTACAGTGCTCGTGTTCAAGGAACCGTAATTTTACTTGGCAGTGGCTCCGAAGCACAACAGTAGTGATGCTGGCGATTCAGAAATGCCAATGAGAAGCCATAACAAGCTTCCTTGGAGTGAGAAGGTGTGTGTGCATAGGGGGAAACAGTATATATGGGGCTCGATGCTATCCAGCGCTCCAGACATCCACAGGGGGTCTTGTAATGTATCCTCCATGGATAGGGGAGGACTGCTGTACTGAGACAGCTTAATACACAATGTGGAAAGTAAATGAAGTTAGACGGCTATGTCACATAACATATAAAAATAAATTCCAAGTGGCTAGTGTTCTAAATATTCAAACATAGCTATAAAAGTACCAGAAGCAAAAATGGAAGAATATTTTTATTATTTAGGTAAGGAGAAGAACTTCCTAAGCATTATATTGTGTGTGTGTATGTATATATATATATAGGCATATATATACATATATACATACATATGTATGTATGTATGTCAGAAACACAAGGAAAAACAATGGCATAAAAATGTTGTACTTATATATAGTATTTTTTAATCCTTACCTTAGGATATGGTTATTAATTTTAGAGAGAGAAAAAGGGAGGAAGAGAGAGAGAAACATCGATGTGAGAGAGAAGCATCGACCAGTTGCTTCCCTTATGCTCCCTGACAAGGGATAGAATCTGCAACCAAAGTATGTGCCCTGACTGGGAATTGAACCTGCAAACTTTCAGTGTATGGGACGATAATCCAGCCAACTGAGCCACTGGCCAGGGCTCGAAATAGTATTTTCTAAAGTCTCTAATTAAAAAGAAAAATTTGTAATAGGAAAAATATTTTTCTTCATGTGTGTGATTTAGGATTAATATCCCTTATTATAAGAAGCTCCTTGCACTGAATGAGTAAAAACCAATCCACTAGAAAAATAGGCAAAATGTGACTGTTTTCCTATGAGATTTCTCTCCACAACTAGATTGTAACCTTCTCAAGGGCAGAGTCAGTTTCTTACATCTGGATCTCTTTGGCTCAAGCCCACAGGCCTACAGTAGGTATTACTAAGTAGTTGGCCAGCAGCTTCTCCTTGCTGACTTGACAGAATGCTGTAAGATGCCTTTCCCGGGCTTCTCGGATGGAGAAGCTGATCCAGAATTCCCACACATGGGGCCAGCAGCCTCACCACAAGTTATGGAATCAGTCACACACTGGGGAGTATTACCCAGAGCATATACTGCTTTCACTCAGGAGTGATACTTCTTGGTTCTCTTGTCTGAAAAATGGACAAAGTAGCACAAGAGTGACCGCCTAAATATTTACTGAATGAGTTTATTAATGAGGATTGTCATTTATGTAAGAAAATGTTCTAGCATACTGAGAATGAGTTAAGTAACCATACAAAATATATAGCACTACCAAAATTCCCAGGTTTATTGATCAGACTGGCCAATCGAAATGAACCTGTCAAATAATCCTTCCTTCAAGATATGTGGTAGCAGTGCACATACTCATTCCAAAACACACCACGAAGGCTTCTACTCCCAAATCCCCAAAAGATTAGACAAGGAGTAATGCCACCAATAGAAAATCCTTTCTACAAAGTTGTCCTTGCAAATACTGAAGAATGGGAATGGGGGGAAAAGAATCAAAACAATTTATTAGAAGCTTATAAAAACCAGTAAGAAAATCACTGGAATTAAATAAAATATATGGGCAAAGAATCTGAATAATTAACATAACCGTGTAACTTTAAATAGATGGTAAATAGGGAAAATATTCAGTCTCATTAGCATGAAAAATACTCATTAAACAAAAAGATTTAATTGTAAGCAATTTGATAATTTAAGTTATACTGTCTAATGCTGGTGCAGTACAATGAGTCAGAGGCAATTATCAAGTGAATTTGGAAATGGGTTCAATTCTCCAGAACGCTATTTGGCAAAATGTCTCCGAAACCTTAGTTCACAATCTTTTGACACAGTAATATTCAATTTCTAGGGAATATTTCATAATGTCTACAAAATATCTTTGCACAAAAATATTTACCTTAACATTGTTTTAATAAAGAAAATTTAGAGCCTTATAAATATCCAACAATAGAGGAAGTATTATTTAAATTCTTTCTCAATGATGTTTATGGGGAATTTTAATGACGGGAAAATTGGGGGGATAAAGATTACATAATTGTATGATTTCAAATTGCATATGGCAAAATATCAATTATGCCACATGTACACAGGCAAAAACTGAAAGGAAACACGCCCAAAAGTTAAGACTATAGTAGTGTTCCTCTGAGTCTTGGAGTCTTTTGGGTGATTGTTTTTCTTCATTATACCTTCATGTATTCTCCATAGTAAAAATGCATTAATTTAAAAATGAGAGAGAAAAATAAACACTTTCAGGTGATGACATTTCACATTTTAAAAATCTCAGCAGGGGTGACTTTTCCCCCAGGGGACCCTACACTGCTTTAAATGCTCACAGTTTCCATCTCATGAGCCACAAAGTTTGAAAGTAGAAGCCAAATCTGCCTCCCCTCCCCCTCCTCCCATCCATATCTATTCAGCCCACTTTTCCGGGACACTGCCCATCAGTCCAGCCCCACACTGCTGCCCCCACCGCCCCCCCGCACCCTCACCCTGAATCATAGCCTTTTCTTTCATTCATCTGTTTCTTGGTGACTATCACGTTCCTTTCAAAGTCAGTGAACAACATTCACTGAGCACGTCCTCCAGGCCGGGCTCTGCGCTAGACTCTTGGCGTTCCTGGCAGGAAAAGCGGTGTTTCCCATGTCTTGGGCACAGCCTGGGGCTGGACACACTGAGGGAAGAGCCAGTCAGGGGGCTCCACTGACAAAGTCCTACATTCAGTCTCCTCCCACTGCCCGCACCACCCTGGACATCTCACCACCTCAACTGCCTCTTCTCCTGAGCAGGCCCCACTCACCTTGTCACTAAGGGGAACCCCTACCAGGCCCCACCCTCCAGTCTCCAATGCTCCATTCCATCTCCACACTCTACCTGACTCATCTTTCTAAAATGAAAATCTACGTACCCCTGCTCAAAGCCCTCAATGCCCCTCACCACCATCCTCGTTCCCCACCACTGCTGCTCCTAAGACAAATTCTAAACTCTTTAGTGTGGCTGTGTTACTGGCCCTAACTAACCCTGCAGCCTCATGGGGCACCTCTCATTTCCTTACATTTTTATGTAACTATACTCCATGAGTCTTGCTGGCGCATTCGGTCTACGCGTCAGACACAATGCTGGGGGCAGGGGTTTGGCCGTGAAGAAAGACACACCCTAGGCCCAGAATTCAGTCTTCATTGCAGCTGCTTTCTGTCCTGGCTACTCAGAGTGTGAGGTGTGGACCACAGCATCGCCATCGTCTGGGAGCAGAATCTCTGCCCCTTCCCCAGACCTACTGAATGGAAATAGTTCGATTCGCAGGTGATTTCCCAGACAAGTCCAAGTCTGAGAAGCCCTGCTTTGGATCTCTTGAAACTTCAGTGCTCGCTCTCACGTGTTGCCTCTCCACAAGCATTCCAATGGCCTGGGGTACTCTCTGCGCTTCTCTCCGCCTGACTCCACCTACCCTTCAGTTTCTGCATGGACTTCCTATGTGCTAGGAAGATTTCCTCCCCTGACCTCCTAAGGTAGGGATAAGTAACTACCCTATGTGGTGTCACCATCAAAACACTACCGCTGTGTCCTGCAGATGCTGCCCCGGCCCCTGCAAATCCTCTAAGAGTAGAAGCTGCACCTGTCTTTCCAAAACCATATCCCTGGCAGCAAGCCTGGTGTCTGACATATTGGTCAATAAAACGCTGTTGAAAACAGCACAGAATTTGGTGCACCTGGAATATAATTCCCAGGCTTAATAAATAATTTTAAGTTTCTAAATTCCTCAGGAGATGGTAGGATTTTGAGGAGTTGGGGTGTGAGCAGGTTCCTGGGAAGAAACCACACTACCTGCATCAATCTCATCCTTCATATGTTGTATGTAGACCTAGCCTCTGTGGAGCTCCTGCTAGCCCTGCCCAGTAGCCATCTCTGTGCAAATGAGAAAGAGAAGCTCCCCCCTCAGCACAGACGCAATTCTAGACCGGGGGGCATGGAGGGCTCAGCAAGCAAAACTGAGTTGGCTTCCAGTTGCCCCCTACGTGTGGTATCGCCTGCACCACCATATGTGTGGGCCCCGCTTTCCACCCACAGTCACACTGTCCCCATGTAAGCAGAATGGCTGTGCAGCAAGCACTGGGAACCAGCTCTTGGCTCTGCATGACCTCAGGTGAGGAATTCAACTAGGTAACTTCTTATATAATGGAGCTAAGTAATATCCACCATGCCTACTTCACAGGTCTTAGAGAATGAACATTTTAAAGTAGAGTGGAGTCATGCCTTCCACAGACTTTATTCTCTAAAGTCAAAGGGGAAGGTGAAAATTGTACTTTACCAAAATCACTGTTGAAAATGCTTTAATACCACGTGTGAAGTAGAGCCCGTGCCCAGGCTGATACGCGTCAGTAAGCCTGCCTCCATCAGTATCCAAGAAGGGGAGAGATGCCGATTCTTTGTAGAATGCAGTGGAACTAACCGGCCTACACGCAGAGGCAGTGTCTACCTGAAGTACAGAACTGCATACGCCAGAAGCACCTTCACTGCGATGAGATACAACACAAGACCTTCACCCCTGGAAGAAGAATGAATTTCCTCTTCCCATCTCACGCTTACTTGGGAGCTCACGCTCACTGAAGGGAACGGCAAGAGAAACCACTAACTCAATTTAATTATATTTCCTTCTCTTTCCCGTTTGTGCCAAACAATATAGTTGAATTTGAGCAAAATAAATGCATAGTCTAATGAAGCTTGAAACCTCTGAAGCAAAATATAAATGTAAAAGTTATTTCGGTGATACACCTGCCCAATTTGTATTCTACATCGTGGGGAAATCCACACTTCGGTACACAAAGCTGTCAGGTGGAAAACCTTTAACTTACTCCATCACCTGGACACGTGTGCGGAGAAGGCCACTGCCAGCATGCTCCTTGCTAGAGCTGTTGCTTCGAGTTGTGTTCCCTGTAGTGGAAGGACCGACAGAGAACCTCGCACAGTCTTTCACCTCGTGGCTCTTATGCTGAGTAGTGAAGTGGGTAGCGAGACCCACTGGCTGAAGGACTGAGATGGAGCAAAGCAACATCTCTCACACAAAAGCTACAGGACCAAGCCTCTCATATTCATGGATGCCTGGAGCTGCCCTGCCAGGTCAGCATCTGCCCAGGCCACCAAGCGAACAGTCCTTTTAGTTGCCTGCTCCAACATGCCAGATAAAAGCAGCACATGCCCTCTGCTTTCCAGAGCAAAATGTACCACTTTGAACGCCACCAAAATACCCACATCCTCATGCACCATCTGGGCCACTCTGGGAATGTTCTATTGCACCTATGGCTTACCATTCAACCCTACCTATAAAGAACAGGATTCTTTACAAACAAAATAGCATTTTTAAAAACCAAGCACTCTTCAAAACCTGTGCAGCCTGCTATGGCCATATGCCCCACTCTCCCTCCTTCCAATACAGCTAATCTCCATTCTCCTGAGAGAAAAGCAAGCTTTGTACTAGTGCGTGGCGATTGACCTAAAGCTTCTTTAACATACTTTGGGGAAGTAATCGTCCAAAACAAATAGAAATTAACGATGCACTGTGAGTATTCGTACAGTCTATAATGGAAAACTGAGGTCATCGGGAGAGCAAAATTTTATTCAAAAACTCGTAATTGGGCACCTCCTGGCATCGCCTGCTGTGCTAAGTGCTGCGGAAGATAGATACAGAGATGAACTGCACACAATTTCTGTCTCATCTCTTCCCTTCCCCCAGGAAGGGATAAAGTTTACAAGCGCTTTAAGCCAGCAATTCACCATACATAAACCAACAGGAAAAACACTAACTCTTGGCAGGAAAAAGGTCAAGAAGGTTTGATTGGTCGGTGACAAGTTCAAATGTCCCCATGAGGAACCATCTAGCTCATCGATCCATACCATTTTTTCCAACACTCGCAATGGCTTCAAGTAACAATGTTTAGCTAACGGGAGAGAAGAAAAGCCAAGGCAGCAACAGGAAGAGGAGGTATTTTACTACGCCAAGCACATTAAGACATGGTTCGGAATCGTCTGGATACTCACTGTTCTTCTTGTACATCAAAATTTCAAAGGAATTCATCTCATAGTTCTCAAATGTTTGCCGCACCTTTTCAATTGTATCTTTGTCAGTCAGCTCCCCATACATAAAACTGCAAATCAACCAAAGAGCTCATGTTAGACTAGCAAATATTTATCATTCCACCTGCATATGTTAAATATCTGTTCTATACCGAGCACTGTGCTATGTACAATGAACACACACGCGCACACACAGACATGATAAAAACACTCAATCAGAAAGACTTTAGTAATTCAACTGTGATCAAGATTCCATCACAGCCCCCCAAAATACACAGTCTAATAAGAGAGACCACTGGAAAAGGACAGGTCAGAAAACAGTATGACCAACACATAAAGAACTAGAGAACACAAAACCGTCACAGACTGCTGAGTGTTGGGAGAAGGCTTCCCAAAGGTAAAAAGAAATGAGCGCTAAAAAGCAAGTGGAAATTAGCAAGAAAAGAACATTCCAGGCAGAAGATGAGCATGTTCAAAGGCACAGAGGTGAGAGTGAGGTTCATTCTGGAACTGAATACAGTTCAGTTCAGTATGGCCGGAATACAGACAGTGAGGGGAAGTTTGCCACAGAACAACAGAGGGTTGAGCAAGGCCAGATCGTGAGGACGGCATGGCCTTATAGGCCATGTGAGTAATTTACACTTTACCCGGAGAGAACTCCTAGCAAAGATGCAGAGGAAATTTGGACCATAGATTTTTTTTTTCTTCTAATTCCCAATAAAAGAAACAAAAGTTTAAAAAAAATTACCAAAGTTCACCAACCAAATAAGAACAGGGATGAAATTTGTTTCTCTAAACATTAAAACGGAGCTGAAGAACCAGAAGATTCAGCTCTTTTTCCTACCTTCTGCCCCGCCCCACAAAAAAAGGGGGGGAAACATTGGGTTAAAAAAAAACTGAGATAATGAGATCCTACAAATTCTTACTCCCTACTGCTCACGATTAGAGAAGAGGAGACTAAGGGGGTAAAGCAGCAGCATGGGAAAAAGTCAGAGAAAACTTCTGGCGAGTATAAGTTCCTGCCTACTAGTGCTGGTTCTCAGCAGAGGCAGAAAATCCGCCAGACTATCCATGTTCCTTGGCCCCACTGAACTTGGTCTGAAGCCCAGGGTGTGTCCCTCTTGGAACAGGATACACCAAGTAGTCAGAGCATCATGGCACAGGGCACTAACAAAATGCGAGAGGACAAAATCCACCTCCCAATGGAGCTGGAAAAGCCAGTCCTCTGACAAAGGATGCTGCCGACCCCAGGCCTCCAGGCAACAATAACCTGGACAGCAACACTCAGCCCTCAGGTCCTCAGTAACGCAGAAGCAGTGGCAGGGGCTCCTCAACAATAGGCTCCCCATCTTCAAAAACTGTGCACATCAAATGCAGTCTAACTTATTCGTGATGACTTACATCACAGAATTATAGAGCTTCCGAGCTAAAAAGAACCTCAGAGGTTATGGAGTGTAATTCCTGAACCACCAAGTCAAGCGCCGTGCTTAGCTTGATATTGGAACAGCCTGGGGCTTACTGCAAGCTTCCGATTTCCAGCCCCCTGTAAGAAAAGTGTCCTAGCTGTGGACTTTATGAATTCTGTGTCACTTCCATTTATTACATCCCTCCCCAGCCCACTGAGCGCTGTTATTATCTGTGGTTCCTCTGTACCTATCTCTTGTATTCTGCATTCAGGTTGTGTTCTTCATCTGTAAACCAGGAAAAGAGATGACCAAGCTTGTTGAATTGTCTTTAAAAAGAAGAATAGATCACAACTAAATTCGCCCTGCTAAGAACAAGAGGATTTCTCCTAGGAAGTAAAAACTTAAAATCTATGACCATTTTATTTATCTGGTTGCTCAGAGACCTTTTCAGCATCCACTTCCTCTAACTTGCTAGATACAAGACCTCCATGTAAGTGATGCGAAGCTATAAATGCCGGCAATTTCCTTCACAAGGTAAAACAAATGCCTGTAAAATGGAGTCTTCGTATGAACGAAGTGCCATAATGACTGCCGGCTTCCATTCTCCATGTACTTTTTAGAGCTGTAGTGTAAGATCCCTTTGCCTGGACATTGGATTTCAGGTGCCTGCAATGCAAGAACTAAGCAAAAGAGGCTCCTGAACCATAGGGAATACAGCTAGCCCAACGTGTGTTTGCTTTATTTCTAGAGAAGGGACAGCTTCAGAGAATTAAATGAGCTTCTTAGAATTGTTTGTAAAAAAAAAAGTTGGCTAAATGAGCAAACATATCTGCTTTTCTTAAAGTATCTGATTCTGGCCCATAAGAAGCAGGAATGGTAAGGAGCCCTGGCCACGTGGCTCAGTTGGTTGGAGTGTCCCTCTGTGCACCAAAAGGTTGCCGGTTCAATCCCCAGTTGGGGCACATGCAAGATGTTCCTCTCTCTTAAGTCCTTGGATGAGGATAAAAAAAAAGAAATGAAAGGTAAGGAAAGGCTGCTTTAGTCCCACTACAAAGTGAAGCTTACTCTCCGGGTTGCTCTGATTGCATATGCACATATATAGATGTAGATCTAGACTATATAGACCCTTAAGAGGATAAAAGCATAACCAGAATGTAAGAGGATTCTATTGTATCACTTAAGAGTCATCATTTCTAAACCTTTGCGCATTGCAGGGGTGGAGAGGGGACAGAGAGGGTCTTAAACTTTCCATGTCCCAGTCCTCAAAAACTAAAATTAAAGAAAATGGTAATATTTTCAAAACATTTCCTATTCTTCACCAAACTTGGTTGACTAAATACCATGGAAATTCACCTTCTGAAAAACAAAGATGATGCCTGAGTCAGACAGGTTTTCCACCCTTCACAGATGAGTTTACTTCTTGATGTGGAAGGACTGGGAAAATGATTCTGCTTCACGGAACACACTGAAAACAGAGGATTCAGACGGAGGAGGGGAGTGGGAGGAGCCAAGGGCTGTGCTGAATGATCCAAGACCTTGCCAGGGCGCTGCAGAGAAACGCCAGGCAGGGGCCAGACCACGTGTTCCACTCAACACCTAGAAGATGCTTTAAAAGAGCTGTTCTAACACCACTGCCCAAGGGTGCTGCTTGGTTAGTAACCCTGTCAAATACGCAAGCTATGTTGTTAGTACCATTTGCCTCTGCCATTGCATTAGGGATCAGAGAGAGGTGTAACAAGAATTAGAAGGCAACAAAACGTCATTTCTCTTTTTTTTTCCTGATAAAAAGCTCTATGACAAAACCCTCATCTCCAATCCTGTAGTTATTCTCTCAAATAGTCCTAAATCCTAAAAATTAATCATCTAAAATTGTATTTAATTTTATTTAAACTGTTTTCACATTCAATTTTATCTAATACCTAATAAACTTCTGAGTTCACATTTTATAGATAAAATGATTTTTCTGACTTTTTCTAGGTTTCCCCCCCATCTCACCAACTGGGAGCTCAGCAGTGTGGGAACCATGTTTTAAGTCTTTGATTTCCCCAGCACATACAGTGTGTGAACTGGGGATGATCGTACCACACATATTCCTGAATGAACATTGAGTGAGGGAAAGGCAATTCCTACAGTGAGTAAGCCCTTTTCTTTTTCCATGAGATACCATGATAGATTGTCCAACAGAACAGCCCCCATCATAGATACCTGCAGGTACTGCTTTTCTGCATCACTTCTGCCCTGTGATAGCCAGACAGCTTGCAAAATCCATCATTGCTGTACACGATAGGCCAGTCCACTATCTGGGCATTCCCCAACACGAAATTAGTATCTGTTGAAAAAAAAAAGAGAAGGAGGAGGAGGAGAAAAGGGCACATGAAGCAAGATATTAGTTGAGACTCAGTGAGGACATAAATAATGTCAGCCAAGCCAGGTAATTTTGCTTCCCTCCATAATAGTCTCTGGAACAGGAAAATGACTCTTCAAGGAATACAAAACAATAGTAATTTAGAGTGAATAATTTGAATGCAAATGCTAATGTTGCTATACTCCAAAAAGAAATTAGCAAAGGAAACACGCTTAACCAACCAACCAACAAGTCCTGCAGAAATCCAGCGATTCCTGAGACATTTTCTAGTCTGAATTTTTGTTCTCAATAAAAGTATTCTGGTAATATAAAACAAGAAAGAACCCAAGATCATTTCTTCTGGGCTCCATCCAGCATCTTAGGCTTGTCAGTCTTTTGGCCTGAAGCTACAAATTGGCCTTGGTGACCCTGATGAACATTTGCCCAACCTAGGAGGAGAAGGACTTCTTAGAGAGACACAGGAAGGGGAGCACAGGATTGCCTGTTGGAGCATACACACCGCAGGCAGCCCTCCTCTTCGTGAGAAAGAGACTAGCCCCTCCTAATACAAGAGCTTTGGTGGAGATGCTCGCAGGACAAAACCTTCCTACTGACTTTGAGATTTTGTTGCCACAGAAGCTGCATTTCAGAGCTCCTTCACAGAGCACCAGCCCACCATTCACCTCTGTTGCAGGGACTAAGTGGGCCAGATATGTTTGGCTGCTGGGTGTATTCTCGCCACTTCCTACATTTTTGAAGATCAAGTCTCCCACACTTTTTATGCTCAGAAAATCAATTGTCCCTCTTTTCTTTTCAAGACCTTAAATTAAACAAATAATATCCAGAATTTAAATGTAGTCATTATTTTAGCTTGGCTCTCTGTTCTGTACAGAAGAGTCACCTATTCCAAAAAAGGAAGGAAGGAAGGAAGGAAGGAGGGAAGGAAGGAAGGAAGGAAGGAAGGAAGGAGGGAAGGAGGGAAGGAAGGAAGGAGGGAAGGAAGGAAGGAAGGAAGGAAGGAAGGAAGGAAGGAGGGAAGGAGGGAAGGAAGGAAGGGGAAGGGAAGAAGATGGATGGCAGGCACATACCCTTCTCTTCTTGTAAATGGTATGGGATTTTGTTTACATATGCATACTGCTTAGAGTAAAATAACAATGACATACGAGTATAATATCCTCATTTAATTGGGTGGTTAATTTTGTTTTAGTACGACATTCATAATTTATTCACAATAGGTACCAATTCCTTCCTATCTAGTGGGGAGGAGGAGGGAGAAGAAGGAGGAATAACTAAATACAGTAATCCATTCTTGGAAATGCCTATTTAAAACAAACATAAAATACAACTTTCATGAAGTTCACCTGAAAACCTGGCAATTTCATAAACATGATTTTAATGAAAATCTATAACCAGTCCTTCCTTCCATCTCTCCCATATATTCTTAAACACAGGCAGACCTCGGAGATATTGCAGATTTGGTTCCAGACCACCACAATAAAGTGAATATCACAATAAAGCAAGTCACAATTGTTTGGTTTCCCAGTGTATATAAAAGTTATGTTTATACTAAACTATAATCTATTCAGTATGCCAAAGCGTATGTCTAAAAAAATAATGCACACATCTTAATTAAAAGATACTTTATTTCTTACAAATGCTACCATCATCTGAGTCTTCAGCAAGTCATAATCTTTTTGCCTGGTGGAGGGTCTTATCTCAATGTTGATGGCTGCTGACCCATCCAGGTGGTGGCTGCTAAAGGTTGGGTGACTATGGCAATTTCTTAAAATAAGGCAACAATGCAGTAGTTTACTGCATTGATTGACTCTTCATCAATAATTTTTTGTAATACATGATGCTGATTAATAACATTTTACTCACAGTAGAACTTTCAAACTTTCAGTCAATCCTCTCAGACACTCCCACTGCTTTATCTACAATTATGAAATATTCTACACTCTTTCTTGACATTTCAACAATCTTTACAGAATCTTCACCAGTAGATTCAAGGAGCCATTTTCTTTGTTCATCCATAAGAAGCAAATTTTCATCTGTTCAAATTTCATCATGAGATTTCAGTAACTCACTCACATCTTCAGGCTCAATTCTATTTCTAGTTCTCATGCTATTTCCATCGCATCTGCAGTTACATCAACTTCTTCAAACTCTTGTTAATGTTGCTATTTTGACCTCTTCACATGCATCGCAAATGTTCTCAAGGGCATCTAGAATGGTAAGTCCTTTCCAGAAAGCTGTCAATTTACTCTGTCCATAGAAATTACTATCTATGGCAGGTATAGTCTTAGAAAAAATATGTTTTAAAATAATAAGACTTGAAAATCAAAATTACTCCTTAATCCACAGGCTACTGAATGGATGCGCCGTTAGCAGCCATGAAAACAACATCCATCTCATTGTACATCTCCATCCCAGCTCTTAGGTGACCAGGTGCATTGTCAGTGAGCAATAATATTTTGAAAAGGAATTTTTTTTATGAGCAGGAGGTCTCAATAGTATGCTTAAAATATTCAGCAAGACATGCTATAAACAGGTATCCTATCAGCCAGGCTTTGTTCTTCCATTTATAGAGCACAAGCAGAGGATTTTCAAAATGGTACATGATTACTAGCTTCAACTTAAAGTCACCAGCTGCATTAGCCACCTAAGAAGAGAGTCAGCCTGTCCTTTGAAGCGTTGAAGCTAGGCATTGATTTCTCCTCTCCAGCTATGAAATCCCTAGATGGCATCTTCTTCCAATAGACAGCTTTTTTGTCTACATGGGGAATCTGTTGTTTAATGTAACCATCTTCATTAAGTACCTTAGCTAGATCTTCTGGATAACTTGCTGCAGTTTTTACATCAGCACTTCCTGCTTCACCTTCTACTCTTATGTTATGAAAATAGCTTCTTTCCTTAAATCTCATGAAGTAATCTCTGCTGTCTTCAGACTTCTTCTGCAGCTTCCTCACTTTTCTCAACCTTCCTAGAGTTACAGAGAGTTAGCACTTTGCTCTGGATTAGGCTTTGGCTGAAGGAAATGCTGTGTCTGGTATGATCTTCTATCTAGACTGTGAAAACTTTCTCCATATCAGCAATAAGGCTGTTGTACTTCCTTATAATTCCTGTGTTCACTGGAGTAGCACTTTTAATATCCTTCAAGAACTTTTCCTTTGCATTCACAACTTGGCTACTTGTTTGGTAGAAGAGGCCTAGCTTTCTGCTTATTTTGGCTTTCAACATGCCTTCTTCAGTTAGCTTAATCATTTTTAATTTTTGATTTAAGGCAAAAAACATGTAACTCTTCCTTTCACTTGAACACTTAAAAGTCATTGTAGGGTTATTAATTGGGCTAATTTCAATATTATTATGTCTCAGGGAATTGGGAGGCCTGAGGGGAGGGGGAGAGAGATGGGGAGTGGCCGGATGTGGAGCAGTCAGGACACATGCAATATTTATTGATTAATTTCACTATGCTACATGGGTGCTTTCCATGGTACCCTAAAACAATTGCAATAGTAACATCAAAGATCCAAATATAACAGTAATGAAAAATGTTAAATATTGAAAGAATTGTCAAATTGTGATGCAGAGATACAACGTGAGCAAATGTTACTGAAAATAGCACCATAGACTTGCTTAATAAAGGGTTGCCACAAACCTTCAATCTGTATAAGAAAAAAAGCAGTGTCTGCAAAGTCTAATAAAGTGAAGTGCAATGAAACGAGGTATGCTTGTACCTCCTGAGTGCCCACTAGGTCCCAAGCACAATGCAAGACATATCTACCTTGCATATATCTTATCTACCTTGGTAAGACATGGCCCATGCACTCCAAGAACTTACTAGAACAAATAGACATGTGCATGACTAACTAAAGAAATAGGTGAGAAAATGATTAATTCTGTCTGAGGGACATAAAGGACTATGATTCAGAGGGACACACTTGAACTTGCTCTAGGCCAGAAGGCTGAGTAAGATTCATTTCAACATTTTGAATACCTATTATGTAACCAGTACAGATGATGCAAAATGATATTTATAAAAATGAAAATATGGTGCCTCCCTTTGGTAAACGTAAGAGGTTGTAGAAGGAAGAGAACATCCTATACAGAGGATTCAGCATAAGTAAAGGTCTGGCAGCAAGGGATGCATAACAGACTGATGCAGACAAAGGGCAGGCAGCCAGAAAGGGATGAGTCTGAAGGACCTTCCTGGGAAGGGTCTTCAGGCTCAAGATCTTTGACCCTTCACGAGGGCTTTCTCTCCCTGAATAAATTCACATTTCTTCAACTGAGCAACTAAGCCTTGAGAGAAGTACAAAATTCACTAACTTACTGCTAAGTGGATATGAAGCCTAGTCAGTTTAACTATTTCTCTTGACTCCTGAAAGTGTAATCAATTTTCCTCAGAAGACCTAGAGGAGGAGGGAAACACTGAGTGACCTCTTCTGTGCCTAATGCCTCACTAAGATTATGTGCTAAGAGGGAATTACAGCCAGTTACACTGCTAATGGTTTGACTACATGTGTTTATCTTCTTTCCTATCCTGTGCCTCACTATAATAAAAGTAAATACATTTAAAAGGTAAAAATCCACTAAAAAAAGAACAGAATAAAAATATCAAAAGAAAAAATGACTATAGAAGCTGAAAAATATAGGAGACAAAGAAGAATTTTTTTAATCCCTAGTTTTTTAAATATTCAGACAGATTCAAGAGATATTACATCCATAAGACAAAAACAGGATGCTATGGTGTGGGGGGGTGAGGTGGGGGGGAGCATTTGAAAACAAATGAGAGCTCCTAAAAATTAAAAGTGAGTAAAAGTTTAAAATTCAACATAAATGTTAGCTGATAAAATGAAATTTCACAAAGTGTGGTACAGAAAGAGAAAGAGACAAGAAATGTAAAAACCAAGTAAGACGTAGAGGATCAATCCTGGAGGAACAATATGCCTCCTAATAAAAGCAACAGAAAGAAGCACAAAAGAAAAGGCCAGAAGACGTCTTAAAATTTTTAAATAATCAAATGTAAGGGTAGAATAATGATATTTTCAGGTATGCAAAGATCTGGGCAACTTATTTCCCATATATCTTTTCCTAAGGAGTTACTTGATAAAGTCTAACAGCAAAAATGTGAGAGGAAAGCAAGAAAGAATATGGGAACTAGGGAAAGATAGCTCCAAATGTAGAAGGCAAGGGGAAAGCTAGTAGAAAGCTTTCAATAAATGCATAATGGCCCAGAGAACAGAAGTTTCAGAAGAGACTTATCTAGGGATAAAAAACATAAAAATTCAATAAAGCTATATAATTTGGCAAAAAAGTAAATTAGAAGTATTTTAAAAAGCTGTGCAAGAAAGGAAACCAAAATATACTTTGTCACATCATTGTCATAATAATGTAACCATTTTATTAATTTCCAGTTTGTAAAACAAACACACAGTTAAACATGAAATATTTAATTATAAGTATCTGAATCTAACCTTAATTCTGACACTGTAAAAATACAAATGATAAGCTTAGAAAAATAAGAGAACAATCATGAGATGGTGTCAAGAACTGCTTTAATAAAAAAGAAAGGTATTAAAATTTTAGTTAAAATTGCAAAAATAACCAATAAGGGAGCAATACAATCTTAGGAAGTAGAAAGTAAATAAAGTGAGCTAAAACGCAGCCAAATTAACAGAAGCCACTAGATATTTAAAATTAATAAAACTGGAAATAGAAGTAAACATGCTTTGCCTCCACACACAACTATAGCAAAAAACACAATTAGACTAAAAACAAACATAACCCAGAATTGTCAGAAAATCAAACTGGAAGTCCAACAACCAAGGATTTAAAGAATCCACATCATCCAGATGGGTAGGAGGGTCAGAGATGTGAAGAGGCAGGGAGAAAGCAGAGAGGTGGAAAGGCGTAGAGAGGTATGGAGACACAGAGTGTTATGGAGACACGGAGAGGTGCAGGAACGGGAATGAGTGGCCCACATCCACATATGGTGGATAAAAACAGGAGGGATACCTCAGGAGAGAGGGATCCCACCCCAGTCCAGACAACACAGACCAGAGTTCCAGCACCAGGAAGAAAAGTCCCCATTACTTCTGGCGGTAAAAAAACAGAGGGCATTGGGGCAGCAGAAGAAACTGCGGGATTCTCAACAGATTCCTCTTAAAGGGCCCAAAACAGACTTAAGACTCACACAGACCCACCCCCTCTGGGATTCACAATGAGGGCAACAGCTGGAAGGGCACTAGTGGCATTCGGGGAGAAAGTGAAGTTCGAGTGCTAGGAGACAGCTTCCTCCTGGGCAAAATTCCAGAGGCCAGGCAGCAGCATTGTCCCCTCTGTGAGCCCTCTCCCACACAGAGAAACAGAGTGGTGACATGGGTTGCCCTGCCCTGGCAACTATCTAAGGCTTCTCCCCATACAACATAACAGGTGTGCTTTTCTACAATAGGCCACACTACTAGGACAGGCAGTCAAAGCAGCTCTATCTAATATACAGAAGCAAACGCAAAGAGGCTGCCAAAATGAGGAGACAAAGAAATATGGCCCAAATGAAAGAATAGAACAAAACTTCAGAAAAAGAACTAAATGAAATGGAGGTAAGCAATCTACCAGATGCACAGTTCAAAACAATGGTCATTAGGATGCTCCAGGAATTCATTGGGTACTTCAAAAGCATTAAAAAAAAAACAAAACAAAACAAAAAAACCCCAGACAGAAATGAAGATTGAATTAAGTAAAATAAGGAAAAATCTACAGAGAATCATAGTGGAGGGGATAAAGCTGAGAATCAAATCAACAATTTGGAACACAAAAGGAAAAGAAGGAAAAGAATTCAAAAAAATGGGGATAGGCTTAGGAACCTCTGGGACATCTTTAAACATACCAACATCCAAGTCATAGGGGTGCCAGGAGGAGAAGAGAAAGAGCAAGAAATTGAAAACTTATTTGAAAAAATAATGTACAAAAACTTCCTTAATTTGGTGAAAGAAATATACATACAAGTCCAAGAAGCACAGAGAGTTCCAAACAAGATGGACCCAAAGAGGACCACACCAAGACTTATCATAATTAAAATGCTAAAGGTTAAAGGTAAAGAGAGAATCTCAAAAGCAGCAAGAGAAAAGTAGATAGTTACCTACAAAGGAGTTCCCATAAGACTGTCAGCTGATTTCTCAAAAGAAACTTTTCAGACTAGAAGGGACTGGCGAGAAGTATTCAAAGTGATGAAAAGCAAGGACCTACAACCTAGATTACTCTGATCAAAGCTATCATTTAGAATTGAAGGGCAGATAAACTGCTTCCCAGACAAGGTAAAATTAAAGGAGTTCATCATCATCAAGCCATTATTATATGAAATGCTAAAGGGAATTATATAAGAAAAATAAGATCAAAATAACGAACATTAAAATGACAATAAATTCACAACTATCAGTAACTGAATCCAAATAACAAACTAAGCAAACAAGCAGAACAGGAACAGAATCATGTATATGGAGATCATTTGGAGAGTTATCAGTTGGGAGGGGGGAAAAGGAAAATATTGGGGAAGGTGCAGGGATTAAGAAACACAGATTGGTAGGTACAAAATAGGGGGATGTTAAAAACAGTATATGTAATGAAGTAGCCAAAGAACTTATATGCATGACCCATGGATATGAACTAAGAGGGAGGATTGCTGGAGGGAATGGGGGTACTGGGTATAAGGTTACAGAGGGGAAAATTAGAACAACTGTAATAGCATAATCAATAAAATAAATTTAAAAGAAAAAAACTAGAAATAGTTGTGATGCATGTTATTTAGAGACATGGAAGAAACTATAAAAAGAAGCAGCTAAAATTAGAACATGTGGCCTTTGGTGAGCAGGATGAGCAAAGAGACAAGGTACAGGATGGGTGTTTTTCTTTATAAGCCCTTCAGTTTGAATTTTTAACCATGAGCATATATTACTTTGATAAAAATAAGTATATTCTTAATTTTTAATGAATTTAATCAGAAAAGATTAAGTTATTGATCAAATGTTTCAGTTACTAAAAAAGGAGAACAGGAGATATTTCAAGCTCCAGATATTACTCCAATTTCTCATAAAAGTATTCTGGGCATTCTTTAAAGGTGTTCATCACATCTCAAGCGTTCCTACTGTCCCAGCATGCATATTCACCTACAGCCTTGTGGGGGGGAAACCGGGTAAGTCCACTAGCATCTTCTTTGACTTTAGAAAGGAAACAGAAAAATAGGGAGTGCCATAAGAATAGAATCATCAGTCTATTGACCATCTACTCAGAGGATTTCTCATCATAATTTTAAAATTCCAAAATAGTTTCCTCTACCGCTAACCTAAGCAAGAAACAAGAGCTCGCAGGGAGCAAGAGCCCCACGGTGTGACAGAAGGTTAGGCATTCCCTCGTTATCCAAGCACCTGAGTGAATGGAGGAAGGAATTCTGGTCCCAGTCAGAAAGCCATCTGCCTCCCTCACCTGCCCCAGCACACACATGTGAACCCCGCTCTGCTTGGCTGGAAAAGGAGCATATTTTGGATTATCTTCCATTTATAAACTACAAACAATTGACCTGAAAATTACCTTCCAGAACACAATCTGTTACAAGTTTGGAGTTACCCATACAAACACCATAGCATCACATCTATCAGCAGGAGCTAAGGGAACTGTACAAGCTATATTGCACATACTAATGAGAATGTGTAGCATTTATTGATATTTATTCTATGCCAGGCTCTGTATTAAGTACTTTATTACATATTAAGATTTTAACCTTTACAACAATCTTTATGAGAAGGTATTACTTTACGGAATGAAGTGCCATGGATTTCACTTTACTCGTGAAGAAAATGAGCTTCTGAGGACATAGTCAATTATAGCAGACTAGAGTTAGGATTGAACCCGGGTCTATCTGGCTTCAAAATCCATACTTTTAATCATTCTGTTACATAGTCTCCTTCTTATTACATTTCAAATACTAAAATCAGACCATTCCTATGAAAATCTGTATAACAGCTAATATTTTTGTGCCTTCCTATAACAACACTAAGTACACTAAGACCTTTCATTGGTGAGTCGACATTGCCATCACTGTCGTCACATATTATGATTCTACCTTGTGATACACACTGATGCCATCAGGAAATATGGACATGGGTAGAAGCAGTGGTTCCACCTCTGAATGCTTGGGCTCTCCTGTCAGTCTGTGCAATGTTTTGTCTCTTCTCTCACTTACAAACTATTGCCTCTTCTTAAAATTTGGTGTGCTGGTGTATTTCTAGAACAGTCCTACTTCCACACAGTGACAGGACAGGAGGAGAAGAGGGGAGGATATGTACCTGGACCCCCATCTGAGACTCAGGGTTGAGAGAGAACACCACACTGGTGATTCAGAGGTGCTGCACAGCAAACCTGGCTGTGTTAGCTCTACTGAGCCTCCCCCAGCTCCCATGGAGTCTGCAAAGAAACCAGAAGTTCCCAACTGCCCTGCTGCTGTTGCTGCTTTTGCTGCTGCTGAAGTTGCATGAACAGATACCACAGTGGAGGAAGGTGACCGAAGATTATGTTTTCTAAAACTACCCAAGCCAGAGGTCAACTTGGGGGTTCAGGCAAATATCAGAAGTGAGTTACAGGGCCAGTGAGAGCCTATATTATCCAGTTACAAGTGGGGATGGGGGTGGGAGAGAAAGAGAGAGAGAGAGAGAGAGAGAGAGAGAGAGAGAGAGAGAGAGAGAGAGAATGTGTAGGGTTGAGACAGGGCACCAAGTTCTTTTCCGCCCAAAGAATGGAACATAGGTGCACCAGCTGCAAACTTGACCCCACAGATCAGTTGGTCACCCAGGGACCAGCACACCAGGGCTATTGCTAGAGACCCAAGAAACTAGAGGGGAGAAAATAAGGCCTTGCATCTGGGGATCTGAGGCCCCATAAACTATGAGAGGGCTTGCCTCTCCCCCACATGCCTGCCATCTTAGAGAGAAGTGATAGGATGGGTAGAATTGGCATCTGAACCCAGGAGAGGCCCCAAAAGACTACTTAAAACTGGAAGAGCTCTAGATACCACTAACTGGGAAGTTCAGAGGAGCCTCTAAGGGAGAGAAGATCCACTAAACAAAATAAAGAAGTGGACCTAGGCGGGTCTCGGTCAATTTGCTGTCATAACTCCAGAAGTATGGCTGCCAAAAGAACAGAAAAGCTCGGAAAGTGGGACTCTCCTTTTAAAAAGTGCCTAGATGCTGGCACAAGGTCTCCATGACAGCAACTTTGCTTAGTCAAGGCTCCTTAACGCCTCCAGGTGGTTGGCTATATTCCTGCTGGTTAAGGATGCCAAATAAGAGGGCTCTAGGGAAGTGAAACTGGCTTTCTAGCCAAATGGAGCCACAGGCTTCCACTTCCAAACAAACAACTCCGGGATTATTACTGTGTCCAAACTCAGTAAATGAAAACGTATTTTGAGGCCAAGCAAAACTTAATTAAGAAAGTAAACCACTGCATGAACAAAACATCAAAAAGCGTAATCTCCCAAGTCCACACTAAACATTGGCCTAATCTGGATACGAGACATTGGAGAGTTTACACTGAGATGTGTTAGGACATCTGCTGTTCTCCACTGATGAAGAGATCACCGTCTTCATCACATTGTGATCGTCATCAAGACAGCAAGTACTAACAGTCACTTGGTCATTAACCCATGCAGTAGACAGGCACTAGTATGAACCCATTTTTATAGATATTGAAAGAAGATATTTTATAGAGAAAATTTTCTTAGATCATGCAATGAATAGAGCTGGGACTGTCTACTGTCGATTTAGTCAGGGTTTTCCAGAGAAACATAACTGAGAAGAGGTATATATGTAAAGAGGTTTACTATAAGGGATTGGCTCATGTGATTACGAATGCTGACAAGTCCCAAGAACTGCAGTCAGCAATCTGGAGACCCAGGAGAGCCAGGGGTATAGTCCTACTTTGACTCAAAGTAGAATTTGAGAACCGTCTGAGTCTGAAAGCCTGTAAGCCAAGAGAGCTGATGATTCAAGGTCTTGTCTAAAGGTGGGCAGGCTCACGAGACCAGGAAGAGCCACTGTTTCAGTTCAAACCCAAAGGCAGGGAAAAATCAATGTCTCAGCTCAACAGCAGTCAGGCAGGAGAAATTCCCTCTTAGTCCGGGGAAAAACAGCCCTTCATTCTGTTCAGGACTTAACTAACTGATGGGATGAGGCCCGCCCACATTAGGGACGGAGCTCTGCTTTACTCAGCTTACCAATTTAAATGTTAAACTCATCCAAAAATGCACTCCCAGAAACACCCAGAGTAAAGCCTGACCAAATACCTGGGCATTCCACACCCAGTCAAGTGGACACATAAAATTAACCATCACAAACACCAAAGCCAATACGCCTAACTGTATGACATTCTGTGATACTGTTTAACGGAATCAGTGTAACCAGAGCTCACAAACTCTGCAACTCCCTCAAAGTCATGGATAGTGCTGCAGAACTCTAGGTTTGACGTAATAGAGTACCTCTCCAAAGCTCTATTTCAATAAAGAATTTTTACGAGGTCAACACTTGCCCTTCCACACCTGAAGTTTCCACTTAGAGGAAGCAGGGTCCACCCACCCCCAGAAAGAAGTGCTATAATGAATACTTTTGACCCCTTTCATCATCCCCCTGGCTTATACCTCCCTTGGTGGACTGACCGGCTATCAGTAGGTATCCCAAGAGCACAAGAAACCCACTCTGTGTGTCTTGGCTTCGCAGATGTGCCTGTGCCCCAGCATAGTGGGGGAAGACAGGGCTTGAGCTACTTGCCTCCTTGTGATACTCAGAACCCAGTTGTGACAGGCCCACCAGCCCTGTGCTCTGTCAGCTCCAGCCCAGGAGTAGGTCAGCAGCTCCTGATCCAAAAGCCAGAGTGGAGGTTTAGGGCGGGAGACAAAAGGCACTGCCATGTTTTCCAATCCACCTTAACAGCTATAAAGCTGATGCTGCAGTTAGGTCCTCACTGGACTCTTTCAGACCGTCTTCAGCTGAGCAAAAACCTGGGGGAATAGGCGTAAAATAGGCTCCAACACATTAACAAAGATCAAAGCTCCAAGATCCCAGAGTACTAGGATGTCGTCCACGTTCCTGCCTCCTGGCACTGCCAAATCACCCAGGTGAGAATCTTCCCGCAGTACCCACAGAGGAAGAGTCAAGACAACCCCTTTAGAGTGCTGCCGGTACTCTGCAAGTCCTTTTCATGTTCTCTCTCCTTTTTAAAAAGTAAAACACATATGCTATATATATATATATGTATATATATATACATGTATGTGAGTATATATGCATGTGTGTATGTGTATATATATATTAGAAGAGGCCAGCTCCTTATATGTCTCAGTCCTCAGCTCTAGTCAAAGATCACTCTAAACAGTTGAGTGTTTATAAACACTAGTAGCCCCCCCACCAAATAAAAACCTGTGCCTCCCTGCAGTCATGCCCTTGTTTAGTCCTCTCCCCTTGAATCACGGGACAGGGGGCTCTGTGATTTGTTTTACCAATAAAAGGCAATAGAATGGATGCCAGTCAATCCTAGGTCTAGGCATTCAGGTCTGCAGCTTCTGCTTCTGGGCTCCCGGGAGCCCTGAGCTGCCACGTGAGAAGTCCAGCCCTAGCACAGGAGAGGCCAGGTGGACACTCTACAAGCAGAGGCTGCCTAGTGAGAAAGAGGCCCTGAGAGCACATGAAGCAGCTCTGAGGAACCCAGTCAAAATAAAACCAATGGAAGAATGAGGAGTAAAAAACACCCTGTTAATTCACTCTTCCTCTTCCCTTTCCCCCGAAAGCCCTATGGTTCCGAGAGCACCATCTGAAAGGAGAATGGGACTAATCAGGTTCCAGTGGTAGTGTTGGCCCTGATGAGCTGTGGTTCCTTCAGGTCTGCAGGCCTCACTGGGGGACAAATTACAAGACCTCCATGCTTCTGGCTGCAATAAAAGCCAACTTTCTAAGGAACTAGATTCCTAACAACAAACCAGATGCATCTCTGCAACCTGCAACTCACTCACCCATGAGGCGTAATCGACCAGTCATTACTCTGAAATACCACTTCTTTAATGCTGGACTCTGGAGAGCCTGGGTCACTTTAAAAATAGCAGAACTAAGAAACACAAACTGGTAGTTACAAAGTAATCACAGGGAAGAAAATAAAGCCTAGGAAATATAGTCAGTAATATTACAGTAACTATGTATGGTACCAGGGGGGTACTGGAAATATGGAGGGGAATACTGGGTAAAGTATATGATTGATGGTCTAACCACTAAGTTGTACATGCAAAACCAATTCAAAATAAAACCGAAATTAATTAATTAATTAATTAATTAAAGCAGAAACACCTTCTAAACTTAGAACTAAGTGGGAAGTGACACATATCAGGTGAACCATGTTGGATTGAGCTTTTGCTCAGTAGAATAGCTTGGGTTTAGAGCCATGACGTGAGGTGCAACATAAAGTAAAACTGTACTGTAATGTCAAGGGATTCTGCAGTCGAGATAAATCACACATGGGTGTGTCCGTTTACGTACACGGGCGACACCTAACTGTGTCTTTGGAACCAGTGAATCCCAGGCAGGAAACACAGAGGCTCTTGATACATACGTGGCTTTTGCAGGTAGAATGCGTAACTTCCAATTAGCCAGCGGCCTATTGTGAGGCAGCAAGCCTGCCACCAAATTCATATTTTCTAAAGTGATCAAGCCCTTCCCACATTGTTCAGAAAGATGTGTGGGTTCAGCTGGGCTGCCCTTGCCATGATTTATTCATTGGCTCCCCTCTGAGAGTTGTCCAGGTCTCTGAAGCAAATGAGCCAGATTCTACTGCCTCCCTGTGATGCCTTTTTAACCCCCTGAGCGTCTTTAGCTGCAGGAGTACACGCCAGTAATCGTAAGGTTCCCAAATTCAACCTTCCTCAGCCCACACTCAGCTTTCCTCCTTGTAGAATAAAACAAACATTGTTCTAAAAGTTGGAATGGCTCCCATCCCCACCATGTAAAGTTTCTTC
The DNA here is from genome assembly GCF_022682495.2 of Desmodus rotundus. Taxonomy (NCBI): domain Eukaryota; kingdom Metazoa; phylum Chordata; class Mammalia; order Chiroptera; family Phyllostomidae; genus Desmodus; species Desmodus rotundus. Next base: position 84,476,935 of record NC_071398.1, read on the forward strand.
AGCTGATGGGGCATGAGCCAAGCTACATACACTGCAAAAGTTAGATGTGCCAAGATCATTCCGCACCTACCATGTGCCCAGAAAACATAACACAGGCATATTCCAAAAGGAAATTATTAGAAAATAATTTTTCATCATAATTACCACAAATAACAACAAAGAAATGAACTAAAGCAATGACTTAGAAAGGTGAGTCAGCTTGGGCAATTACACAGATAAAAGCTACAATCAGCAAGTAGTTCACACCAATTTATTATTCCCTGCCAACACTTGTTACTTAGAAGGCTACTGTAAAAATTTCACAATAAGCTTCTAATGACTTCAGATATTTTACTTAGAAGGCAACACATCTTCATGACACTTTGCAACGTTATAGATTACTAAGGATATTAGTGCTTTACAAAAATAAGTTGCAGTAAAAATATTTTTCCTTTATTTTAAAACAATAGAAAATTAATTGAGATAAATGATGAGAACAAGAGGTTTCTCTAAGCACTAAACAAAGGCCAGGAGAAAATGGCAGTGTAGACAGACACGGCTCATCTCTTCACAAAACCACATCAAAATCACAGCTAAAATACAGAACAACCATCACTCAGAACCATCAGAAATCGAGTTGAATGGAAGTCTGACAACTACAGAATTAAAGAAGTCCCATCTATCCAGACTGGTAGGAGGGGCACAGACACAGAACAGGCTGGTCTCTCGCCCACATGTGGTGGATAAAAATTCAGGAGGGACCCAGCTCCACATCAGGTCCCCCAGCACAGGGTTCCAGTGCCAGGAAGATATGTCCCCACAATTTCTGGCTGCAAAATCAGGGGGGATTGAGTCCATGGAAGAAACTTCTGGAGCCCCAAGCAGTTCCTCTTAAAGAACACACACACAGACTCACCTACTCAAATTCAATCCCTCTGAGCTACAGCACCAGGGTAGCAGCCTGAAAGTCAGCAGCGGCATACAGGCAAGAACTGAAATGTCTGGCATCAAGGTGAGCAAAGGCCATTGTCCCTTTTCTAAAACATCCTCCCACAGAGCTGGCAAGCAGGTGCCGTATCCAAGACTCCATCAACCTGTCTAACAATGACCTGCCTTGGAGATCTCCAGAGACTCTGCCCTACCCAGCTACTGGGCCCACCCAAGCTGCTTTTCTATATGAATGGCTGGTCTTGGCTCAAGCTTTGCGACTTCCTATATCCTCTCAAACAAGCAGCAGCTGGCCTCTGTAAGCACCAGGCTGGGCACTAGCAGGAACCAGCCTAGATTCACAACTTGGCTTCTCTTGGGCATCTCCAAGCCCAGCAGAAGTAGCAGCTATCTCAAAAGGCTTTATAGTTCAGGCCCCAGGCAAGACATGGGCGCAGGCTGACCTTGGCCTGTACCACCCAGGAAACCCCAGGGCCAGAGCACCCAGTGGAGAGCTACAGACCACATCAGAGCACCACCACCCTGCCCCTGCACAGTTGATCCTTCAGGGAGGGTGGAGGGTGGTGGTGAGTGATCAAAGCCAATCCTTGCAGCTGACTGGCCTGGATAAATCCCTCTCATTGACCTGCCAACAGCAACCAAGGCTCAACTACAAGAAGAGGGTGTACTCAGCCCACACAGAGGGCTCACTTTGATAGGGGAGGTTGTGCCACCTGATCCTACAGGGCGCCTACTACATTAGGTCACACTACCAAGACACAGAGTCAAAGAAGCTCTACTGAATACATAGAAACAAATACAGGGAGGCTGCAGAATGAAGAGACAAAGAAATATAGCCCAAATGAGAGAACAGATCAAAACTCCAGAAAAAGAACTAAACAAAATGGAGACAAGCAATCCATGCGGTGTAGAGTTCAAAACACTGTTTGTAAGGATGCTCAAGGAACTTACTGAGGACCTCGACAGCATAAAAAAGATCCAGTCAGAAACGAAGGATCCACTAATTGAAATAAAGAACAATTTACAGGAAAACACCAACAGAGTGGATAAAGCCAAGAATGAAATCAACGATTTGGAGCATAGGGAAGCAAAACACAACCAATCAGAACAATGAGAAGAAAAAAGAATTTAAAAAAATGAGTATAGTATAAGCAGCCTCTGGGACAACTTCAAGAGATCCAACATTCATATCATAGGGGTGCCAGAAGGAGAAGAAAGAGCAAGAAATTGGAAACTTATTTGAAATAATAATGAAAGAAAACTTCCCTCATTTGGTGAAGTTTCCTAGACATGCAAGTCCAGGAAACAGAGAGTCCCAGACAAGATGGATGCAAAGAGGCCCACTCCAAGACACATCATAATTATAATGCCAAAGCTTAAAGATAAAGAGAGAATCTTAAAAGCATCAAGAGAAAACAAGTTAGTTATCTACAGGGGAGTTCCCATAAGACTGTCAGCTGATTTCTCAAAAGAAACTTTGCAGGCTAGAAGGGATTGGCAAGAAATATTCTAAGTCATGAAAAGCAGGGACTTACAGCCAAGACTGCTCTACCCAGCAAAGCGATCATATAGAACCAAAGGGCAGATAAAGAACTTCCCAGACAAGAGAAAACTAAAGGAGTTCATCATCACCACACCATTATTATATGAAATATTAAAGGAACTTATTTTTCTATAAAGGACACATGGACAAAACCAAGGGGAGGGTGGAAGCAGGAGAGGGAGGTGGGTTTAGCTGGGGTGGGGCAGAGGGGTGGGGAGGAAATGCAGACAACTGGAATTGAACAACAATAAATTAATTTAAAAATTGAAAAAAATAAATAAATGGACTTTTTTTAAAGATCAAAATGATGAACAATAAAATGTCAATAAATGCATATCTATCAACAATTGAATCTAAAAAAAAAAACTAAGCAAACAAGAAGAACAGAGAGAATCAAGGATACAGAGAGCGTTTTGAGGGTTGCCGGATGTGAGGGGAGTGGGGGAGAATGGGTGAAGAGGTGAGGGGATTAAGAAGTACAAATAGGTACTTACAGAATAGCCATGGGGATGTAAAGTACAGTATAGGAAATGGAGTAGCCAAAGAACTTACAGGCATGACCCATCAACATGAACAATGGTGGGATTGCCTGAGGGAGTGGGGGATACTGGGTGAAGAGGGGCAAGGGGGAAAAATCAGGACAACTCTAATAGTATAATCAATAAAATATAATTTAAGAGAAAGACCAGGAAATAATAGTTTTATTTGCCTGAACCCAAATAAAATCTATACCAAAAAGAAATTTTTTAAAAATCAAAAAGGAGAGATCAAGATTTGGTAATATTGGGGAGAAAGGAGAGGATAGGATGCAAAATAAGAAGCATAGTCATCATGATACACTTAAATAAAATATCTAAAATCTTAATATCAGCAAGTCTCTTTGTAGCTCTATTGTGTTTTTCAACAGTAAAATTCCATGAAAATCACTTTTCTAAATTGTTAAGGGCCCAATCTTTGCACACTACAAACTGAACTCTCTGGAGATTCAGTAGTTATCTGCTTTGTCTATGATTTTAATATCTTACAAAAATACGTTTTTGATTAAGTCAGTAAATTACAAAGGGGAGAGAGATTTCAATTTCAAAGCAAACTCAAACACTGCATTTACTGGGTCGTTATCCTTAAGTACGTGGTTTCTAAAGCATGACCTCAATCTTCAAGATGCATCAAATTAAAGGATTTTAAAACAATAAAAACATATGAATCTGTTTCACAAGCAGTATGGAAGAGAATGAGAATATACCTGAAATTGTGTTAGAAATGCAGAGAATTTTTTACCAGTCAATGACATTTGACATAACTAAGAGGTCAGTGATATCCTGAATTACTGATAAGAAATATTTATTTTGTGTGATCACTTGCTAAAAAGTGGTACAATAAATTAATCAACCATTATTCTCAATGGTATAGTCATAATACCTTCTTAATGTATATCTGTACATATACAGGCACTTTGAACAAAACTCGTAAACCATTATTGAATGAATAACAACCAAAAAATTTATTCCCAGAACTTTATAAAAAGGTGACTCAAAGTAAGAAATATAAAAATGTTAAGTGGTACTAGGAAAAGAATTTTTTTTAGTTAGTTTTACATTTGCCTCCTCCGTTACTAAAACTTGCATGGTAAATGGCTCAGTAAGGACAGGGTATAGCGCCAGGGTGGAAGGAAGGGGGTCTCAGAGCAGACCAGTTTAATACAACAAATATTTGAGGATCTACTTTGTCCCAGACATGGTGGGAATGCAGGGGCCACATGCGTCCATTTGAAAGCTATGGCCATCTTCTCCATCTAGCTGGATCTGTCCCACTCTACTTGGGACAGAACCCCGCTCCCCAACCCAGGAGTGGACAACTGCCCAAACAGCCCGTAGTCAGGGCCGGGCCAATTCGATTCTGTCCAGAATGAAAACCAAGACACTAAGGCTGAAAGTTCTTTGAAGCTGACCATGTACATGCTGGTGAGTAAATGGGGAAAAGTGGTCTTGAGAAGGGAACGGGGAGAGGTACACAGAAGAGCAGCTATCGAGGCATGGGAGGGAAGAAAGGACAGAGACAGAAAGAGGGGCAGAGTTGGTTAGATGGAGGCAGAGACTACATACAAAGACAGCAAACAGGGACAGATGGAGAGAGAGATGACAGATAGTGACAAAGACAGCAGACAGAGACACGGACAGATGGGGATACAGACAAAAGGCAGACGGCAACAGACAGACAACAGAGACCTTCAATAGCAGGAGGAAATCAACAGAAATAGGCAGGTAGGAAGACAGCTAGTTGGGGAAAGGAGGGGGCGGGATGGAGGGACATGGAATATGGGGAGAGGGGACAGGCCAACAGAGAGTGCAAATACAAGGGTGTGAGCCAGAGCTGAAAATGGGTACCAGAGAGCAAGAAAGAGACTGACAGGCAGACCTAGAGTGAATGAGAGACCAAGATAGTACAGGAGACAGTAAGGAGAGAGACTAAGACCAAGAGCCAGAGGGAGACACTGAGAAAGAAAACCAGAAAATTCAGAGAGAAGGCATCACTAGAGACAAATGAGAGATCGGGATTGGAAAGCTGGGGGAGAGAGTGATAGAGCTCATTCACACACGGGGACCCACAAAATGGCCCGGCCACGTCGCAACTCTAAACCTAAGTTAGCCTGCACAGGAAATGCTTCATTGTCAAGGAGACCTAACACCAATCACAATGCTCCAACTCAGGGTTAGCCAGCTTACCTTACCCAGGAAAACAGGACCTGCTGGCCAGCCTCCAAACCAAGCACCCCCGTTGCTGTGTTACTGCTTTTAATGTTCTGTAAATCTCGCTCTTCCCCGAAATCCCGCGGGAAGAGTGCTCCACTATACTCACCCACGCCTTGGATTGTTTTCCCTTAAATAGAGGTCATCAGACTTGTACTAAATTGTTTCACTTTTGTCATTTGACAGCAATTACAGAGAAACGCAGCCACTCAATGAAGTTGGCCAGAGCACGATCCCTGGACCTTCTAAGTAGGTGACAGAAGTATAAAGTGGAATTTCATCTGACTGAAGGAGAATGACTAGAATTTAGGACTTCCTCTGTCTTTAAAAAGTACCAGTGGACATTTCAAAAAGATGGATTGAGCACACACATTTATTTCCTGTCCTTGAATGATGGCTAAAAAATTAAGTGGCATATACCCACAGCAACAAAGAGAAGGGAGTTATGAGCAGGCATGAGCTTTCTATCTGGAAGTGAAAAGTAGATAGGAGATAAAGTGTGGCAGAAGAAGCCTCGATTTAAAATTTCCAGAGGGATCTGAGCAAGGGAGGGGGGTGGGGTCTTGAAGCCAGCAGGTCTCTGGAGAGACTTAGGACATGAAATGCTAGCTCCTACCTGAGGCAGGAATGAGATGTGAGCAAAAACTGGGAAACTAATTGAAAGTCTATAGAGAAAAAGTCCATTCATTCTCTGACACACACCGTCCTCCATCCACACACCAGGCAGCCAAACATTGACCCCTCGAGTGAAAACATGCATGGGGTTGTCCCGAAAGCCATTGTCCCCAAACTGCCATGTCAATCACAATTGCCTGGAGGGCTGGCAAAACGCAGATAACTGGGCCCCGGCCCCAGGGTTTCAGGTTCAGGAAGTATGAGGTAGGGCCCTGAGAATGGGCATTCCTAACAAGTTCCTAGAGATTTTATTGCTAGAAATTAACCAAAGGCAATTTACCTAATCTCCTTAAGCCTCAGATTCTATACTTGTAGAATGGGAGTAATAAAAGTACCCTCCGAATGGAGTCATAGTGAAGATTAAAGGAGATGATACACGGAAAACCTTTGGCATGCTGCTAGGCGTGCAGGTGAGAAAGCCTAGGTAATTCGTCCATGGTCATGATTATAACCAATAACTATAATTGGTGCTTAGAACTAGTATTAGCTGGCTTCCATAGTCTCTGATAAACTCCCAGTTTACTTATGGGCTTACCTGACTTCTGAGGTCACGAAGTACCTGAATGCACACCCCGTCACCAAGTTCACCCTCATGACTGGTCTGGACAAAAGGTTGAGAAAGTACTTCATCCAGAGAACAAGTAACTGGTTCTACCGACAGAGGCCTGGTGAGAAGGTAATGGCACACTCAGATGGATAATCAGTGGAGTGTTATTGACAATGGCGTGGGTGAGGCATTGGCAGTGGTGTGCTGGTAAACTGACAGGGGCGGTGGGAGCTCCGACTTAGAGCACTGGCCAATTTCTGAGGTGTAAATACTCCCACCATGGCAGATTTCAAGTTACCAAGGTGAAATCTCCAAACCAGGACTCTGGAAGAGATGTGCATGATCAGATCTTGAAAGGTAGTACCAGACAACTCCCTGGCCCCAGCACACCACTGAGGGAAACCTCAGGGACAGCACAGTAACCCAGGATTAGTAACAGTTGGAAATTTTAAGCCACCTAACCCTAACCCAAACCCAAAGAGAGGGGGCTGGAGATGTGAACTGTATTCAAGGAAAAATGGCTAGGCTACGATGGCATTGCAGGGAGGAAGCTAAGAGAATAAACACCATGACCTCCACCTCCTCCCTCCCACCTCACGGTGGTATGCCCCACAAGCTGAAGCCAGCCGGGAGCCAGAAAGCATGGGAGCCCATTGACATAATCTGTTAATATATAGGTCAGCCACCCAGGATGCAGAGTAGGTTGGAAAACCAAAGGGATGCTCAACTTCAGTAGCTATAGTGGAAATGCATATCAAAACCACAATGAGGTACCATTACACCTGTTAGAATGACTATTACCAATGAGACAAAAATGACAAGTGTTAGAGTGGAAAAAAGGAAGTCTTGTACACTGCTGGTGGGAATGCGAACTGGCACAGCCTCTATGGCAAACAGTACAGATGTTCCTCCAAGAATTAAGAACAGAGCTGCAACCCTGGCGAGTGGCTCAGTTAGTTAGAGCATCATTCTTTACATCAAAATGTTGCAGGTTTGATCCCCAGTCAGGGCATGCATCAGAAGCAACCAATCAATGTTTCTCTCTCTCTCTCTCTCCTTCATCTCCCCCCACCCCCGCTTTCCCTTCTTATTTCTCTAAAGTCAGCAGATAGATCCTCAAGTGAAGATTTTTTAAAAAAGAGTAGAGCTACCATATGCCCTGGCAATCCTTCTTCTGGGTATTTACCTGATTTGAAAACACTTATTCATAAAGATATATTGACCCCTATGTCCATTGCAGCACTATTCACAATAGCCAAGACATGGAAATAACCTAAGTGTCCTTGGAAGGATGGCTGGATAAAGAAGATGTGGTACCTATATACAACAGAATACTACTCGGCCATAAAAAAGATGAATCTTGAGAATATCATACTAAGGGAAATAAGGCAGACAGAAAAGGATAATAACAATGTGATTTTCCTCATATGTGGGATATAAAACAACAAATGAACAAATAAAACAAACTCATAGACACAGATAACAGTATGGTGGCTACCGGAGGAGAAGGGGAGTGGGGCGAGGATGAAGAGGATAAAGGGGGTCAAATATATGGTGACCAAAGACCAGACTTTGGGTAGTGAGGACACAAAGGAATATACAAATGATGTAGTATAATGTTATTAACTAATGTTACCCCAATAAATTTAATAATTTTTAAAAAGAGGAAAATGGCTCTAAGGAGGCAAACAAATGATATGTATTATACATCGGGCCATGTAGAAGCTCAAAACACAACCTTAATAATAGCAGCATAGAACTCTAATCCACTCAATCCCCATAATGCTGAGAGGAAACAAAAACAAAGAAAATAAAAACTTAAAAATCCATTTAGATGAAATAAATGTAGTCTTATCATTCAAATTAATTCCATTTCCTTCCAAGGTCATGAAGTTCTAGTCTAAATACGCTTTCCAAATTCACTTTTCATAGAAATGAAAGTTAAGCAGGAAATAAATATGGGTCAACCTGCCAATGTAGAGTCATCTTGTGAACGCTGATTCCGGTGCACTCAGAGTGCTCGTGGAGGATGCCTACACTGTTGCTTTAAGAGAAAAAGGAGGTAGTGAGAGGTCGTTCTTCCTCTTTACAGAAGCATCTATGTCACTGCAGAGCGTTTCAAAAGCTATGAGAAACAATGGTTTTGAGGCACTCTAAATTAATAATTACATTAACGATAATAGGATTGACTCAGTTAAGTTCAAAACCTCAGTTTTATACAACATAGGACTAATGGAAAAGTTGTCATTTTAATTCACACAATGAACTTACTCAGGATGAGTAAGCAAATTGATTCTGATTATTGGCATAACTCCATAATACCCAATCAAAAGAATTTTAAGTAGTTTAGTCACTACCAGGAGAGCAGGGCTGTTAGGACAGAGACCGTGAAACCGAGGGAGTTGCTGAAGCTGGCCAGGGTGCACACTGTTCAGCGAGACTGCGCTTGCGTAGAGAACCAGAGCATCAAACGAATTCCAGCATCTATGCTGAACCTCACCACAGGTGAGCAACCCAAAACAGCATGCCGAAGAAGACAGGGAGACAAGATATCCCAGAGGAATGAGACTTGTTTAAAATCTCAGAACAAAGCTTCACACATTCTGTAACTATCTTCTTTAAATTGACCAAAGGGATCTGGTCATCCCACATCCAACCTCACAAAAAAGCAAATAGCTATAAAATCTATGAATAATTTTGAGTAAGGACTTCATAAAGGGAAAATGAGTAGCACATGTTGAGTCTCCGTATCATCTCTTAAATCTCTGGGGAGGTTTACAAAGCATGTTCGTCTTCAGTGTGGATTCCTCCATGAGGAATCACAAAGGTCTCACTTGCTTAGGAATTCCCCGTCCCTGGCACAGTATCGGGCACATAAAAGGCCCACTGCACTTATGAAACTTAACCGTGAGCTAGCCTTTGCTCAGCGTTTTAATTTGTCCTTGATTTTTTCATTCCTCCATGAAACCCGTGCCTTTCCTTCAGTCATTTTGTTTTATTTCTTTCACTAAAATAAACATAAATCATTGACTTCCTAGTTCCTTCCCACTTCCAGCTCTAATTCTTACATAATCTCCGTCCTCAGGGTTTACTGCTTCTCAATTTAAGAAAATGAGTCTGTTATACACACACACACACTCCCTTTGCATATGCTCTTTGTACACACTTCTAATTGTGCAAGTCTTTCATGTCATTTACCATCATGTGTGAGTGAGTTCACACTGAGAACATTCCAACGCACAGTAGATACTAATGCCTCCCAAAGGACAAGAGCAAGTTTTATTTTCATTTCATTTTGATCATGTGCTCACTACTAACATAACCTTAAATAACCCTGTTATATTACTAGATTGTTTGGGCTATGTCATTACTCAAAAGAAAAAAAAAGGAGGAGAAAATAACAAGTGTTGGCAAGAATGTGGAATGATAAGAACTCTCATAACACTGCTGGTGGGAGTGTAAATTGATAAAATCCTTTAGAAAACTGTTTGGCAGCCTCTACTGCAATTAAACATACACAGTTAGGTGTATATGATATATGCCCACGTCCCCAAAAAACAAAAGCAAGAATGTTTGTAGCAGCATCAACAGCAACCCAAAAAGCAAAAACCTGAAGCAACTCGCAGGTTGTTGAAACAGCCCACATGTTGTTGGAGGAGGTCATTGAGAGGATGCCATCTGTTGGCTGAGCCTCAAGCTGGACCCAGCTAATCAGAGGCTCCTCAGCCCCTGCCTTGTCCTTGGGATGCACGCTCTGCCCACCATTCCCACAGTGAGAGCAATTTCAAGGACACAGCCTTGAGAAAGTAAGGTGTTCTTGAGGCCATCTTGACTGATACATCAGTGAACCAAGATAAGGCCTCTACACAAACTTTAAAAATTCTGATTGGGGGCACAGAGATCTACTGATTTTTCAGCCGCCCAAGGCAAGCCTCGTACGTAAGCTCCTTTGTATATTAAACCTGCCACCTATCATTCTGGAGTGGTCTGCCTCTTTCTTTGGTCTCTCCTTGCATTTGGTGTCCAGGGGCCAGTTTGCACACGAACAGGTGTCCATCAACAGCATTCGGAATGGATCAATGAAATTTGCCTCATGATCACACCATAAAGCCTTACACAGCAGGGGCGATGAAACGACACAACAACGCAACAACATGGATGAATCTCCAACTGACATGGAATACATGCTGCAGGGTCCCACATATATAACGCTCAAAAACAGACAGAAATAAACAAAAAACAGGCAAAACAAAGTGGTGAAACCATGAAGAAACGCAAGAAGTAATCACCATAAAATCAGGAGAAGGTTCCCTTTGGAGAGCAAGGGACTAGAATCAGGAAGAGTCCCAGGGAGTTTCTGGAGAGCTGGCAAGATTCAATTTCTTGACATAGGTGGTGATGGCACAGTATTTACTTTATACAAAGTATAAGCTGTATTAAATTATGTTATGTGCTTTTCTATTATGGGTATTAAACAATTTTTAAAAGGTTAAAAAGGGGGAGAAGAATCAAGACAAGATAACTCATCAGATTACCAAAAAAAAAAAAGAAAGAAAGAAAAGATTTCCAGGCAGAAAAGGGAGTAGGTTAGGTTGGTTTCGTTTCACAAGGTATACCTGAAAATCTGTAAGAGGGCAGATTTTGGTAAGACCAAACCATAACAACAACAGTAAGAAAACGATGGGGAAGAGGAAAGAGAAGAGAAGAGAAAAGAAAAGGAAAGAGAAGAAAAAAGAAAAACTATTTCACAACTGTGATTTCTTGAAAACAGAACATTCCTTGTAAGAGAATGAGGCGAGGGTCCCATCATGGAAGCTATTCAAGCATAACTGCCAGGAGGAATGTTCTGGAAAAGATTCAAACACTGGAAAAGGAATTGTAAAGAATGTCCCTTCAGACCTAAGGTTCTGTGACTCCCTTTCTCACCAATTACAGGCGTGGCCACTTTAAGAGAGAAAAACACAAAAGGGAAACGTGGTGCAAATATCCTAAATGTATAAAGCAGACATTCACTTTTCAAAAAGGGTTCATATCAATAAAGAAACTAAAGGATATTTTAAATGTTTCTTTCCAAGCCATGAGCTATCTCACCAAAAATAAAAGGGAGGAAAGAAGGAGGGACTTCAAAGTAACACTAACTGAATCCCCATCATAAATGATGAGCCGGTGTTGAGGGAAAAAATGAAGCACCTACACTAGAAATTCAGTTTACCCACACTTTCCTCAAATGCATCTATTTTTAATGACATATTAATGAAATCGATGGATTTCATAAAAATCATGGAGTTTGGAGTTTATTGACTTATGCTAAATCACAAGGCTTCATCCTCTCAATCCCCCAGCTAATATTAGCCAATAGATTAAACATTTTGACACTTTCGGAGAAAGACAGCTGAGCCTGGGCTGAAAGTTATCCTGAAACATATTACAAGAAAAAACAAGCTCCGTGGAGTGGGTCATAATCCAGATTATCATCTATTCCTCTTTCAAAGCAAGAATGGATTTTAACCACGTTTCCGGTTTATAAGCATTCCTGTGGCTCGACACATCTGCGAGGAGACACAACACTCCCACCGGGGGCTCTCATCCTGTTTGCTAACTAATTATATCAACAACCTGAACCAACTTAACACTATGCAAAACACAGCTGATTTAGCAATCTGTAAATTACACATGTACACAAATCCGGACCCAAATGTGCTGCGCTTCGCTCCTCCTAACGTGCATGGAATTCTTCCTGGCGCCTACGATTGTTTGATATAGATGTCTGAACACTAAAACCTATGTTCTGCTTGAATGGGACCATTTAGGGTCACATCTTTGTAGTTTCCTGGCTCTAAGGTCTGCCAGCCTTCCTACGGCAGATCTCCTATTTGCTTCATTCAGCGAGCCTTCTGGGAGTGCCTGCAGATTTAAGCAACCATCAGAAAATATTCTGGAGCAACACTTTGCAGCCGTGAATATGAAGAGAAGCAAGCTGACTCTGCCTGTGTGGTGACAAAGTCAAGAGAAGGGTTTGACACGACGGCCAATATGACCATAAGCAAAATCAAATAAAATCTGGCCCATTAATGATTCCCGCTGACTACTTACAGCTATGAAGATAAGAGATAATGATCCAATACTTCCTTGAAATAGTATTCAGAATGTATCAAAGAACGTTAAGCTGGATTTTAGTTCCATCAAGACCAGAAAACACTTTAGTGTTTTTCTCAAATCCAGTGTCAGGCCTAAGCAAGAATCGCAGCTGGGAAACATTGTAAAGTAGGAGCAAGATCCTTGGACTGAGATTCACTAGAACGTAACTTCCTCGGGGTAAAGAGGTTTCTTTTTTCTCACTCTATCCCCAGTGTTCAATAAGTTGTTCAATAAATCTTTGTGAAATGAATGAACCAGTCACAACTGCTGACTAGTCCCTGGGCTGCCTTTAACCCTGCCTAAGTATTTCTAACTTTCCCTAACAGGAGGTAAATTATTTAACTGGAAGGTTCTTAATTCTCAAAACACTGAATTGGAAAAACTGCACCTCCTTTGCTGGCTCATGAGGATCAAAGGGGATATTTTATGAAAAGGTGACTTAATATTTTATAACGGGCACGCAAATGTTATCCTGCCTATGCCTTCAACCAAACCACTGGCAAAGGTAAAACTGTTGTCCTCCCTTGAAACAGAATTAGCTTCTCCTTTGCCCTCGTATTCTGTTTGGATGTGGTAGTGTGGCTGTTGGCCAAAATGGATGTTGTTCTTGTTGTTATAACATTTTATTTCATCTCCACTGGGAAATTATGCTTCTCTAGAGAAAAGAATAGTAACCCAAGGAAGGTCATTTCATGGGGTCAAGGGGCATACGGCCTCATCAGCTCTGCCCTCGACTAATTGAGGAAAGCCAGGACTTCAATTTTTTCATCTATACAATGACGGAGAAGGAGGACAGACTTGATCTAAGGTCTGTTGTGTCCTACGGTTCTACGGTATTCCAGACACCAGATATTCAAATGCGCCAAAACAAAGTCAGTTCTCTTATCCATTTGCATAAAGTGAGAATAGTTTGAAGTTGCTTTTTTTTTAAGAATGATGAAAACAGTTCCACAGGCTCAGTCATAATGTCTGAGAGACGATGATGCCACAAGAAAGATGAATGTTATCCTCTGAAGAATACCGGCCTCGGGCACACATGCCTGCCTGTCTGGATGTCACTTAATAAACTCAGGACTCGATTTTCTGATCTTTAAATGAGAAACAAAAATACTGCATAAAACCACTGGGAGAAAGTACCTAATAAAGTGATTAAAATGTAGTGCTATTTACAGGCAAAATGCTATTTAAAATACTGTAATGTCCAAAAAAAAAAAAGTTGGTGGATTTTTAGGAGGAGACAATCAATATTTTTAAATAGACTTTTTCCATCCCAGTCAAATAATACAACGCATGTAGATATTGTGATGTTTCTAAGAGTCCACATTTTTTCCATTTGTTTTCGAGAAATATCATGAAACAGATAACTAAAAGCTTACATCTACATTTCGAGATCAGAATCTTTTCTTCTGAAATAATACGTAATTTTAAAAGTGTATCCACTTCTCCCAGCGTGTTTTGTTTGTGTTGTTGGTGCTGTCTGGATGGTTGGTGAATGGGAGTGAGGCTGGTGGAAGTGGTGCGGAAATTAAAGTGCCAGCACCAAAAATGTTCCCAGCTAGTTATTCTACTGACGTTCTACATACGCCTACTGAGGGGAAGTGGCTCTCAGATCAACTCAACTAGAAGGTAACCTGCCTTCTAAGCTCCAGAATTTCTTTTAATTATGGTGTCAGCTTCAGGATATTTTTATCTTCATTTTATTGTGGTATTAACTCCTACCAAGCCCAAGGAACGTTGTGACTGTTGCCTGTAAGATTCTCTTACTGCTCCCTCCATTCAAACACATAACATGGTAGGCACAAGATACAGGTTCCCCCTCTCACTTAAAGGACTCTGCCTCTTCACCAAAAAATGCAAGTGTCATTTATGATATTTGATATTTATGAGAAAGTTGGTGTTGCTGGCAAGGGTTCCCCAAATCTGCAACACTGCCTCTGTACCACCTAAAAGGCCAACTACAATAGCAATCACAGCACATTAACTCTTAAAGAGTGATTTTATTTAAAAATCTATAAACACCTCCGGCTTTTTTTATAGCAGAAGAGTTCACTGTGGCTGTTCATGTAGTAATTATCATCCCCTTGCAACCTCAGGTAATGGCTATGACCTTGCTCTAAAAGCCACCTGAGTTGGAGCGAGGCAGACTTGAAAGGAAAGGTGACTGACTAGAAACTCTTCATTAGTCTGATTCGTAAGAAGCACATGATAAATGATCATTTCTAAGGAGTATTTAATGCATGGTGATTTTCTATCCCAGTTAAGTTCTTTATTACAAGATAAATTTAAATCATTTTTTAATTAAAGTAGAATAAGTCACTTTTCATGCCCTTCCCCTAACTCCCTAGAGAAATCCAAACAGAAGCCCATAGTTCTAACACAAGCCCCTAAGGCAGTGAAGCCAAGATATTGACACATTTTTAAAACCCATTTCCTGAGTTAGCGCTTCACGTCTTCCTAATGAACGTCATCTGTCTCTGGAAGGAGAGGGGTCCAGGAGCCCGCTTCTCTAGAGCTGGCCGCCTTTCGTGTTAGTCGTCTGACGAACGGGCGTGCACTGAGCCTTCCCATTGCCCTGCTCCTATTCGCTTTGCAAGTGTTCTGCCAGGGCGCTCCGCTGAGAGTCCTGAAGGCATCTGAAATGTATCCTGTTCCAGCCCGGCTCCTAGGACTCTCGCCCCACCCCCACCCTCCGTGCTACTGTCCATCTTAATGCCAAGGGGAAAGAGAAGGGCGGGGAGCATTGGTTTATTGGGTAATGGAGATTTACAGGCTTGGCGAGTTTGGGAATTTATAGGTGAGCAAGATTCATGGGCATAAAACACAGTTGTGCTTGGAAGAGAGGAGCTATGACAAATTCGTACCTGTGACCACTTAGACAGATCTGCACTTGTGCCCTCCACTTCCCACCTGAGTCTAGGAAATTCTGCACCTCATGGCCTTAACTTAACCTCGAAGGGTGAAGAGGTGGAATCGGGAAGCCTGCAGCACACCCCTCGGTCCCTGCGTTCCTACACCTCGGACTTTTTGGCAGCAGGGATGGAAGGTGGAGGCGGGCGGCCGGAGCTGCGGGTCTCCACAGCTGGCTCCCCGTGGGGAGGCGACACCGCAAGCGGCAGCAGCCCGAGCGCCCTGAGAGCCTTCGCGGAGGGGTGGGCTGTACCGATGGGGAACGCGCGGCGTCCAGCTTCCCATCACTTTCCCAGTACTTTGCTTATCCCCTGTCACGCTCTCTGGAGAGGAGACCCAGAAGGCGGGAGAAGGGCCCACCAGGCGTTCCCAGGAGACCTCTCCTCTTAGGATGGGGGTCCATCAGACCCCGCCCCGCCCTGCCCACCTTTCCCAGCCTCCGGGAGGCAGCCCCGGCGCCCGCGCCGCGGCTCCCGGCAGAGCTCCGGGTTCTGCTGCATCTGCTTGGCGCGGGAGGCATCTGCACTAAAGACATGGATGAAAAGCCTGGGTAACTGAAACCCGATTGCACCTCTTACCATTGGACCGCCGGACAATATTCTCCAGAAACGTGTTCTGCGGGGCCACCAGTCCTCTCCTGCCCCCGGCCATGGTCATCCTCCCGGCAGCTCAGGGTCTGGGGGCTGTCCCGGCGCGGCTTCTCAAGGCAGCAGAAAGCGGGGCACGGGACACGCGCGCAATCGCGGCTTGAAGCGCCTCATGCGCCCCACGGGATCCGGGCAGGCAGGGGCGGCGGATCCCTCGCGCTGCCACCCTCGAGCCCTCTTCGCGCCTCCCTCCTTGCGGCCCGCCTCGCAGTGCACTCGCGCGGGGCTCGCCTAGCCGCAGCCGACTCCGGGTGGGCGGAGAGAGCCGCAGAGCCTGGGTCCGCGGCGCCCCCTATCGGGCGCGTTCCCCCCAACCCTCCCCCACCCCCCTACCCCCGCGGGCCTGCTGGAGACCAAGCCGGGGTCCCGCGGCGTCCCGGAGGCGGAGACCTGCGGTGGGCCAAGGCTGGATTGGCAACGCCACCCTCTGGGCACATTCGGTACTTGGCGTTCAGTACGCCTTGAGCTGGGTGGAGAGCGGGGCAGCGCGAGCAGCTTTGGTGGTGGATTCACTCGCAACAAACTCACCGCGAGTCTTGGGGTAGCATGATGATGTAACTCTCTTTCTTTCTTCTGTTTCAGGCCGCAGTCCCTGGGACTTCTGACGCTCTTGGAACACCCTCCTTCTCCCTCCCCCTAGGGTTTCTTAGCCTCGTTTGCGAAGGTGCCCCACCTTGATTCTGAAGCCACCGTTGTACCAGTAATTAATGAGGTTGTGTTGCAGGAGTTCAGACTTGCAGGGTGACTAACTGATTGAGCTCCAGAAGAGCTGCCTTGAGTTGTTTTTAAAGATAACCAAAAGCCAAAAGCTCTGGACGTTTGATACATTTTGCTGGCTAACTGACCTGATTTCCATTCTTATCCAATGAGTATTTTCCCAGAAAGCCAAGAAAATATATGAATATATACATAACGTTTTTAGCTGAAGCACACGCTGTTATGATCAGTAAGGTTAGGACACAGGAGCAAAGTGTGTGACAAACGTAACGACGGGCTTGTCGGAGGGCAAATGCTTGGGGCAAAGGGTAGGGTGGGGCGGGCAGCTTCCCAAACATTTAACAATGAATAACCTCAATGTTGACTTGAAGGGCTGTCCACACTGCAAGGATGAGGTGCTGGTCTTCACACCTGCCCCTGGTATAATAAAGACTTATATACTCTGAAGGGCTTTGGGTAGGAGCTCAGACGACCCTCCTTTGTTCACTGATTTGGGGACATTTCTACCTGTACATATTCTTTTGCCTCTCCCTTTACTGTATGTCCCTCATGCATATGGCCAGAGACTAAGTCTCTTCCCACAAAAGGAGTGAGTTGATAGTTGTCTAGTTTGCTCCAGGCTAGGTCAACAGTCAACATTAAAATGAAAGAGGAAAAAACTGAGCCTGCAACCTCAGTTGTACGGTCCTGGCACATTGTATTGTATTGTTAGTGTATCGCAGAGACCCTAAGCTTATTAGTATCCAAAATAGAACTAATTCTTGCCCTCCAATCGCCAAGTCGCTGTGAAGATCAAATGTAGTTATGAATCCTAAAATGTAAAGTGTACTCTAAATTGTAAAGTGCTTATACCAAGGTCAAACATCATTACAGTGACTGAATAATTGGGCCATTACAAACACCCTTTGTCTCATCTTGTATAGACACAAAGTAAACTGCTTTGGCAGAGTTAAGTAAGACGTGCATAAGCATTGGAGGTAATGATACACTTCTTCCAAGGGATAGCATTCTGCCCAGCAGGCTGTCACCCAGCTTGGAGCTGTGATTTCTTAATCCCTAGCTCCGTCTAGTGGTTCATCGTCCTATTACAAATGAGCTAACAAACTGGTTGAAGAGAATTTACTCTGAAATGTATTTGGTGCCAAGCTGGTTCTATGGTGTCTGCCCACTTCATTTGAATAAGCTCACTTAAATAAATCTTTTATGTTATCTACTGCACAAACATGCCCAAGGGGAGATTTTTCAAGACAATATTAAAAACCCGCCAAGCAACCTCACAATCCTGCTTGTGAAAGGCAGATAAAATAATGGGGGAAAAGCTGTCATCGAAAGTTAATAAAACTTCTCAGATTTTAATGAGCTCTCATGTTCTGTGGCTTAAATAAAAAGGAAACAGTTGCTATTCATTTGAGGCTGCTAAAGCCTTGGTGGGCTGATAAGAAAAAGAAACAAAGAGATATCTTCTATTTTAATCTTAAATGTACCCCTACGATGGTTCTCAGCACACACCGTGTGTGTGAGTGTGTGCACCATTTAGAATACTATAATATTAGTGGCACACTGGAAGAGATTAAAAAAACCTCAAACAACACTAAAAAGCCAGTAACCTTTAACCACCATCACCACTCAGTGTGATAGCATCTCACTGCCTAAGAAAGCACGTCCAGCCATTCCCCCGTTCCCTTGGCGGATCCTCAGCCTTAAACGGTTGAGGAAATAGAGTTGCGTTCTGCCCTGCCCACCTCCTCTTTGATATTCACAAGCCAGGGAGGCATGTGTTCAGTAAACATACCACCTCTCTTGGGGCTGTTTTGACAATGCCCTATGCTACCTACCGCCTTCTGTTCCCTACTCCACCTTCAGTTCCAGGACCTGCTCCATTCAAAGTTCTGTCTGAGATCTAGTGCTGTGATGTGGGAATCTCAGTTAGACCAAAATTTAATCTTACAAATTTGTAAAAATTGAATAACGCATTGGTGAAGGACTTACATTACACCAATGTGCTGTGGCAAACCAATTGAGAGCCCTCGTGTTTTTTACATACCCGACAAAGCCACTTTTCATTGAAACGGGTAACTTTAAGTAACTGTGACCAGAGTTTCCAGTTAAACTGCCTCCGTCCCTGTCTGCAGAAAGTCCCTAAAACCACCTAGAACTTCTATCAAGAAAGATACAGTATCTCAAATAAAATCTTATGCAACTTTATTCTGATGTTTCTTGCTTTCCTTCCTTCTCAGTGGCTCTCCTCCCGCCCTCCCTCAGTATCACATCTACCCCTCAAATCATCACACATGCTGACGTCTCCATCACACAATAGGTAGCGAGCTCCTTGAAACAAAGGTAAGCTTTGCCAATCTCTGTTCTCCTAAATGTAATTAAGCCATGCTGTAATTAGCAGGTTCACAAATGGAATCCATAGTGATGGAAGCATAATGCTACAGAGAGAGTTTGGAGACAGACTGCAGGTCTGCAGACTGGCTGGGGAAAAAAATCCAGAAGATGGTCGAATACACTGCTCAACACCACCACCCACAAAACTATCAAACAGAGAAAGCAATGCCACACACCAGAGGGAGTGAATGTCATCGTGCAAAGACAAGCATTACATTTTCCTTTTATTCCTTTTTACCTTGTATTAGGTAGAGATGACAGATTTCAGAAACCCAAAACCCATTGCACAGAAGAGAGTTGCCTGTGAGTTCTGGGTGGAAGCAGAAACGGACAAGCAAGGAGGCTTCATCATTAGCAAACCATTAGCATCATCAGGAGAAACTGAACCTGGAGGTGACTTCACCTACTCAGCCACTGTAAGTGAAACACCGAAAGGAGGGGGCGCCTGCTGCATGGAAAATGTCGGGTTTTACAACCCAATCACTGACTTATTGATTATATGTAATTTCTTTTAACAAAATTTTTGTTTTTTAATCCTCTCCTGAAGACATGTTTTTTCATGTATTTTAGAGAGAGGAAGGAAGAGAGGGAGAGAGAGAAACATTGATCAGTTGCCTCCCATGCATGTCCCAACTGGGGATCGAACCTACAACCTAGGCATGTGCCGTCACCAGGAATTGAACCGGAAACCTTTCAGTGCACAGAACAATGTTCTAATCAACTCAACCATGCAGCCAGGGCAACAAAACTTTTCTAGCAGATTTATAGGAAGAGAGTTGAGCCAGTCATATCTATTGGCAAAATGTGTTCTGTGTGACAGCTGTCTCCCACAGGTGCTGGGAGGAGGAAGAGGTCCTCCTCAATGAGAAACAGAATCCAAGGATCTAACTGGTGGGGAAAATGACGCCTGATATAAGGCTACACTCAACTGTGACTAACCAATAGGTATTTTTAAATGTTTGTAAAACTGAGTTATATCCTTCCATATCCCCGAAGCTATTATCCTTCTTTCTTATTTTCTCTTATCTAGAGGGAACAGAATCTTTTACCACATCCCCACATGTGGAAAACAATTGAACACCATTTATAACAGTCTAATTTTATTATAACAAACATTTGCTCAGAGTTTAGCGTATGCCAGACACTGGGGTAGATTCTAATGGTGGAAAGATGGTTATGATTGGCACCTGCCCTCAGGAAGCTCAATAAACATGAGTGCTTAGCTTCTTTATGGCTTCTCTCCCTTCGGCTACTTTCCTCTCCCAGTTGTGCCCTCTAAATCTTGCTTTCTTTGTCAGTAAACTGCAGTTCAGCTTGATCTCTTCACTGAAGACTCTCCCGCCTCCTCTCAGCTGAGGCTTGGCTCCCCCTCAGGTCTTGGAGTCCCATAGACCCTGCTCCTGGAAGCCAGAAATTGAAGTGAGAATCCATCCAGTTCCTCACTGCCATATCCGAACCACCGCTCTTCTACCTCTATGTAAAATATCCCCTTTGGAGTTCATGATCAATACAAAGAACGCTCTACTCCTCTTTACTTTTTAAAAAATATATTTAGGGGAAATGGAATTCAGTTTTTAAAAAATCAAGATGCCTGAAGGACACTGTAAAGAAATATTGAGTCGGAAGTTGAATATGCAGGTGTAGAGCCCAAGAGAAACATCTGGGTGGAGTCAGAGGTTGGAAATCACCAGTTTGCAGCCTCCTAGGAGACTGAGAAGGAGCAGTTTGGAAGCAGGGGCAGCCTGGAGAGGCAGTGAAGTGGTTCTGTAGGTGCCCAGAAAGGAGGAGTCTATAAAGGGGAAGAGTGAAGAATTGCTTCACATGCTGTACGCTATAAACACTGGAAAGTGTCCAATGGAGCTAACAGATACAAACATTTTCAGTGGAATAGTGGTGAATAAGCCAAATCACAATGATTTAAAGAGTAAGTAGAAACTTAAAATCAAGATGGCAGACTGAGTTAAAAAGTAGTCCAATGAAAGCAAATGCCAGATAAATTGTTTTTAAACATATCTTTAATACATTCCAAGCTCAAAAGCAAAAAGAAGGAAATTTCAGATGTCAAAAATAGGAAGGAACCCACAGTAGTTAGTGGGAGTATGATGGGGGAGTATAACCCCCAAAGAAATGCAAGTTAGGGGCTGCATTTCAGTATTCATGTGACAATATGAGCTGAGGACACAGGCCCACTTGTGGCAGGGAAACCAGAACTGGGCCCCTGAAAGTGCTGGGAACTTGAAAAAATAGGACCTACCAGCCCCAGCCCTTAGCTTGTCCAGAACATGGGTGGAAACAATTAACTTTCAGAAATCAGAACTCCTAGACCAAGCGTTCTACATAGGAGGGAAGAAATTCTCCCAACTACCCTCTGAGTGTGGGGCCCCTGTGCCAAGAAATGTAGTAGAATCTCATCTAGTCCTTTCAGAAACCAAAGAGAAACTGTCCCAGTAGGAAATACCTACACCAACCAGGACACATTAGGTTCTGACTGGAAAACAATTGCCCCCAAAGCTAAGCATAAAGACCTGATTACAAGGTATACCAAAAATAGCTCAACACCATAAATGAAGCTAAATAACAAATTGGGAAAATGACAACTGGCAAATAATACATACTGGAACAATTTGAACAAGATTTTAAGGCATATTTTTAAATATTCAGAGAATAAGAAGGAAATTTAATCCTTAAGATGAAAATAAGACATTATGACAAAAAAAAAATCAGGCAGATATTGAAAAACTAATTAAGAATTTTTTAAATATTCTTGGAAGCAAAAATTCCCCAGGTATTCTAAATAGTGGTCTAGACCCAATTAACAGTAAAGGAAATTACACAGAACATAGCTTAGAAAAATAAATAGATGGGAAATGCAAATAATAAGCTGATAGAGTAAGAGGGTCCACCATATGTCTAAAAGGAGTCCCCTAAGGAATAAAAAAAATGTAATAGGGGAGAAGGAATCATTCAAAGGGATGATAAGAAAGAATTTCCTAAATTTAAAAACTTGAGTTTCCCAGAATTAAAGAAATTCTCAAATTGAAAAGGCAGGATAAATGAAAACAAACAAATCCAGACCTGGATAGATCACAGTGAAACTTCAGAGCATGAAAGGAAAAGAGAAACTCTTAAATGCTACCATAGGGAAAATTACACTAGCTACAAAGAATTAAAAATGATATATTAGTGATCTGAACATGAAAAGAATTAAAAATGATACATTAGCAGCCCTGGCTGGTGTAGCTCAATGAATTGAGGACAGGCTGCGAACCAAAGGGTCGTGGGTTTGATTCCCAGTCAGGGCACATGCCTGGGTTGCAGGCCAGGTCCCCATAAAAAAATAAATAAATTTTTTTAAAATAATAAAATTTAAAAATTAAAATGGTACATTAGTGATCTCAACATGAATGAGGAAAACAATGGAATACCCAATGAGTTCCCAATGGTCAGAATGGCTATTTACCCAACAGAATGGCTAGAATTAAGACTGACAAGACAAAATGTTGACTAAGGCATGGAACCCTCAGAACTCTCATGCACTGTTGTGGGGATGTAAAATGAGAAAAACCACTTTGGAAAATAGCCTGGCAGTTTCTTGTAAAACTAAACACTCACCTACCCTACAATACAGGAATTCCACGTATGTCCACAAAAAGATTTGTTTGTATCAGCTTTACCTGTAACACTCAAACAGAGAAACAGCACGTGTCCATCACCAGCAGAATGCACACACTGGGGGATACTCACACAACAGAACACAATTCAGTGACAAAATGAAGCCGACTACAGATAAAAGCAAACAACATTGATGAATCTCAAAACATAGTGCTGAGCCCGGGACAGAGGACTCCGCTGGTTGGAGCATCTCCCTGTACACCAAAAGGTTGTGGGTTCGATTCCTAATGCCAAAAGGCACACACCTAGGTTGTGGCTTCTATACCGGTCAAGGTGAGTATAGGAGGCAATTGATCAATGTTTCTCTCTCACATGGATGTTTTCAGTGTCTCTGTCTCTCTCTCTCTCTCCCACCTTCCTCTCTCTAAAATCAATAAACATATCCTTGGGTGAGGA
Source organism: Desmodus rotundus (assembly GCF_022682495.2). NCBI lineage: Eukaryota > Metazoa > Chordata > Mammalia > Chiroptera > Phyllostomidae > Desmodus > Desmodus rotundus. The sequence continues at coordinate 84,500,242 of NC_071398.1, forward strand.
TTAAACAAATTATAGTGCTTGGAAAAGTGTGTAAAGCTTAAAAAAGCTTTAGACAAAAAATATATGTGGTGTATGATTCCTTTCCTACAGAATTCTAGAGCAAGCAGACCAAGTTATGATGAAAAAGCAATCAGGACAATGTTTGTCTCTCAGGGAGGATGCCAGGGATTGCCTGGGAAAGGGCACGATAGAACTTTCTGGAGTGTTGGCAATGTCCAATGTCTTGATGACAGTGTGGGTATGCAAGTATGTATATTTGTCAAGTGTGATAAAATAATACATTTGAGTTTTATGCATAGTGTGTATTTTATTGCAAAAAGGCACTGTAAACACATATTGAACCCTGATTAATGATATTCGTCCAAGCTAAGTGCTCAGGGGTGACTACATGGATATCTACAACTTGTGTTTAATTGCACCAAAAAATAAGATGGAACCCCGACTGGTGTGGCTCATTTGATTGGACAAGACCTTAATCAAATATAAGACCCACAGAGCCAGCAGAGGACGTTTACTGTGGCTTTATTGCTGGTGGAGATCATGGGTGGATCGACAAATAAAAAACAGATCAAGACATTTAGCATGATCTACAGTAAGTTGGAAGAGTCCCTGTGATTTCAATAGTGGTATCAATGCTAACTCAGTGTTTCTGGGCATGGTCAGCTGAGGAGGGACATGGCCAACATTCAAAAATGGAATTTATTCCCTTGGGAATCAATAGAGGAGCAGGGGCAGGAATGCTTTGGACTAGAGGGCAGAAGCTAACTCCATTAACCACAAAGGCTCTCCTCCCTCACCTCTCCCTAAACCCACCAAGGTTTGGGATTAGCCGTGACTGAAATTGTGTGAGAGTTTTATTTTTAAGAAAAAAAGTAGATTACTGTTTTGCAAGGCAAAATAACTGAGTAATATATGTGTGATGCTTATATAAAATAAGGATAATATATTACCTGCTTTACTTGGTTGTGATGAGGCTTAAATAAGTTAATAAATGTGAAATATGAGAGCAATGTCTGGTGTACCCTTGTTTGCTATTTTTCTTTTTAGTTATATACTATATGCCCTTTGATTCCCTTTTACTGATCTAAAAATAGTTTTTGCAACCACTAAACTGCCTGCAGTTCAGGGGCTAAGAGGGGAGAGACACTACCTGAGAAGAGAACAAAAGGCCCATAAATGTTTGATGCTAAAGTCTCCCCTTCCCCCCTAATCTTTCTAGGAAGTTGCAACAGAGGTCTCATAAAAAAAGCAGTGGACAGAGGCCTTGAAGGTAACTGTTGCATGACAACATGTATAAGGCTAGATATACACGCCCCAGCCTGGTCTCCACGCACTACAGTGCCTGCCTGAGACAGTGCCTGCCTCCCCCGCCCCCAGGCCAGGGATCTTCAACTCCCCACAGCCTTGCGAGCAAGCTTTTAGAGCCTGAACCACACAAGTGATTGTCCAGCTGCACCCAGAGCACCCAGAAGAGCAGCGCCAGATCTCCCCCTCTATGCTCAACATCGAGCAAGATTCAGAATTGAACACCCAACTGCATATAAATCCTATTTGTGCTTTGAAGTCACTGGAGAATCATCGTGAACCTATTTGGATAGCTTTGGTTCGTTTACATTATCACAAGATTTCCCTCTTCACCAGCATGGGATCTGCTTACCTCTGCTCTTCAAATGCCTCGTTGTTTACTCACCGTGGCCATCCTTTTCTGAAAACACTGCCTCAGCATTAGTATGCACCCTCCGTGGCTGTCTAGCAAGTCATTTAGTAAACTATCTTTTAGTAAGAACTGCAAAGAATGAATAATCAGGAATCTTAATTTGATTCACTCCTAAAGTTAGCTATTGATTATTACAACACGGTCCTAAAACTGCTATTATAAATCATCCCAGTAAGGAAGAAAGTGAAGAGGAAGATAAAACCAGAGTACCTTCAGCTCTCCAAGTAGTTCATGTTTAGGAGAACTTCAATACAGAAACGGCAAGAGATAAATGCCTGGGTTGCGTCAACCCGTGAACCAAATGCCGGAGACTAACTCCCTTAATATCCTGAGAACTGTGGCAGATGTTGCAAGCAACCAAAACCTTGTTCTTAGAGCTAGTAAATGAATGTGTAAACAGGGGGCCATCATTTGGAGACTCTCCATGCCTATATATACAAACAACAGAGAATACGGAATTTCTCAAGATCCCGTTTGCTCTTACCTTCTTCTTTAAAGAGAAGAATATTTAAACTGTATTCAACTTTCCAACATGATAAGGAAGAAATTGAATTCTAAGATATGGAAAAAAGAACTTTCATAGCTAGTTAAAAGTTAGTTTGAGCCTCCAAGCTCAGCTGCATGAAACACTAGAGGCACCAGAAGCCTCAGCACAAAAACATGTTTCCATGATTTTGTTCAAAAGCAGAAAAATTATTTTGAAAACCACTGTGTGCTTTGAGGGTTATTCTAAACAAATTGCTGACAAATTATTAAACAGACCGCTTGCGAGTATCTAGAAAGGAAAGAGTTAACCACTGAGAACCAGGATGGGTAAACCAAAGGGGAAAGAGGGAGGAGCAGAAGATGAAAGAGAGAGAGAAAGACAATATACAGGACAGTGTGAAAGCATTGGAAGTGGACCAGAAACATTACTGGATTCCTGCAACAAGAATTGGGTGGCGTCTACCACAGTCTTCCAAGATACCTGGCTCGTGGCGCTTTCTGCATTTCATGGTCTTTGAGTGATTCACAACTCTGAAATTTGTAGACAACTTATAGCAATGCAAATTGTTCTTGTCCAGAGATGAACTGTTTTCTCATAGAGAATCAATTGATTTTCCTCCCCTCCATGTGGAATAAGCCAGTTTTGCATTTTTGAAACAAATTTGCCAAATTAATGCTGATGGCCTCTAGGCCTACGTATGTTTTTACTCTTTGAATTCTCCTTTGAACCACTTGTAGCATCTTACTACTTCCCTCATTAACTAACGAGCTAAATAAAATCTTTGATGGGTTTTTATTTTATATTTGTACAAGAAGCATGATTTTCCTTTTTGAAAATATTTATCTTTTTATGGGAGGATGGAAGGGGCTTTCAGGCAAAGTAGTGACATATTTTTAAAATACAGGAATGGGGCCCTGGCTGGTGTGGCTCAGTGGACTGAGTGCTGGCCTGCGAACCAAAGGTTGGATTCCCAGTCAGGGCACTTGCCTGGGTTGTGGGCCAGGTCCCCAGTAAGGGGCGTGCAAGAGGCAATCACACATTGATGTTTCCCTCCCTCTCTTTCTCCCTCCCTTCCCCTCTCTCTAAAAATAAGTAAACTCTTAAAAAAAATAAAATACAGGAATGAGGAGGAACATGGCATGTTGAAAACAGAAAAGGCACATGGAACAGTGGGGAGATGAAGTGGGAAGAGTAAGCAAAAGTTAGGGCAAAAAGAGCTTGGTGACGTAATGAAATTGAAAAATGTATTATCTAACAGTTGGCACCAGAATTCCTATCAGGGAAGTTACTATAATTTTTGAGCCAATATTTGGACTGTTGCTTGGTGATAGACCGCAAGAGCGTGAATGTCAGCAGGGGCCAAGGTAAACATTTTAGGAGGTGGCTAGAGCAAGAAGGAAAGGTGTTTTAGCACTTGAAAAGAGAGTAAGAAGATAATCAAGGATATGATGTGCAGTTGGAGACCACGTGGTGTGAAGGTCCAGTAAAAATTGTTGATGTCGGAGTAACTAAAAGCATTTCAAACAGGGGATACCTAATGTTCAACTTGAAGTCATTTGCTTTAACACAACGTAAACCTTTCCAAAATTAGCTTTGTGTCAACTAATTTTATAGCAAAGTTCTAGCAGGCTGGTTAAGTGTTTTTTAGAACTTAAAAAGAAGTAGAATTACAGCCCTGGCTGGTGTGGCTCAGAGGATCGAGTGCTGGCCTGTGAACCAAAAGGTCGCTGGTCCCATTCCCAGTCAGGGCACATGTCTGGGTTGCGGACCAGGTCTCCAGCTGGAAGCATGTGAGAGGCAAAAGATCAATGTATCTCTCGCACATCGATGTTTCTCTCCCTCTCTTTCTCCTTCTCCTCTCCCTAAAAAAAAAAAAAAAGTTAAGAGAAAAGTAGAATCACATATCAGAGGCACTACCCACTGATAAAACCTGAGCCCAGAAGTTGGAGTGCTTGTGGCAAAGATTCAGAGACACAGAAATCTTGGAAATCTAGGGTTTAAGGTGACGTTATTTAGGCCTAATTGGTAATACATCTCCAGCTGACATGTGGTTACATAAGCCAAAAATAAAGAGTTTCTACTGGATCTTGAAGATGACAGAGAGCCACCGAGGCGGCCGGCATGGCAAGACAGCTGTGCCTAGGAGTTAGGAAATGACACGAAAAAGGGTGATCAGGTGCTCAGCCAGGGGTGGGAGGCACAGGGAGAAGGGCTGCAAATTACAGAGCATCTTAGATGGCTTGTAAATGGGGGAAATTCCTTTCCATGGGACATTGGAAATAAACTCATAAAACTCAAGGCAGAGAGCAATGCTGCAATTGTCAAAGTAACGGGGACAAGGTCAGCCATCTGCCCAGATCATCAATTCATTGTTTCATATTTCTAGTTTCTAGCAGAGAAGGAAAGTCTAAAATGAGCTTCTCACATATTGCCAGTGTTTGAGAACTCATTCGCGCACGAGTGCAGGGGAAATGGGAAGCGGTGTGTGAATCATTTCCTGGGGGGATCAGCATTTCCCAGAAAAGGTTCATGGAGGGACTACCTTTCTTCACAACCACAAACACCTCTTGAAGGTCACTGTAACCTGGGACACTCTGACAGATCCAGTTGATTTAGAGACAGCTCAGTACTGAAGAGCAAAAGAGAAAAAGGCATCTCCTACTGGAGTCTCCATCACTAGCAGGGTCGGGGGTGGCGCCATTTCTGTAATCCAGATTGGAAATGCTCGCAATCCATAGGGCATCAGGTACAGAGCTCAGAAAAGTCCTGTCTCCAGAGTGGGGAACAATGAACTCCAGACTAAATGCTGCTCTGGTCCTGCCTTGAATGCAAGACCCAAAAGGGTCACCAGTCAGATCAAACCGTTTGCAAGTATCCTAGAACATTAGGCCATTAACCACGTGTGCTTTGGTCACATAAAATGTGGCTAGTGCCTGAGGAAGGTCCCCTTGAGAACTCAGCAAAGTACTGATGGGCACAGGAGCGTGAGGAAGTTATCCAGATTGGGGAAAGAACCGTCCGAGAGGTGGGTAGGACATGTTTGGAAACATTTAGTGGTTTATATCAGGCCTCGCTAGCTCTGTTAAAGGTTTGTTCCATCAAAGAGCAACAGAAAGCCACTGGAGGATTTTTAAAGAAAGAAGTCATAAAGTTAGGTTTGCTTTTGAGAAAGATCATTTCAGCTGCAACATTGAGAAAATATTGGAATGACCTGAGGCCAGTTGGCAGTAACCCAATGGCAATGAAAAATTACAGAAGTTATGGGATATGTAGACCTTTGCAGGTCTGCCAGCGGGGATGGGAGCAGGTAAACCAGACGGAAAGACAAGTTTCATTGGACTGTTGAAAAGTCACTTGATTACCTGGGATCTCAATCTTCTCGTCTTACAGAATGACATCATACCTGACCCTGCACAGTCCTCCCTCCCTCCTCATGGTTCAGAGCACATTATGTACAAGGTACTCAGGGTAGAGTAAACTTCCAGTATTCGGAAAAGAACTTAAATTATTAAAGGTATATCCATTTCACTTTTGTGAAGTGCCTCACTTCTAAGTTATTGTTATTAAATGTTATTAAAAACCACTTTAATGACATTTTCTTCCAAGCCTGTTGGTTCTCTGTGAAGCTGGAAGAATCAGCAAGCATAGTCAACTGATTCAATAACGATGTCAAGCATTCACTGACATTCTGACAAACTACCCAAAGAGGGGGGTTCTCTCTGACAAGGATTCTCCACACTATCAACATGGTTAAACCCAATGCATCCTCCAGGCCACTTCGAAAGATTAAGATTCATGTGTGAGGACTCCAAGGATCCATAAATCAAGAGGACCAGTTAACAAGTATGATTTAGAGTTTATTTGTAAAATACTTGGATGTGTTTTTTAGCCTACTATTAGAATAATCACTAATGGTATCGTGTCTAGTATATACGTTTTCCCTAGATTTTTTTGATTTGGGATAATTCAATCCCAATCATCCTGCATTAATGTTAATCACAATGATCACATCTAAAAATGTAAGGCAATAGATTCCCTCATTGTTAAAAAAAAGTCTTTGTTGGTTCTACCTTTCTCTAGAAGAGCTATACCTAAGCACTTCAATTTTTTATGCACTCATAAAAAGTGATTGTGTTTGGAGAACAGGGTCTTTATATTTTAATTAAATATGTGCAGAAGTCATAAGGAAACATGAAACAATACCTACTTTCGTACACTCAAACACCATACATGTACACACACACACAGGTTTACATACACCCATTCTAGAAAAAGAAATTATCTTTGGTGGAATATTGGTAATTCTGCCTCTAAAAATATTAAAGGCCATTTGAAATCTAGAATTCATATCAGACTGTGAAGTTAAGCTGTAGATAAACTTTTTGATGAAGGGAGGATAATACACCAGAAAGGAAAGGATACCTTTCAAATTCAAAGTCAGCAACCTTAGGGCTATGAATGTGTGATCGCTGGGACGATCAAGCAGCTGAAATGCATTGCAGCTAAGAGTGCAGGGAAACCTGGAGAGCTGGGCGGTAGATATTCTAGGAAAAGTGCCCAAGTGTTAGACTAGCCCAAGAAGAGCCCAAACACATGAGACAGTAAAGGAGGGGGCCCCCAGTAAAGCAAATATGTCACTTTTCACTCATACTGGGTGGAAGGCCTCTACTTAAAGTACTCTCACAAAATTGAATGCTGAGCACCTTCTTGCAGGTGCCCAGGTTTCACTTCTATAGCTCTGTCCATCTGTTTATTCAGCAAGATCGAGCATCATAATGTGTCCGTGCCCCGTACTAAGGCTGGAGATAATAAGTTAAAAGACACTCAAGGTCTCTTGGGCTAAAATGGGAGAAAGCAAAGGAAAAAAATTAGGTGGTGCATTTGATCAGAGTACCATGGAGTAGTAAGCACTGGGAGATAGTACAGAAATAGTAGTAAAAGTAGTTATATTTAGTGAGCACTTACATGCCAAGCATTGCTCTTAACCTTCTATGTGCATCAATTCATTAAATTTTCACAACCTAAGAAGTAAGTACAATTATTTTCCCATTTTATCATGGAGCAAAGGTTCAGGGTGTTTATGTTATTTATCCAAAGTCATACTACATTTCTCACCCAAAGTTCAGGCTGCTTCCAGACTAATGTGTGGATCACCTCTAAGGAAGCAATAGAGATTGTCGTCACCACCATCATCATCGTCATCATCATCATCATCTTCATCACCATCAGTATCCACAACATTTATTCAGTACTTGTATGTGCCAGGCATTTGTGCTCAGTGTTTTATTTATATTCTCATTGACTCCTTGCAAAGACCCTCTTTTTCTGAGGTAGACTTTCTTTTTTAATTAATATAATTTACTTTTTAGAGCAGTTTAAGGTCCACAGAAGGATTGTGTGGAAGATACAGAAAGTTCCCACATACCCTCCTTCCTCTCCACCCACCACGGCCAACCACACACAGAGAGTTCCCTGCTACTAGCATCTTGCCTTAGCTTAGTACTTTTGTTACGATTGGTGAGGCAATATCGACACATTATAATAATGTATAATAATAGTTTACAATAATGGATAAACATTGGCTCATCGGTTGTAACAAAAGTTAGGGCTCTTTGTGCTGTACAGTTCTGTGGGTTTTAACAAACATGAATGACGTGTAATCACATCAAGGAATATTCACATACCCCTAAAACTCTGGACAGCACGGAGATTTTCACCTTCTTCACTTTGTCCCTTCCAGGATGTCATACAACGTGCAGCCTTTTCATTGTGGGCTCTTTCACTCAGGAGATGCCTTTAAGGTTCTTCCATGTCTTTCGTGGCTTGAGAGATCACTTCTTTATATTGCTGAATAATATTCCATTGTATGGATGTGCCGATTTGTTTTTCCATTCGCCTACTGAAGGACATCTTGGTTGTTTCCAAGTTTGGGCAATTATAAATAAAGCTTCTATAAACAACCATATGCAAGATTCTGTGTGAACATAAGTTTTCAACTCACTTGCATCAACATCAAAGACTACAATGGCTAGATCATATAGTAAGAGTATGTGTAGCTCTGTAAGGGAGTGCCTGTCTCTCAAAGTGGCTGTCCCATTCTGCATCTCCACCAGCAGTGAATGAGAGCTCCCATCCCTCCACGTGCACCCCAGTGCCTCGTGTTTTCGATGTTTTGGATGTTTGTGGTTCTAGTAGGTGTGTAGAGGTATGTCATTGTTGTTTTGATTCACATTCCCTAATGACACGTAACATGGAGCATCTTTTTGTATTATTTGCCACCTGTGCAGGTCCTCTGCCTATTTATTAACTGGGGTGAGAAGCCCACTTTCAGATGAGAGAACTGAGGCACGGAGGGCTTCAACAAATTGCCCGAGTTCACACAGCTGAGGCTGAGCCCAGGCAGTGGGGTTCAAAGCCCACTGTCCTAATCACTGTTCTGTAATGCCTTCAGGATACAGGTTTTGGAGCAGAAGAAAACAAAAAACAAATAAACAAACAAACAAACAAACCTGGACCTCGATGCTGGCTGTGCAATATACATGGCATCAAACCTTCGGTACGTTATTCAATCTCTCCAAGCCTCAGTTTCTTCTGTAACAAGAGGATAACAGGTCTGGGTGTTGTCTAGGGGATTAAATGAGACAAAGCAGAGAAAGGGCTGAACTTGTTCTCAGAACAGAGCAGCGGCCAATACATGGTAGCTATTATTAGTCCAATTCCACATGAAAGAGTGAGAGACGCCCTGCAGTAGCCATAAGAATTAGCACCTGCCTTGAAACTAAAATAGATCAGTCAGGGCCTTCAGATTCTACAGAAATTCAGACATTTCTTGTTGAGGTTTCCATGGTCAGATGTCAGCAGACATCCCAACCCCTTATACTTAATACACATGAATGAATAAAGGGACTTCCAGATCTTAGAAGAATAGAATTTCACTGTATTTCTTTTCCTGTTCATCTTCCCCTCCTGCTGTCCTTTTAAAAAAGTCACAGTTGTATTGACCTCGCACCCAGAGAAGCATGCCTGTCGTCAGACACGCCTGCTTGCCTCCACTGAAACGGGGAAGGCGGCAGAAACAAAAGGCATCCAAGCACTTGCACCCCGTGTGTACAAATGACTCTCAGAGGTTGCAGGGCTCCCCTGAAACCGCAGCCTGGGATGGGAGTGCCTGTAAGAGCGTGTTCTTCAGAAGGTGGTTCCCAAACCTGTTTCATCAGCAGAATCTCTGGAGGAGCTTTTGAAAAGAACAGATTAATTTAGACTTAACTGAATCGCAATCTCCCAGAAGTTGGAGAGATAAGAAAGGGATTCTGGCATGTTCTTTTAAAGTTCTGAGATGCTTTAATGATCAGGGAACCGCTGATCTTTGTATATATTTTTTTTATTTTTTTTATTCAGTTACAATTGTCTTCATTTTCTCCCCATCCCTCCACCCCACCCCAGCCAATCCCACCTCCCTCCCTCACCTCTACCCTCCTCCTTGATTTTTGTCCTTGTGTCCTTTATAGGAGTTCCTATAGACCCCTCTCCCCACTATCCCCTCCCCACTCCCCTCTGGCTATTGTTACATTGTTCTTAGCTTCAATGTCTCTGGTTATATTTTGTTTGCTTTTTTCTTTTGTTGATTATGTTCCAATTAAAGGTGAGAGCATATGGTATTTGTCTCCCCGCACGGTGGCGTGCGCCTGTAGTCCCAGCTACTCGGGAGGCTGAGGCAGGAGGATCGCTTCAGCCCAGGAGTTCTGGGTTGTAGTGCGCTATGCCGATCGGGTGTCTGCACTAAGTTCGGCATCAATATGGTGACTTCCCGGGAGCTGGGGGGCCACCAGGTTGCCTAAGGAGGGGTGAACCGGCCCAGGTTGGAAATGGAGCAGGTCAAAACTCCCATGCTGATCTCACGTCATCCAATGTTTCAAATCCTCTGTGTGTGTGTGTGTGTGTGTGTGTGTGTGTGAGAGAGAGAGAGAGAGAGAGAGAGCCCATCTGTGAGCACTGCGAGAAAATACAGCATTATGGGATGTAATAGGCTTTATCAATGAAAGTAGATGCAAACTGAATGAGCAGTTACTGAGATTGTTTTTCATGAAAGTGATCACAAAGACTACCAGTTCAAAGAGGGAAAAAGGGCTGAAAGGAACCTGATCTTCAGATCTCCCACTTTATTCTGATACTGTAGCATCCTTAGAATATCTTCAGATAATGGCTCAAAACTAATCTGGATCATTTTTTTCCATGAGACTTAGAAAGTCAAATGATTTACTTAAATATTTGGGACCCAAATCTAAGTGCTTTCCCTTAGGTTTTCAAGCTTCCAAAACTTTAATGAGTTAATGAGAAAATTGCTTTTATTAAAGCAATGAATTAATTTATTATGTTTGGAAGAAATCGAGTTTCATGGGTTTACGCTGGTATTAAAACTATGCAAAGTGCTTTAATTTTGTGGTTTTAAGTTTCATCTTTTAATGTTCATTTACTCATTCAACAAACTTTTTTGAGTGCTGCTACTATGGTATACCACTGATTTAGTTGCTACTAATAGGAAGATGAGACAACCCTATAAACAGGCAGAGGTGGGAGGGTTAGGGAGCAGCTGGGCTGGGAGAGAAAAGAAACTGACATTTTAATGAGCACTTAGTAGCAGCCTCCTTTACATACAGTAGCCTATTTAATACTCACAGCACTCCCGTCACATGACTGATCTCTGAGACCGGAAACTAACACATTTCCTAAACCTATGTTACATAGTCCTGAAGGTGAGTATACCATCCTGCCCCTGTGTTAGCCAGGACTAAAAAGCCCAGTCTCAACCAGTTCTTCACTTTGAAAATCATCCAGCCAGACCTAAATCCTGTAAATATTCTCCCTTGACTTCTCCTTTCTAAAATATTACTAAGTCTCTGTCAGGACATTCTCCCCATCCCTGGCTGGTGTAGCTCAGTGGATTGAACGCTGGCCTGCGAACCAAAGGGTCGCCAGTTCGATTCGCAGTCAGGGCACATGCCTGGGTTGTGGGTCAGGTCCCTAGTAGAGGGTGGGCGAAAGGCAACCACAGATTGATGTTTCTCTCCCTCGCTTTCTCCCTCCCTTCCCTTCTGTCTAAAAATAAATAAACAAAACCTTAAAAAAAAAATTCACCCTCACTACAATGAATCCAATACTCATAGGTTTGTTTGATCAGTAGAGATGGGGGGTTTTCTGTTGCTTTTTGGGGGAGTCAACATTCATCATCCTCATTCTTTGATGAAGAGATTTGCCCAAACTCATATGGCTATTATGAACTGCTTTCTTGAAGAGCCAACTGTTAAATGCAGCTGTGACTGACTCTGAAGTTATATTCTATCTACTGGTGTATATTTTAGGCACAAATGCTAGACGAGATAAAGGACACAGGTTTTTACTGTATATTCTCATGTGTTTATGAGCAAGCACCTTTTAAAAAGATGGCAGCATTAAAAAGGGTAATCCATAAATGCAAGGGAAATTCAAGACCTTCGACCAAGTCAAAAAGTATTTACTGCCATCTGTTCTTCACAGTGACACAGCAATAAAATGCATAAATAAATGACTCACAGGCCATCAAAGAGTTGCCTGAGTGAGATCCATAAACAGATGGGAACAAACAAGAACTGAAGTCTAACTATTGACTGATAACAGTATAAAGCTTAGAATTTTGCACATGACCCTAAGAAAATGACATACGCCCTCCACTGTCAGTGCTCAGTGTACATATAATCATAGACACGGGGCCCTGAGCTGGGAATGGATATTGAAAATATAAAACATCAAATGAAAACGTAACAGTATTTCAGTTTCAAAAGCATCAAAGATACTGTGTCAACTTCAGAATGGACCCAGGTGAGCAGACAAGCTCCGTGGAGCACAGAGGAGGCGGAGTTCGGTCAGTTGTCCCAGACAACTTGATTACTTCAAAAAACAGGTAAAGAAGAGGTAAAATCCCAAAGGCAGAGTCACATGAAGGAAACAGTGAACTATGTTCCAGAAATATAAGGCACATTCTAGATATACGGACCAAGGGTTCCCAGGTCATCCAGTGGGGTTCTAGGGTCAGGATGGAGAGCTGGGGTCAGGCCACGGTGGGTACTGAGACTACCATTAAGGGGGCCCAGAGGGACACAGGCTGTGGGATGGTATAAAAAATTTCTGCCCCAGGGAAACTTTCTCTCAATTGCTGGTGGGCACCATGATGTCACCATCACTAGTACTGAAGAATGCAAACTGTACCGTCGATGGATAAATTGGTAACGATGACAAATGCCAACAACAAGGCTAACCCTATGTCATGTGGCTCTGGCAGTGTCCTCAGCTCTGTGCATAAACTAAGTCATTTAAAATTCCCCCCCGTGAGTGCTTATGAGGTAGACACTGCACTTATTCTTATTTTACATAGGAGGAAATTGAGGCACAGAGAGAATAGTAAGTGACTTGTCCATGTCTTACCGCCAGTAAAGGGCAGAGCCAGGATGAATCAATCAGTCAATTAATTAACCGTGCAGCCCCTGGTGATGCTCTGTCTTAGCGGAGAAACGGATACCATTTTCTACTCTAAAATGTAGAAATATCTCTGCACTCAGCAGCCTACTTCAGCCGTGGTACTGAGTACTTGGTATTCAGAGGGATGCAATCTCTTGCTGTCTGGTATTCTGCGCTTACCTATCACACATAAGGCTCAAAGTTTCTGGCACTGCAACTGCCATTTCATTAGAACCCCCTAGGCCCTCTTCCCGAAATTGGGCTCTTCAAGTGTCTTTAGGTTAGTTGGCTAAAACCAATTTGTTATTTTCTATTCATTTGCAGAATCATAATTTGCCAATTTGGAGGATTTGCTATATTTAGTATAATTATTTTTTGTCTTGGAACAACCTCAAACTTACAGAAAAGTTGCAGGTAGAATTCAAAGATCTTTCCTTCCTGGACCATTTGAGAATAAGTTGCCAACCTGATGCACTAGCTACTTCAGTGCGTATTTCCTACAGGCTCATCCTGCTACAGACGCTCGGTACAACCACCCCGGTCAGAAAGTTAGCACCGACTCTACGCAATCTAATCCTCGGACCCCGACTGTCCCATTAACGTCCTCTGCAGACCTAGTTCAAAAATTGCACTTCACCGTCCTGTCTCTAGTCTGCTTTAGCCTGGTTCGTCCTTCGGTCTTCCCTTGACTTCCACGGCCTTGACGTGTTGGAGGGTTACAGACCGGTTATTCTACAGAATGCCTCCCGATGTGCAGTTGCTCAATGTCTTCTCAAGATTCAATTCAGGGGCTGCATCTTCGGCGGGAATATTACAGAACCAATGTTGTGATCTCATTGCTTTCTATCAACTGGGGCAGGAGTTTGGTTTATTCATTTACTAAGAATGTCAGCCTTAATCATTTGATTAAGTGGGTGTCTGCCAGACTTCTCCACTATGAACTCACTCTTCCTTTTGGAATGAACAAATGCGTTGTGTAGAGGCACTTTGAAACACTATGAAAACCCCATTCTTCATCAGCCTTGCATTTATGAATTTGTACTAACATGGGCTCATAACTTCCTATTATATTCAATGGGCTACTGTCCCTTCAATAGTAGATACGATTATCTTTTTGGTGCTCAAATGGACCAATGGGATCTCCTCTAAGCAGGCCTCTGTGTCCTCTGGACATGGTCCCATCATTCCCAGGCACTATCACTGTCTGGCCCAATAGGGCATCCCGAAGTTTTGACGGAGCCCTGGAATCAGTCATCTCCAAAAACCCTGATTCTTCTTTGTATAAATGACATCTAGCAACCTGGATGAAAGGTGTGTTCATGGCCTTTGGTGAAGGGGAAGCAGGTGCTGCTTGGAGGCCATCACACACACACATGCATCACACACTATTCCATATGTATTGATTTTTATTAATTTGATTTACTATATTTGTTGAAATCCATGATTTCACCAGATACAACCAATTCCAATCTAACACCACAGCACTCATTCTAGCTTTGTCCCTTTGCTTTGAACAGTGCAAATCCTGACTCCCGTTTGTCTTGATGTCTTCACTTTTTGATCAATCCCCCCATTTGTAATCCATCTCCCGTTACCGCTGCCATGTCTCCCTGTGTAGATGCTGTCTTTATTCTGCTCGGGCTCTGACACCGCGTGCCAGGTTGCCCTACACAGGCGCACCCTTGTCACCACGCCTGGGCTCCAACACTCCCCTCTGGGGCGCCCCTCCACGGGAATGCCCTCCTTACCCAGCTGGGCGCCAACACCCACATCAAACTGTCCCCAAACATGGACAGCCTCCTCTTTCCACTGGGGCTCCGACTCTGCACTGGGTTGGGCCCTGCGGGGTGCCCACCTTGTTCTGTGTACCTCATGATGTTCCATCTGAGCTTTTCAGAAGAGGGAAGGGAAACTGATCGACATTTTTTCAAATGCTTTTTTAAAACATGGGAATAGTTCAGAAGAAAAAGAAATAACCACAAACTTTGGTTTAACACTGTTACAAAATATTTTCATAAATCAAAGCACTATTTATTTCTTAAAATGAAAACCATTCTAACCATGAGAAAATGTTTATTTCCCATGAAGATCTTATATCAACCAGTAAATCCATCATATACTACTTTGTGGAGCTCCCCCAACATTTGCATAGGACACAAGTAAAAATGGAGACTCACATATCAATAGAGAAAAGATTTGAAAGTTGTAAATCGCAATAATAAATAAAATATGCCATATCCTCTTACCTTGACCAATCACCTTTCATAACAACAACAAAATTAAATGTACAAAACTATGTTTTTAATATGGTCAAAAGTCAGCAAAATATCAAAGACAAAGACTCATAGGTGGGTGCTCATTTGATGAGCCAGTGATACCTGATGAGCAACGAAACACAAGCATATGTAGTTCATTAATTTCAGTTATTCCATGAAATTTACTTCTCTGCCATTCAGTGTGATGCCGGGCAGCACCCTGGGAGGCCGAGGGAGGCCTAACCCTGATACCACCCGAGGTCCAGGTTTTTGTCGCTGCACAAGAAAGGATTTCAGAGCAAAATGGAAAAATTAAGCAAAACAGTAAATTTATTAAAGCAAAAGTACACACTCAAGAAGTGAGAATGTTCTTCTAACAGTAGCCAGAGGTGAGTGGGGAGGGGATAGTGGGGAGAGGGGTTTTCAGAAACTGCTATAAAGGACACATGGACAAAACCAAAGGGGGGGGGGTGGAGGCAGGGGAGGGAGGTGGGTTTGGCTGGGGTGGGGAGAAAATGCAGACAATTGTAAATGAACAACAATAAAAACAACACCTACTTTTAAGGTTGATACGAAAACTAGGTGTAATAATATAATAAAGGACTTGCCATAAGAAAAAAGTGAGAATGGGTGGCCTTGGGGAACAAGATGCCCCCACCATGGGGTCTGGGTGAAAGGTTTTTATTAAACGTAGGAAAGGGGGTGATAGGGTGGCCTCTGATGGTGGTGACTGCCAAGAGGGCTCATCCTTGTCCCTCCTCTCCAGATGGCATTTCTTCTTTGGTCCTCCAGGAATTGTCCTAGAAATGGGGGAGGGGGAGGACAGAATGGTCCCCAAAACTGCAATACAAATTTATTATAAAGATATTACAATGGCGCTGTTGGTCACTTTTCAGTCAACATGGCTGCCAAATCTGGTTGAGACCAGGTTTTGTTTGTCTCAACTACAAAAAATGGGGGAGGGGAGCAGGTGGTCAGTAAAAGTTTCATCCAAGGATGTTCCAGCCAGGATGGAAAAGGGTAGGGGTAGAGCTTGAGGCCTTTGTTCCCTGTTCAACTTCCCTGCCTCAAGTCTAGCAAAATCACTAAATATATGATCATAACCAATAATTCCAAATAATTTGCTTCTCCTCTAAATAATTACAAATCAGATGGCCTTTCTACAACCACAGAAGCTCCTGTGTAAGTTTTGTTTCCTTGTTTATTCTGCTAACTTTAATTTGGAGAAGCCTTTGCTGAAACAACAGAAATGAAGTAAAAAAATCTCTGACGATTTTACTTAGATTCAGAAACAACTCATGAATTTTATGTATCATGTCCAAACATTAATAAAGCCACATATGACAAGGTCTTATGATTGCTAAGTGTTACAAAATATTTTTAATCTAATCATATAAGTCATTACTGTACAATGACTTTTACCATCTCTTAAATCAATATCAGTATCCAAGCTTTTATGTAAAGAATCAGTATCACCCTTCATACATGCTCTATCTAGACCTATATATATTATCAATATACGAGTAATATGAATCACTTAATCTTTCAAAATGTTTCCCAGGTGTCACGTTCAACTGTGAGCAAGCAAGAAAATGGATGCTGGGCAGTACTGGTATATGCTAATTCGTCACGCAAAAATATATGGTATTCACCTATTGGACAAAAATCTATTGTATGCCTCTGAGGGAGAAAGGAATTGCCAAGTTCACTAATTTGTTTTTTCCCTTACCCAAACACTTCTGCTGCTCAAGTCCTTCCCCCAGAAATACTGTTCGCTTTTGCTGTTGGTAGTGGCTCGGCCTACAACCTTCACCATGAGACACGGTCACCTTAGGTTTTGAGGACGTGGAGCAAAGGGTGAAGAGGTGAATGCTGTTAGTCTCCAGAGGGGCTGTGTAGGATGATAGGAGGATGACAGGAGGATGACAGCTGAGATCATCCCACAAGGGACACACAGCCTGTGGGTCCCTTCATGCATCCATAGTTGTATGTATGATAAATGGAAACTTCTGAGGCAAAGGTCTCTTTGCTTGAGTCCAAGGGCAGTGGTGTTATGCTGCCTACAATTGTTAAGTGCTGTGTAAAATAAAAGAGGAGCCCTAGCCAGGCTCAGCTGGTTGGAGCGTCATCCGGTACAACAAAGGTCACGGGTTCGAGTCCCAGTCAGGGCACGTACCTAGGTTTCAGGTCTGATCCCTGGTTGGGGTGCGTACGGGAAACAACTGACCAATGTTTCTCTCTCACATCGATGTTTCTCTCTCTTTCTCCCTCCCTTCCTCTCTGTCTAAAATCAATAAACATTTCCTTGGGTGAGGATTTAAAAAAAATTAAAAGAAAACATATTGTAAGACACAGCATGTTTCTCCATGAGAGTTTGAAATCTAATGGGGAGGAGGATAGAGTGAGCACTAGGAGTCAAAAAGTGAGAAAACACGATGAGACAGAAAGTTCCCTAAATGTCCAGAAATGTGAGGCATTTTGTACGTATTACCCACATTGTCCCCGCGAGTCCCAGACTGTGCCCAAGGGCAGGGACTGTCTCAGTAGCCATGGATACTTGCAGAGCACCTGGTACAAAGTCAGCGCACAGTAAATGTTGCGGATGAAAGAAAGGAGCATTTGGTCTTAAATCGGTGAACTCAAGCTTCAGATGCTTTAAAATAAGTTCCCCTCACCCCAATTTGTCCTCTACTTCTTTATCTTTCTCCCATCTGCCCTTTTAATACTTCTTATCCTACCTAAAAGCAATACCCTTAGAAGTTAACCTTCTCCACTCTCTTATGTTCAAGATTCCCATGCATATTTAATATCCTTCCTTCTATTTTATTTTCTTTTAATTAACGCTGACCATGAGGGTGGTGTACACACTTGTATAGTCATTTAACTATTTAATGGACATTAGGGAACTTTTTCTTATGCATCCTGTGTGATTTCATTTTTGTTCATGAAGTTTCTGCCAGCGAAGGGAGTCAACATAATCTTTAACTTTATTAAAGATGTTTTTACAAAGTAACATTTTTGAGGTGACTTTCTAAACCCATTAAAAGCAGAAAGTCTTAATCACGCCCAGCGATGAAGAGGAAAGAAATAGTTCGTGTGAAATGAACCCAAATTGTTTGTCATCTGTTTTGGAACATATACCTTTAAATTCACAAGGATACACAAACACTCACAGGCAGGCTCTAATTTGTCCTCTCCAATGCCTGCCATTCGATCCTGCCCTGGTTGAGCTCTGCTCACTTTAATTATGATCAAAAGCTGAGAGTTGAGAAATAATCCAGATATTTGTCAAACACCCACAATGTTCATGGTGTCATATGAGGTCTCAGAACACAGTATACCAATGAGGCAGCCCTCTTTTTAAGGAGTTTATAATCTAAGAAGAAAGGAAATAAGAACACAGAATTATAGTAACTACAAAATGAGTAGGTTACAAATTTCATTTGCAAGTAGAATAAATTCAAATCTTACCTAAACATGGTTGGCATACAAGCATACACAAAAAGAAAGAAAAGCCAACTGAGATCATGAGACATTCAATTCAATTTTTTAAAATTAAGGAAAAATTAGACCCGGCTCATGTGGCTCAATGAATTGAGTGCCAGCCTGTGAACCACAGAGTCCCCAGTTCAATTCCTGGTCAGGGCACGTGCCTGGGTTGTGCGCCAGGTCTCCGGAAGGGGGCGTGTGAAAGGCAACAACACATTGATGTTTCTCTCCCTCTCTGTCTCCCTCCCTTCCCCTCTCTCTAAAAATAAATAAATAAAATCTTTTTAAAAAACCAGGTGAAATTTATTTACAGTGAAATACGTCAAACTTAAGTGTACAATTCAATGAGATTTAACAAATATAACAATATATCAATTATGAGAGAATATTTCCATCACCCAAAATAGTTTATTAACATAGAATATATAGTGATAACTTCTCTTTCATTCCTGATTTCAATAATTTGTTTTCTGTCCTTTTTTTCTTGGTCAGTCAATTTTATCACTTGTTCCAAAAACCAGCTTTTAATTGCTAATTACTCTCCATTGCTTGTAAATTTTCTATTATATTAACTCATAAGCATCATTAACATGGCACTTCCCAATCTGTTTTCCATTTGCTGAGAAGAAAAACCTCTTCTCTTAGTGAAAGCCAAATATAATACAAAAAAATTTATTTAACTGGATTCATCCTTTTTTCCCCAAGATTGACTGAATTGTGGTAGCCTAGGCTGACACCAGAACAAAACTGAAACAATTAAATCTGAAAAACTATTGCACACATTTACTGAAATTGAGTTCGGCATTTTAGCTGCACTTCAGATAAATTTAAAGGATCTTAAAAGCACTTTACCAGTTCAAATTGGAAGTGAATGTGTAGCTGTTTTAATGAAAATAATTGGGACAGCCAAAATGCTCTCCAACGCAACCTAAAGCAAACTCACATTCACTTGGTTAAGCTTCTGCCTTTTGAGAAGTGAAGGCGGTTTTTACCTAGAGCGTTATATGGAATAGCTCTGGAAGAACTAGTTTTGTTCTGGGGTTTTTTTTTTTTGAAATCATCTCCACCTTTCATATAATGATAAGTGGTATAGTATGAAGGAGGAATAATGCATGGAGGAAGCTGAGGGAGAGAAGACGCCACACTGGAACTCCTTCGGTCTAGCCGCGCTGTGATGGCACTCTGCCAGGCCAGACTCAGCACATTCCCACAGAACCAGACTACTTTGAATTCGGTGACTTGTGTTTTCATTTGTAATTCTAATCATGTTTTTATTTGTTCTGCATTTTTTTCTTGGCATTGCTAATTATTGACACAAGGGACAAATCGATCACATTTGTAGCTAAGCTTGGGATGCCTTGTACCTAACAGGACTGTCTTTATCTTTTATAGCCTAGAATATGAGACACCATCTAAAATTGAGCAAGTGAGATGTTGAAGATGTAATAGGTGGGAACGGGATTTTCCAGCCCTTCGTATGGGTTTAGGTTCATTTACTTTTATCAGCACATTTCACCCATGTAAAATATGAGGAGGAAATTACCTGAATCTCTATAAATTCCAAATTCCTTTGACTGAAATATGGAAACATTTTAAAAACTGGTCCAGATTGTCGACTGTCTATTATCTTGTTTTCTTTCTTCACATCGAGACAAACTTGACAAGATGAGCCAAAGGACATGTCGCGCCGGCTCTATTTCCCTTCGCGTTCTCTCTCACGGAATCTTTCCTGCATATCTAAAGGTCCCAAACCTTCCACCTCCCCTAACCCCCCAAGTTCTGGACATTACCCTTTTCCCCAGTTTTCTTAGCCAGAGTACAAAAAATTGGCTTATCTCCTCTTGTTCCAAAGAGTCTGAACTTGAAGCCTGGTTATTCATTATAAAGCATTAAAGGAACCAAATAACTTTTTTAAAATTAACCTCAAGAAAGTATTCTATACCACTCTAAGGCATGTGCCCCTAGGTTCACTGAGCAAGCCTGCAAGTGTGAGGGAAAACTTGCATTTTTAGATAAAGGAAGTGCTTCTTGGTATATGGAAGTTTTTCAACCTGTTAGAAAACCCCCTGCTTGGAGGTCAGCCTAGTCAAAAATGTCTGTAAACTGTTAAACTTCTCTTACAAAGTAAACCAGTCTCCCCAACGAGTCCATAGATTACCCTTAGGTCATATCCCCATGTTTCACGGCTCCTTACAACATCCGAGTCTACACAGTCAAGCAATATGAAGGACACGCCATGGTGTGTTGTCTGTGGTTGTGATGGGGGCTCCTTTAATTCTTCTTCATCTGTGTGGCACAGAGGATGCAGGGAAAAGTCTACAAACCTGGCTTTACCCCAACAGTTTCCAAATGGGGGTAATCATAAAAATTATCTAGGAGCTTTGTGAATGTGCTGATTTCTATGCCCCAACTCATAGACTTGAGCTAGCAGTAGGGCTTTGATTGACATAATTTGGAAAGCTCCCTAAGTGATTAGTATTCAATTAGGTTTGGGGGATTTATTGCTTTAATTTCTTTTCTCATAAAGTATGAAATAATTATCAAATTAAATTAGAATGATAATATATAGCAAGTTATAGCTGAGTAACTACATGACTCAACTCAGTGATTTTGCACAATGACCAAAATAGTGTTGCCGAAGGCAGAAAATATTTTGCTTAAGCTGTTTATGGATCACGGCTGTGTATAGAGCTAGCCTGACTCTGGAGGGCTCTCCCTGCTGAGGCTCCTCATCCCTCTCCCCACCATCCCCTCATCTGAAAAAAATTACTTTTATTTCCCCAATTATATATGTTTATTGTTGTTAGATTTCACAACGCAGTGTATCCATGGCCAAAAATGTAAACCACACCACACAAAGTAAAAAGAGCAATAACTAAAAATGATTTCACACTCTACCATATGCACATAACTACCATTAATTTGGGGTCCATCCTTTCATAAAACTCATTATGTATACATAGAAATACCTAAATCTAAATATACATTTATATAACTATTATAGATTCGATTTTTTTCTTTAAATAATTTTTTTACTTTTCAGTTACATTTGACATACAATGTTATAACAGTTTCAGGTATAAAACCCAGTGATTAAACATTATATAATTTACTAAGTTATCACCCTGATAAATCTAGTACCCATCTGACACCATACATAGTTATTACAATTTTTTTTACTATATTCCCTATATTCACCATGACTATTCTGTAACTACCAACTTGTACTTCTTAATCCCTTTACCTTTTTCACTATCCCCCCTAAATCCCTTCACATTTTAAAGAAGCCCATTTAACATTTCTTATAATACTGATTTGGTGGTGATGAACACCTTTAGCTTTTTCTTGTCTGCAAAGCTCTTTATCTGTCCTTTGATTCTAAATGATAGCTTTGCTGGGTAGAGTAATTTTGGTTGTAAGTCCTTGCTTTTCATCATGTTAAATATTTCTTGCCAATCCCTTCTGGTCTGCAAAGTTTCTGTTGAGAAATCAGCTGACAGTCTTATGGGAGCTCCCTTGTAAATAACTAACTGCTTTTCTTTTGCTGCTTTTAAGATTCTCTCTTTAACATTTTGCATTTTAATTATGATGTGTCTTGGTGTGGTCGTCTCTGAGTTCATCTTGTTTGGGTCCCTCTGTGTTTCCTGAACTCCATGATGCAAATGTTGGTACACTTGAGGCTGTCCTGGAGGTTCTTTATACTGCCCTCATTTTTTATGGTTCTTTTTCTTTTTGCTGTTCTGCTTGGGTGTTTTCTGCTTTCTTATCTTCCAAATCTGATTTGATCCTCTGCTTCATCTACTCCACTATTGATTACTTGTAATGTGTTTTTCATTTCAAGTAATGTGTTCATCATTTTTTTTAAGATTCTGTCTTCATTTTTATGTTTCCTATGACTTTATTGAAGTTCTAATTTATTCTACTCTTCCCCTAAGTTCATTAAACAGCCTTAAAACCCGTGTTTTGAGCTCTCCATCTAGCAGATTGCTTGTCTCTATTTTGGTTGGCTCTTTTTCTGGTTTTTTGTTCTGTTCTTTCATTTGGGACGTGTTTCTTTGTCTTCTCATTTTGGCAGCCTCCCTGTGTTGGTTTGTATGTATTAGGTAGAACTGCTATGTCTCCCAGTCTTGGTAGGGTGGCCTTATGTAGTAGGTGTTCTGCAGGGCCCAGTGGCACGGTCTTTCTGATCACCTGAGCTGGGTACTCCAGGTGCACTCCCCCACCCTGTGTGGGCTTCGTACACCCTTCTGTTGTAGTTGAGCCTCAATTGCTATTGGCACATTAACGGGAGCAACCTACCTCCAGACCAATAGGCTACAAGAGCTGGCTGTGACCACAGTGGAAGATCAGCTGTACGGGGCCCATCCTGAAGAGCAGGATTTGCTTCACCATGGCATTGGTGACTATTGAATCTGCACATTGAGTGTGTCACTTGTGGAGGTGGCTCTGGAGCCTCGAGGCAGGAGCACACCAAGGTCAGTCGCCACTTGTGTCCTCCCAGGGCCACCCTGCATTAGCTACAAAGAGATGTGCAGATAGCTGCTACTTGTGCTGGGCTTGGAGGTTCCCCAGGAGAGGCCAAGCTGCAAACCAAGGCCAGCTGCTGCTAGTGAAGGGTCTGCAACCACTTAGCGAGGGTAGGGGGGCACACCAAGGCCAGATGCTTCTTGTTTGAAAAGTTTTAGGAAAGTCTGAAGCATAAGCCAAGACAGGCTGTTCGTATGGAAAAGCCACTGGAAACAGCTTGGGTGGGCCCACAAGCTGGGTGGGGCAGGGTCTCGGGGAATCACTAGGGCAGGGCAAACAGTGTTAGCCAAGTTGATGGGCACTCAGATACGGTGCTCACCTGGCATATTTTTGGGGGGAGGGTCCAGAAAAGGGCAATGGCCTCTGCCAGCATTTCTGTCTGGGAGAAAGCTGTATCTCCAGCTCTCACCCTGATGCCAGACAATTCAGTTCCTGCCTGTATATCTCTGATGCCTTTGTAGCTGATGCCTTTCTAGCCGCTGCCACAGTGCTGGAGCTCACAGCCTGCCTCAGTCTACCTGCTCATCCCAAAGGGTAAGTACCACATTGAGCAAAGCTTCTCAACCAACCCAGGCAAGCCGCAGATATGAATGATAAACAAATGCTTACTACTCTATATCACTGAGAGTTTGCAATTCTTTGTTATACTACAACATATAGTCAATAAAAAACACGTTTTAAAATTTTTTTATTGATTGATTTGAGAGAGAGAGAGAAGGGGAGGAGGGAGAGACATTGTTTTGTCATTCCACTTATTAATGCATTCATTGGTTGATTCTCACCTGTGCCTTGACTGGAGATTGAACCTGCGACCTTGGTGTATCGGGCCAATGCTCTAACCAACTGAGCTACCCAGCCATGGCCTAAAAAACACTTTTTAATAATAGTAGATTGCATACTACTACTTATACATGCACAAACACCACACTTTTTTCAGTTTTGTTGTTGTTGTTGATTTTTGCTTGCTTGCTTACTCCATCTCTCCCACTCTACTCACGGCAGCCTCTCCTCCAACCCCCATGTCACCAGCATTGCCAGTCCAGACTGTGTCTCCCTGTATGTTTCTACATTTCCATGTCACTGCACTCACATATACGAACATGTGCATGAAGGGTGATCTTCATGGTTGTCACTGCACTCACATGTATGAACATGTGCATAAAGGGTGATCTTCATGGTTGTCACTGCGCTCACATGTACGAACATGTGCATGAAGGGTGATCTTGTTGGTTGTCACTGCGCTCACATGTACGAACATGTGCATGAAGGGTGATCTTGTTGGTTGTCACTGCACTCACATGTACAAACGTGCATGAAGGGTGATCTTCATGGTCTGTTTTACGCAAAGGGGTAACCTTACAACTATAAAATGTCATGAAGGAGAAGCGACAAAGGAATGCAAACCTCTCTCAAGGTCGGGAAAATACTACTTCTGAGGAAGAAGTATTTAAGCTAAGTCATAAGAGTAGTAGTATGGGCTAAATTACGCCCCCCCCACCCTGAATTTATACATTAAAGCCCAAGGTTTTATACATTAAAACCTTGGCACCCCAGAATGTGACTATATTTGGAGACAGGGTCTCTATTAAAGGCACGGTTTGTTAAAGTGAAGTCTTTGGGACGGCTCCCTATGTGATGTAACTGCTATCCTTACGCGAGGAGGCAATTGGGACACGTGCAGAGAGACGATCACGTGAAAACAAAGGGAGAAGGCGGCCATCTACTAGCCACAGAAAGAGGCCTTAGAAGAAGCCGATCCTGTCTTCACCTTGATCTCAGACATATAACCTCCCGAACTGTGAGAAAGTAATTTCGGTTGCTAAGCTACCCAGTCTGTGGTACTTTGTTAGGGCAGCCCTAGCGAACTACTATAGATGGATAAAGTCATCAACTACAGAGACATAGGGAAAAGGGTACTCATACATTGCTGGTGGAAATATGAATTTTAATAGCCTTTTTGGAAAGCAATTTAGCAAGAGCTGTTAAAAATTTTGCCACTACAACAATGGAATTAAACACACACACACACATTTATCCTCACTTACTGAATTGGACTTTTATTTCCAGGGACAAATTCCCAAGAGTGGAATTGCTGGCACCAGGTTATAAAAATATGTTTTTCTTGTGGGTTCCCCAGAGTCCTATTGTTCCTGCAATTACGCCATAAAATTGCTGCTTTCAAAATATTTCATTTCCTAAAACTCAAGCAGCATATTAAGTATGAAAATCAGAAAAATCACTGTCAACAAAATAAAAGCTAGCAAAATTCTGTCACAGTGCAGATTGTATTCCTTTCCTATTGCTGCAAAACAGATTACCGCAACTTAGTGGCTTAAAAAAACACGCATTTATTATTCCACCATTGCTGTGGGTCAGGATCCAGGAGTGGCTTAGCCGGATCCTCAGCAAGGCTGCAATCAAGCCTTCGGCTGTGTGCTCATCTGGAGGCTCACTTGGGAGAAAATCAGCTTCTAAGCTCATGTGGGCTACTGGCAGAATTCAGTTCACTGTGGTTGTAAGACTGAGGGCCCTGGCTTCTCACTGGCTAGAGACTGGAGGCCACCTATAGTACCTTGCCATGTAGGTTTCCTCAATATTGCCATTTACTCCATCAAGCCAGCAAAGATGGCCTGTAAACTGAGGCCACGAGCAAGACCGTCTTACATAACATAATCACAGGCGTGGCGTCCCATCACCTTTCTCATGTTCTATTGGTTACAAGCAAGTCACATGTCCTGCCTATACCCAAGGGGAGAGAATTACACAAAGGTGTGACAGAGATCATGGAAGCCACCTCACAGTCTGTCTGCCTTACAGATTTAAAACCCTCCTTGCCTGTGAGTTAGGACAGACTCCTTTCCCTTAGCACCCTACTAATCAGACAGCTCAGGGTGTCTGACTGCCCAAAACAAGTCGGTAAAGACACCCGGTGTATCTTGGTCCCTTCTCTTGATCCCTTCCTAGACTTTCTATGGCTTGATGTTGCTTTCACTGGCTTTGTTACAATGAAACCCAAGTCAGCAAACATTTGTTGAATATCTTATAAGTAACAATATTTTCAAAGGTTGTGGGAGGTCTGACCACTTGCAATTTTTGAGGCTATTATTATACTAAAAATGTGAAGAAATGACTAATAATGGTTACAATATTGTTGCATATTTTAATGGGAATTTCAATATCTGAAATTAAAAAAAAAAATTCATTGGATGGACCTAATAGCAGAACAAAGTTGAGAGGAGAAAGAGTCTGTTAATTTCAAGTTACAGCAACAGAAATTGTCCAGTCTGAAAAGTAAGAAGAAAATAATTGAAAAAATTAACAGACCCTTAGGAATCTAAGAAACAATATCAAAAGGGCTGACATACAGGAAACTAGAATCCCAAAAGGAGAGAAGAGAGAGAATGGGGCAAAAAAAAATATGTAAGGAAATGTTGGCAACAAAACGTTCCATATTTGGTAAAAGACATAAATTTATATTCTCAAGAAGCTTAGCAAATCCCAATCAAGATAAATAGAGAGAAAACCACATCTAGACATATTATAGTAAATTCCCTCCCTCCTTCTCTCATTCTGAATTTTTGACCCACAGAAACTGTAATAAGTGTACACTGTTTTAGTTGCTAAGTTTTAAAATAATTTTTATACATAAATAGATAACAAATGCACTGCTGAAACCAAAAATAGAGAGGTGATTGTAAAAACAATACATTACATACAAGAGGAAAAGTTATTCAATAACTTTAAACTTTTCATCAAAAACTGTGGAAGAAATATTTTCAAGTGCTTAAAGAATGAAACTGTCAATTCAGCATGCTGTATTAGCAAAAAATATATTTATATGTCCTAAGAATATGAAAGAAAACAAAAAGTTTTCACGTAAAGGCAAACCAGGAGACACCCTGCCCACCAGAAGTGCACTACAAGAAATGCTAAGGGAGTTCGTTAGACTGAAAGGAAAGGACACCAGTGGGAAGCTCGGATTTGGGGTAATAAATTAGGAGCATTAAGAATGGTAAATAATTAATATCTAGTAAATATATTTGACTGTTGACTTTTTAAAAATAAACATGATCATTTAAAGCAAAAATTATAGCATTTTTTTGGAGTTTATAATGTACATTGTGGAGCAAAAGTAGGTTTACAGTTGTTCATATGGGAAACAATACAATAACTAACTTTCTTACATACAAGAACAAACTCTACATTTCACATAATCACAACTGTAAACCTACTTTTTCCCCACCCTGTATATAGTTTTGATACATAAAGTTACTAGAGCACAGAGGATACCAAATAGAGTCAAATGGACCTGTACAAATGAAGATTTATACATTTTATGTGACATAATACATTAAATCCAAATAGACAGTGAAAAGTTAATGATGTATATTGTAACTTCTGGAGTGAACACATAGAAATTAATGCAAAAAAGTGTAGCTAAACCACTTGTTACATGTTGTTGAGTCAGCTCCCACTCCTGACAACTCTATAAACACGTGATGTCCACAATGTCCCGTCCTCAACAGCCCTGCTCAGCTCCTTTAAACTCATGCTATGGATTTTTTTATGGAGTCAGTCCATCTCATGTTTGGTCCTCCTCTCTTCTTCTTGCCTTCTATTTTTCCAAAAAAGCCAATACATAAGTAAAAATAATCCAAAGAGGGTAGAAAGTGAGGAAATAGCAAAACAAAACAAAAGCAGAAGAGACAAACCCAGGATAAATAATAGACACTAGACTTAAATGAAAACATCAATCATTACATTAAATGTTAATGAACTACACTCCAAAAAAGAGGATGGGGAATAGCAGAATAGATTTTGAAAAGCAGGACCCAACTCAAAAATGTATTTAAAACAATGCTTGTTGATTTTTATTTAGCATTTCTCAGTGCTTTTAGCAGAAAGATTTTCAAGCCTGCGGTTTTTTCTAGACCAGAAATTCTGACATTCTATTTTACTGTGAGATTCCAGGGAAGTAGAATGACAACTGATACACACCAACTCCTTCCCTAAATTCTATCCCTGGATAGTGTACAGCCTTTGGCGGTCAAAGGAGAGGAAGTTTAGAGGACCATGATTTCCTGGGCATCTAGCCCATCTGGTGACTCCCAAAAGAGTTGCATAGCATGTCCTCTGCGGTCTTTAGACTTTAAATTATCTTTTTTCTTCCCGTTTCTCACCTGGCAAATATCCTGTCAGATGCGATGCTATGAACTAGAAACATGGAAAGAAGCAAAACAGACATAGCCTCTGCCCTCAAGAAGTGGTCCAATTAGGTAAATAAACATTTTTAAAACACTCGAATAATTATCTAATGACCATTATGACAAGTGTTAAGTGTAAGTTGCGCTAAGAGACAGACTCCAGATGACTTCAGCAGAGGGCCCAAGCCTCATCGACGGGTAGTACTCAATGACCTTGGAGAGCCAAAAAGGAAGGTCAGGGAGTAGTAACGAACCTCATTCCCCATGCTTTCATCAGTTTTCTGCTCTGGGGGGAATTTATCACCAGAAATGTTCACACACCACCATACGCTTGTCTGAACAGAAAGGCCTTTATGCTACACGGCATACGCTCCTAGCCTGGAATCCAGGAGCCGTGGGCCCACTCACATGCACGCTGGCCATCCTCTCCAAGCTCCTAGTGGGCCATAAACCTACAGTACTTCTCACAGAAAAAATAAAATGGCACATGCTCATCAGTCAGCGTCCAGTACAAAAAATATAAACTACACAAATTATTTCAACAGAGAGAATTTAACCTAAGTAATTTTTAGCCATTTATATGGAACTGAAAATGCAAACATGGAAGCTAAGGTACCACAAAGATAGTAACTGCAGGAAGCATGTACCTCTCTTAGGGCCAAGAGAAAAAAGGGAAGACATTGGGATCATTGAAATGTGGAGGCTTGGAGGAGGAGCCGCATGGAGCTGCGACTGAGTCTTTTGAGGAAGAACACTGGTCAACTTGTCTTATGTCTCTGAGTCTTGGTGTAGGAAAGACTTCACAAGTTCAAGTGACTAGGCGGGTATGTTTATTACAGCTGGAGGCAGTGAAACAAGGAAGAGACTGGCTTAGAAGCAGCAACAGGAGAGCCTAGGCTGGGCTGCCTTAGCTCACTGGGAAGTTAGAGAAACAGTGGTCTTGGGACCAGGTCCAGGGGATTAGCTGGGGACAAACTGCTGTTGCCCATTGCTGCTCTAGTTATAAGCCGCATGGGGTCTCTTAGAGTTTAGGAGATGTGTGCCTTTGGGGGAAGAAGTGAAGGAAGAATAGAGGAAGGGGAACAGGGTTAGGGGAGGGCTGCCCCCCAGAGGGAGAGCACAAATTGGGTCCTTTGTCTTGAGTTTCTCTCTGTCTCTCTCTTTCTCTTTCTGTCTCTCTCTCTCACAGGCAAGAATTTTAGGGGAGGCAGAAGGGGAGAGTTTCAGCAGACTATTCATCAGTTTTCCAGGGTGGTGGTCTCCACTAATTGGTCAGTGACAGAGCGGGAGGTCTTTGGTTATTGACACTGGTCTTGGCTTTGCCCATCTGGTTTTGCTGCTTTTCTGGGCCCAGAGCTAAAATACACTGAGGCCTAGATGTTATCTCTAGGAAGGTAGCCTTCTGTATCTGGCTGTACATTGCTTAGCCAGTTTGTTCAGCTATTTGTCTGCTCCCCTATTCCACTTGTCCTGGCTAACTGGCCTTTCTCAGTATAGTTTTTAAAATTAGGACCATCTTGAATATGCCATAATGCATGCCATCCCTCCAATTTCCCCAACAACATTGTCTGGACTTTCTCTTCCTAGATATTACCCTACTTATCTGGCACATAGACTTCCAGAAACTTCACTCTAGAACGCCTGTGAGCCTGGTAAAAGCCTAACGTAAATGCAAGAGCCTGAAGCTAGTTTGAAATAGATGTCATTAAAGTCATGTGCTTTATCTCTATCCAGAGAGAGAATATTTAAAATAATATTACACTTAGTAATTACTTATCTGGTTTCCCTTGGCAACTATGCAAGAGTGGCTGAGCAAAAAGGAAAAGAAAAAATTACATCATTTTGGCAAGTTGAAGAAGTTACCATGGAAGTCCTGGCCAGGTAGTTCGACTGGTTGGAGCATCATCCCAAAGGTCCAAGGTTGCAGGGTTCAATCCCTGGTCAGGGCATATCCAAGAAACAACCAGTGAATGAATACATAGAGTGGAAAAATAAATCAATGTTTCTCTCTCTCTCTCTCTCTCTCTCTCTCTCTCTCTCTCATCAATAAACGAGAAAATAATTTAAAAAGAAGTTACTACGAAGAGGAGAGATGCAGCAAGAAAGAACACGTTATCATCACCAAAAACAGAATAACAGCATGCAATGTAGAAGCCCTCAGACCTACAAGCCACAAACCACACAATTCTGAAGCATCAGTGAGGGGGAAGACAGCCCAATTGTCAAATAAGACAGTGCAGCACCCTGGCAGATTTCAGGAAAAAGAGTGGTTAAGTTTTACCAGCATTGCCCCCTTTGGCACATCATTTTTATCACAAACTACAAAACTCATGTGTCTGTTTACCTCTGCATGCTCAGTGCCTGGAGCAAGACAGGCACTCGGTTGTGAATCACGGACAACCGTACTGATGCCAAATCACAAAAGTGGCAAATGCAGAGATGTAGCAATTACATTGTGAAAAGTTATAATGATAAGCCACTGTCCGAGGGCTGTGGAAACTGGGACTAGAGAGAGTGATTCACTTCGGGAACAAAAATGTACTGATGCAGACCATTATCCTGACTCTCAGTGGGCAAAAAGTGAGACTTTGGTTTTAACATATTTACTTAAGGAAGAGCTGTATTTCCCCCACCCAGCTAGTCTGTTTGGCGGCTTTTGTTGCAATTCAAAGACTCCTCAGTTGGGATGGCTGTAATGGAAGAAACAGATTCATAATGAACAGTTATATGATACTCTCACAAGCACATAGGGCAGAAAAGATGCTTTAAAAACAATTTTGAAAACCAGCTCCCATTTGGTGGAACCAGAGGATGCTAAAAATTTAAGAAAGTCTAACTGGAAAAGGTGTGAGTCTTTTAACATGAAAAGGCTGCACAGGCTTTTAGACTTGTACTTTTTAGGTCTAAAGTTAAGCTTTTTAAGAAAAGTGCTTTTCAAATTAACACTCACATCAAGAGCTACTATAACACTAGAAAAAATAAAATATTGAAGAGCAATCAAGGCAGCCGGCCAGAGAAGTTAAGATCCTAGAGGAAAGTGAAATAAATTGGAACAAACCAGATAAATTATTGGTGAATAAAAAAAAATAACTCAAGGACATTCTTTGCAAAATTAAATAAGCCCCAAAAGTAATGGAGGCAAATATATTAATAAATATTTTTGTAACTAAACAAGTACTGACTATTGAGAAGAAATGAAAAGCCCTGGCTGCTGTGGCTCAGTGGATTGAGTGCTGGCCTGCAGACTGAAAGATCACCAGTTCGATTCCCCGTCAGGGCACATGCCTGGGTTGTGGGCCAGGCCCCCAGTTGGGGGCATGGAAGAGGCAACCAATTGATGTATCTCTCACACATCGATGTTTCTCTCCCTCTCTTTCTCCCTCCCCTCTGTCTAAAAATAAATAAATAAAAATCAGAAAAGCTGGGAGGGAGAGAAGGAGAAGGAGGGGCAGGGAGGGACAATAATAATAATAGTTGAGAAGGTTTAAAAGTAAGGTAGATGGATGGCCCTGGCCAGGTAGCTCAGTTGGCTAGAACATCATCCCAATACACCAGGGTTCTAGGTTAAATCCCCAGTTAGGGCACAGACAAGAATCAACCAATGACTGCATCAATAAGTGGAACAATCAATCAATCAATCAATCTCTCTCTCTCTCTCCTCTCTTTATATATATATATATATATATATATACACACACACACATATATATTTATACATACATATATTTCCCCCTCTTTCTCTCTCTCAAAAAATCAATAAATATAAATAAAAATTTAAATAAATAAGTGAAAGCAAGGTAGAAAGGTAGAACCAACAACGAAAATGGGAACAGGGTAGTTCCAAGTTAAAGCACTCTAATTTCTATTTTTTCCTTATGCTTTTTGTCTCTTTAAAATGTTCTGTTCTTGTATGTGTGTTATTTTTGTGATCAGAATAAACTATAAATGCTGGGTGTGTTAAACATTTCTATTTATTTACTTGTAGAGAGAGGGTTAGGGAGAAAGCAAGGGGGACAAACACCGATGTGAGAAACATGGACCGGTTGCCTCTTGCCTGCCCCCAACTGGCAACCTGCCCCGAAACTCAGGCCTGTGCCCTGAATCAGCAACTTTTCCATTTTCGGGGTGAGGCCCAGCACACTGAGCCACATCGATCAGGCCTAAACGCTGGGTTTTTTAATTTTCACTTCTGTTAATGATAAAATTCTATGTATGTAAAATGATAAGGTCCAAATGTAGTATTTTCTATAGATCCATGAGTATAGACAATAAAATTAAATTACAAAAAAAAATTGGTAAACTTGTCAAGATTGCACACGGACTACAGGACGGGCTGAAAGAGAATTCAGGCAACCTCCCTTCCAGTTTGGTCCAGGATCAATAAAAACACATCAGTTCTATTGACATCTGTCACCAAAAGCTTACGTACTTAGGGACCATAAACCAGGATGTGGATTATCTTTAAGCAGGCTTTTACTCCCCTCCCCATTCCAAATGAGTTTACCTGAAGAGAATTCAGGAAGAGTAACAATTGCCAGTTTATCCTTTTAAATTTTCCCCATGGTCTGTGAAACCAGCTAACAATATAACCTAAGAAGTCTGCTGCTACACTAAGCTGTGTTAATTATTAAGACTTCCATGAAATGATCAGAGATCCCCTATCCCTAACTAGACTCTAAACTTGGAAATAATGTTTTTAGCAAACAGTACAGGAAAGACCCCTTCTGCTTAAGGAAACATGGGCAATATCATATTTTGCCGTGTATAATGCACACCATTTTGCCCAAATTTTTTAGGGAAAAATAAGGATGGGCACTATACATGGGTAGTACCTGAGATACCCTGTACCTATTCTTGTGTTTTGTAATTATTTGTAACATAAAATTTCTGGTACCATAATATGTTCAAAAATAAATGCTAAAATGCCTTTATAATACAAAAAAAACAAAAAGTCTCTAAATATAAATAAATAAATTACAAAATTAAAACAAAAGATTTTTTTTCCTGAAAGTTTGGGCCAAAAATGTGGGTATATATTCTACACAGCAAAATATGGTAATCTCAAATAAGTAAATATGTGTTAGACCCTGGCAAATATGCAAGGAGGAAGAAGATGGTTCTCTTGTGATATCCCTTGGTATCTTATTAGTTTCCTCCCTGACTCTTTCCTTAGTGTTGTTGGATTGCCTTTTTCATTGTTCTCATTACTCCTTCTGGCAATAAATTCCACAAAGAATTCTCTAATAGTTTCTTTTAAATTTATATAAGCAGAAGTATTTGCATTCCCTGTTAAGACCAAAATACAACAAGTATTATGTCTTTCGCCTATACTCTGAAATGAGACCTTTACGACATTTTACAAGTTTCAAAAAACTTTATATTTTATATTAACAATTGATGAACCTAAATAAAGGATAATCATGGTTTTTCTACTTAAAGAGTCCTCTCTTAACTATTGCGATATAGTTCTTAACTATAAAACCAGCATTACTTTTACTTATACACATTTTATTGATTTAAATACTAAATTTTATTTCCTATATTTTGTGTCTTCTCCATGTTGAGATTTTATTCTGACTCGAAATTCATTTGGCTATAATACTTTCTTGAATAATTTTGTTTCCACAGAAGATAGCTGTGGTTGAGAAAATTGTTCCTACCTCTCTATTCTCCCCTTCTTTCTGGAGTAATAACACTTCAAAATTTTAGCTGGACACATGGCTTCCCAGAAGAAATCGCTTATCCCAGCCTCTTTATAGCTGGGTGTGGCCACATGACATTCTGATAAATCAATATGACTGGAAGTAATGTGCTCCATTTCCAGATCTTGCCCTAAAGGAAAGGGGGCAGCCTTGCGCTTCCACTTCCAGATTCCTTCCTGCTGGTCTAAACGCATATGTGATAAGAGGTGGAGGAGCCATCGTGGACCACGAGATGGAAGCTCAGTGGCAACGGAGCTGAAGTGCCCAGGGGTCAGTGATGGCAGAGGTGGTCCTGGATGTATCTGCCTGGGACACCTTGCTTCATTCTTTTTAGCCTGGTTCCTAGCAGTCCTGGAGATGTGGTAAATCACTTGACATATTTTCAGCATATTCTTTTTCTTCTTAGGCCTGCCAGTTTCTGAAATTCACAGTTGAGGACCATGAGACAGATACTGGGAAGATGTGGTTGTAGACAATAGACCCTGAGAGAAATGCAGAGGGAATGGATATTTGCATAGATACATGGTCTGATTGGAGCTGAAGGTACAGAAAATCCAATTAGTGTTAAGTGACACGACCTGGGAGTACATGGCACATAGTCTCCGAAGCATTAATTACATTACCACTTGTGACCGGTCTGGAATAAGGCACTTGTTGAAAGCATTGGCAACTAAATGGCCATTCCCGGAGACAACCATGAAGGTCATGAGGAATTCCAGGACTCTGGCATGGGGTAGCTTTTCTAATAGCCCTGGAAAGCTTAAAGTGAGACCATGACTGCCCCGATTCCTTAATTTTTGACTTACATCACAGTTTGAAACCCACGGACTTTCTAGCATATTGCCAACATATCTACTTTTCTGAAACCACAGGATTGAAACAGCTTGAAAATAAATGCAAAGTTTGCCCCCCAAACTTACTGAATTATGGGTCATTGAGCCTCCTGCCTTACTATCTGGCTGGTGTGCAAGAAAGGGCCCTGGTCAAGAAAGACTGGGACCCACCACTGGAATTGGAGTGCGTAAAAGGGTTTGTAACACCTTCATTCCCCCTCCCACTGCATTTGTTACTAGCAGAAATGTTGGGGGGGTTGTTTGTTTGTTTGTTTGTTTGTATAAACAAATGTTTGGCTGTATAACCCAAATCAATTCTCCAATTCTTAGCAGATACTGACTGGATGTTCCACAAATTTAACTCTGTTCTGATAGTATCTACCAGGAGACAACATCCAATCCCACAGGTTAAGGACTCAGTCCCACAAGACTGACCCCTTGTCCAATACCAACTGAAAGTCCAGGTCACTTATACTTCTGACCAACTGGCTCTAGATCAAAGGATCCCATACATCCCCTTTGGGTTTATTTTACTAGAGCAGCTCACAGAACTCAGAGGAACATTCCACTTCCTAGATTTTGTGGACCCCAGGAAGGAATACATCTGCCAAGAAGGACTCCCCATGGTTAATTGGGCCCAAATTCATAACCAGAGTCCAACGGCCATTGTTTACAGAGGCCTCTCACGCACACTGCATTTTGCAGAATAGCAGCAGACTGAGCTGCCAAGCCCCCTGCGCTGTGTTCCTACCAGCTGTGCCTTATGAAGGAGCTCCTGGAATCTCCTATTGACATTAGGTTCGTGGCAGTGGCTTTTTGTTGACAATTACCAATTTACTGTAACAGGGCATCTCAGGAACAGCCAGATAGAAGAGACACACAGGGCAAGACATGTGGGATGGGGCACAGAGCTTCCATGCTCTCCTGCCACACCACTCTCCCCCTCCCTCATCTCCACCTATTTACAACCCAGAAGCTCATCAACTCTTTTTTAACTACTTTATTGTTGTTCAATTACAGTTGTGTCCATTTTCTCCCCTCCCCACCCCATCCAAACCCACCCCCCTCCCTTGCTTCCCACCCTCCTCCTTGGTTTTGTCCATGTGTCCTTTATAGTAGTTCCTGAAAACCCTTCTCCCCACTGTCCTGTCCCCCCTCCCCTCTGGCTATTGTTATGTTGTCTTAATTTTGATGTCTCTGGTTGTATTTTTTTTTGCTTTTTTCTTTTGTTGATTATGTTCCAGTTAAAAGTGAGATCATATACTCTAAGAGCCCTGAAACACCAATCCAAAAGAACCTATGCACCCCAATGTTCACAGCAGCAAAATTTACAATAGCCAAGTGCTGGAAGCAACCTAAGTGCCCATCGGCAAATGAGTGGATCAAAAAACTATGGTACATTTAAACAATGGAATACTACTCAGCAGAGAGAAAAAAAAAAAGGAGCTTTGTGACAGCATGGATGGAACTGGAGAGCATTATGCTCAGTGAGACAGATATCATCAACTCTTTTGGAAGAGTTTTTATAGAGCTTAATCTGTAGCCACCTTTCCCTTCCTCTTCCCAGAGGTCGGTGGATGGGTCTGCAAGTTCCAACCCTCTAATCAACTTGGTCTTTCTGGTGACCAGCCCCATCCGGGGCTGCCTGGGGCCCCACCCTAAGTCATCTGATTAGCATAATCCCACCTGTGCTCAAAATGGATGTCCAATGAATGACAAAAGACACTCCAATCACTTAGGAAATTCCAAGGGTTTTGTTGGGAAGAAAAACCATTGATATTTCTTATTACATCACTCTAGCCAATGTCACTACCTCTAACTTTTCAGATGTGCTGTTACTTTAAACTGTGAAGACCTTGTCCAAAGGGAGAGTAATGTACTTCATACCTCTCTCCCACACACACCTCATTACTTCAGTTTCACAAGCAGGGTTGATATTCAGCTGGTACTAGCAGTGAAGCTGCACTGGTAGTTGGAGCTACTTTAGAGTATGGCATGGCTTCTCCAAGGTTGCAAAGGAGAAACTTGCAGAACTTCTTAAGCTTTAGGACTGGAACTGATATAGCATCTGCTCCATGTGCGTCACACAGCCAGCTCGGATTCAAGATAAGGAGATACACAACAGCATAAATACTAACATGGTTAATTGGAGCCAACTTTCCTTCCCCCACCAACTGTGATGAATGTGGGATCATTTCAAATGAAAGTAATTTGCGAAAATAGAGGGTAGAGATGGGCTAATGGGGTCGCAGCTGTGAAAGCACTTGAGACTGATGTTGGGTGGAGCATCTAGGATGGTGGCAAGTATTGGGATAAGAATATTG
Source organism: Desmodus rotundus (assembly GCF_022682495.2). NCBI lineage: Eukaryota > Metazoa > Chordata > Mammalia > Chiroptera > Phyllostomidae > Desmodus > Desmodus rotundus. The sequence continues at coordinate 84,537,271 of NC_071398.1, forward strand.
TGAGACAGGAGTCAACGTCTTCAATGGATGAGGGGAGTAACTTCAAGATGTGAAGATGTCAGCAAGGAGGACAGTCAGATGGTGTGAACTCCAAAGAAAGAAGGATTATCACATAAAGATGGAGAAGCAATGGCCTAGAATATGGCACTAGCAGAATGTTGACTGCCCCCTGGCTCTTCCCTATGGAAATGTGAGAATAGGCAGCCTCCATTCAAGAAAACTTTTCAACAATATTAGAAACAATGATATGTAAAGACGCAGAATACTTTTATAAGATTTCGGAGAAAGCATTGACCAGAGCGCCTCCAAGGACCTGACTGCTTCTTCAACGCTCCCATAAACATAGCAGTGTGTCACCTCAAGAGGCATCAAAAGTCTGTTGTGGAATAAAACTTGGAAAAGACAGCCTAAATCCACCAATAAACATATTTGGCTTCACTGAATAATACTTCAGAAAATAATTAAGCAACTCCAGGTAAATAATATAGGAAGAAACAAAATCTGTAAGGTAGTTATGATACAAAATTTTTACATCGGTTGCTGTCTTCTACATACTCAGAAAGTCTAATATAAAGAACTTGTTTACATTGCCAAAGATAAAAGGTGATATGGAAACCAAAATGTGAATCTTTGCTCTTAAACTTACTATAAACTTCATCGATTCGATATACTTACTAAGAACTTCATGTCTTTCGGCCACCAAGGTACAAAGAAGAGAACACACCCTCTGGCAGGCTGGCCAAGCCTCAAAGATAGCGCTGAGCGGGGTCATGGTACAAGAATCAGAACGCAAAGAGGGGACCTGTGAATCCCTAGGTGGAGGCAGGCAGTCCAATTTATGAGCTGACAAAATGTCTTTCTCTGCAGCTGGGCATAAGAATAGCCAGCACTGGGAGTGCCCACAGAGGAGGGCAGCTCCAGGAGAGCGCCAGGTCCCAGTTAAGGCAGGACTTGGAGGTGAGTTCCTGGTCAGAGCTTGAGACAAAGGGAAAGTTTGTTTGATCTGTGGGCTGACAGTTCATTAAGATGCAGTAAAATGATTTGTGGAGGGGTATAAAGGTTAAGACTAGGTCAAGAACAGGAAAGCTAGGCACTGATTAATGAAAATAGGGATGAGCAGCAATGTGAATTTGATCCTGACAGTCTTTTGAAAGAAGACAGACACCTGGCTCACCCTTGGGGGTGGCAGCTCCAGGCCAGTATCTAGCATCCTGGGCTGTGGGCACATCTCACACAGTGTGAGCCCCTGTCACTCCCAGCAACTCCTGCATCTGTTTACTTGGTTTCTGTCCATCCCAGTGACAACAGCTGTGCTCTTCGGAAAAAGATATTTTACGTATAACCTATAGTTAAACCTTACGTATAACCTATAGTTCTTGTACTCTAGGCTGCCTGTCTCCAAAGGTTAGTCATGCATTCCTCATGATGCTTAAAATGCCCATATAAAAAAAATTTCTCTGCAAATCCAGGATAATTGGAAAAGAGGTCACTGAAGGTGGTAGACTATAGATAACTTGTGTCTAAATGTGGTAGAGGTCGTTTGCAGAATTTCCACTGCTAGTTGAAATGTAAATTTATTCGGTCTATAAAGGCAAATTCAATTTTCAGTACAAAAATAGAATTATTTTCTAGGTGAAAACTTACCTTCTTTCTAACGCTCCCTACTGTGATAGTCAAAGAAATATATCCAGACCTGGAAGTTAGCAAAACTTTCTAGAAGAATGCTTTTCAAAGCCCGGCTCATTCTTCTAAAAAATAGCAACAACAAAAACCTTACTTAACTGTCTGGGTTATAAAATGTTTTTGTGAGAACTATGCAAAAGAATTTTAATGAAAAGTCAGAAGCTGGTTAAGCCTTTTTTTTTTCCTTCTTAGTGTATAGTGCATTAAAATGCAGAGGACAAGGCAACAGGTGAAGCTTTGTTCTTGAACAACCCCCTGAATGCCTACAGATTTGATACTTAAAATTATCCGAAGTTCAAGGTTAGGAAGACTCTTCTTCTTGCTTCAAAACCCTTCTATGTCAACCTCTTACTGACATGCCTTCAGATAATATAACAAATGCAACAGAAACTAAGGAAGGGGGGATATTTAGTATTTCGAAAGCAGTTTCTCTTTGTAAGGACCCTACATTTTTAAAATAAAATGTTATGTTAAGATAAATTATCAGGGCCTCATAAATACTTGATATTGGCCAAAAGTTACTCTCCAAAAAAAATCTGGAAGAACTTCAGAAAATCCTTTTATGACCTCATTTATAATGCTATCTTCTATGCTTTGAATATACCAAGATTTTGGTTCTGGCCTTGCAGGAACGCTGAGCGGTGGGCAATCGTAGATGAGGGTTAGGGGAGCAGATCGCTGAGATCCCAGAGCAGGCATGGCCATGGCAGATGTGACCGCCAGAAGCCTGAGGTATGAGTACAAAGCGAACTAGAATCTTGTCCTCCAGGCTGACAGGTCTCTCATTGGCCGGACCCTCCAGGATGAAGCCACAGGAGAGGAGCTATCCCTGGTTGGGAAGCTGAAGGGCACAAGGATGGGAGATAAGGCTCAACGGACCAAACCACAGATGCAGGAGGAAAGAGCCAGGTAAGGACCAAGGGGAGAATGACTTTTCTTCAGATGCAGAGCCCATCCTCTCTTGAGCATTTGAGCAACATTTCTGCTGAGCTGCTGAGTGCAAAATGAGACATCAGTGGCATTAAAACAACTTAATGAAGGTGAAAACAACATGAGTTAAAAGGTTCTTTGGGCTTAACAAGTGTACCTGAAGTGGAAAACAACTTTTAGCCTTTTTTTTAGTCCTCCCTGGAGGATACGTTGATTGATTTTAGAGAGAGGGGAAGAGAGAGGGAGAGAAAAACATCAATTCTACTCATTGCCATTTCTGAGGACAAAACTATAGCTGTCCTCCTCCCGTTTCTGTTGTGCTTGTAATAAAACATAAAAAGTACTCTAACCACAGTAAACGGCATCCTTACCAAACCATTCGAATAAAAAGGATAGCAATTCAAACAGAAAAATAAATAAATATACCAAGATATTAATATAAATTTACTTATATAAAAGTGATTATAGACATGTGCTACACTGAGAGGAGTTTGTACAAATGTGAAATATGGCCCAATGTCTTTGCTGCCACGTAATATCAAGAAATCATTTTCAATGATTATAATTTTGTGGTATGTAATGCTCCCTCAAGTAGTTTTGCCTAGCCTCTTATTAAAACAATTAAAATCCATTGCTGATTACAGTTTATAAGTTGCTAAAGCTACTGATCAATTCTCTGTCCTCACCTTGTTGAGCTACCCAGCAGTATCTGATGTAGCTGATCACTTCTACGGCATGTTCTCTCCTGGCTTCCAGGTCACCACGCTCTTGGTTCCTCCTACCTCCCAGTCTCCCTTAACGGCTCCTTCTCAAGCTCTACATATCAGAGTACCCCAGGGGTCAGAATTTGGTCCTCTTCTCCATCTACATTCTCTCCTTTGATGACCTAGTCAAATCATGTAGCTTTACGTATCAAGTATTTGCCAATGAATCCCAAACAAGGCCAACGTCATGGGTGTGTGACCTGTGCATTCACATAGGTCCCCACCTTCAAAAGGACCTCAGGCTTGATTTAATGCTTTGTCACAATCTTGAAATTCTTAATAATTTTTAGTAAGGACCCTTATTGTCATTTTGCACTGGGTCCTGTGAAGTACATGTGCAATATAACCTTCTCCCAAGTTTGTATCTCCAGGCTAACCATCTCTCCAGACTTGTATATGTAACTGCCTACTCCATATCTCAATTTGAATGCCTAACAGATATCTCAAACTCTGTAAGACCAAAACTTCCTCAGACCTCCTCTAGCTCTAGCTCCCCATCTCAGTTGATAACATCTTCGTGTTTCCACTTGCTCAGTCTAAACACCCGGGGGTCACTTTTGATTTTGCTTCCTTTCACATGTCCCACAATGAATCCATCAGCCTCTCATGTTGCCTCTGTCTTCAAAACACACTCAGCACCCGACTGTTTCTCACCACCTACGTTGCTGCTGTCTTCTTCTGGGCCATCAACTTTTTCCTGGATCACTGCAACAGCTTCTTACAGGCCTCATGTTTTAGACATAGAAGCCACTAGGTCTCCTTTAAAACAGACCAGATTATGTCACTGTGATCAAAACCTTCCAATGCGTTCCCATTTCACTGAGTAAAAAACCCAAGTTTCTACAGAATTTTGTTCCACCACCACCACCACCCCACACTGTTCTCTAACCTCCTCCCCGACTCTAGCACTCACTGCACTGTAGCCATCCTGGCTTCCTTGCCTGCCCGTGCAGATGCCTTGCTTGCTCTCATCTCAGGGCTTTTGCACAGGCTGTTTCCTCTGCCAGGAATGCTGTTTTCCCTGACATCTTCACAGCCAACTTCATTATCACCAACCTTAAAACTTGCCATATTTTTCTTGGTCGTGAGAGGGAGAAACTAAATATTTTCTTATTGAAAATAAATTTTGAAGCTAACTTCTTCGGTGCTTTCAAAGAAAAGCTACAAAGAAATGTTGTACGTTTGGGCCTAATGCTACAGTGAGAAGAATGCAAATGAGCAAAGAATACTCCCACCTCTCTAAAAACTAGAAATTAAAGTCAGGTCTACGGCAGGCCTAACAAGTCTGTCCTGTCTCGTAGGAGGACATGTTTGAGCAAAAGGATCAATTTGGGATGATATTTCTGCCTGCAATTTATTGGGATTTCAAAAAATATTATGAAGCATTTATGTGGTTGGCAATGAAAACCTATTAGGAAGGTTAACAGATTTAGGACTAATCCCTGTGGGGAAGACAAGAGGGAATGTCTTGTCTTGAACTGTAGCTCTTAGACAGCCTCCTTTTTAGAGCGCTTTACAATTCACACACCGCTTCTATATACATTATCTCATTTTGATCGTGACTAAGCTCTTCCCCAAGCAGGTGAGATAATAAGAAAATAATAAAAATGGGTTTTTCCATTTTAAATGAGATTTAAACACATTTTCGTTTAATGATTTTTGTAAGTATTGTATTACAATATATTAAATTATACCAATTCAAAATTATTACTAGAGTATAGAGACTATACCTTTATACTACATAGCACAGTAGCACAGACGGTCCTCGGTTTTAGACATGGTTTAAGTTAAAGAAAAGTGAGACAGAGCTGGCTGCCCCGGTGAAGCACAGTCTGTCTCTAGAAATGTCCACAACTTAATTTTGTTGTACAGTCAAACCTCAGTTCTCGAATGCCTCTCATCTTGAACAATTCGGTTCTCTGCCAAGTCATTCCCAGAAACAATGTCTCAATTGCCAAACAAAACTTCGATTCTCGACCAGACAACTCTCTCATGCTGATACAGTATTTCTAATTGTAAAACAATGATTCAGTTTTCAAACAAATTGCTTCTTGAACAGCCTTCGGGAATGAATTCAGTTCGAGAACTATGGTTCCACTTATACCCAGAGTTAGTCCAGCTCTCAGGTCCTTCTTTCTACTAAACATTCAATAAGGCTAAAAGGAGTATTCCCCATTGTAATTAATAAAATTACTTCCAATTTCATAAACATTCAAAGACCCTGTGATGCAACAGAAGGTGGCAGGTAAATAAACAATTTCGGTGAAGTGCTATTGCTTATCATTGGCTCTGCACAATCTTCTCCGGAGAGTAAACCCATGTTTCTCAGGGATAGAATCAGAGACAATTTCATGAGAGAACTGCATCTTTTAAAAACAAAATCATTGCAATACCAGAGAATATGGGTATTTTCAGAATTGGGGGATTTGATTCAAATAATAACTAAAACATTAGTATTTTCTTTCTTGAAGCTTTTTAACTCATAAAATAAAAATGTGAGACTAAGTATTTGATACATTTTAAATTAAAAATTATACATTAAATAAAATGGAAAATTATAAAAATTTAAACATTAAATATAAATCATCAGTCTCCTATCAGTTGTTGGCAGATAAAATAAATAAATTAACAAACAAACTTAGCTAAATACTACATGAAGAAAATGTAATTAATTATGACAAATAGAAGATGAAATATGTGATTTCTTTTCAGAAAGATGTTTCTTTAACTCTGTCCATTGGTGATTAGTGAACTTATTTCTGTGCACATTTTTCCAGCTGCTGACAAAGCTCTTTCTAATCCTACAATAGTTGGAAGAGGGCATCATGGTTATTAGACAACACGAGATATTTTCTCCTTACTTCCTCTACGAATGATCACTGCTGCTTTTTCACATGCATGCCTGCATACTAACTTTAAGAATATATTTCTAATAACTGTTTTTCCAAGCGTTGCAATCTCTTACTAATAGCAAGCTGTTGTTCTTATTCTTTCAACAGAAATATTCCCAGTTCTCCTTCGGTTTCTTTACTTTCAAGATGGGATGGCAATACACAAAGTTTCTTGAGTTAATTTCAATACTGGCTATTTTTTTGGTTCAGAAGTTTCTGGAACTCAAGTATTATTCTCCCAACAGTAACTTTCCTTTTCAATTGTCATTTACACTTCCTTTTAGGAATTATAGAGACATAGAAGAAGTTTATCTACACAAAACATAATTTGATTAGAAATTGTAATGCAGCATAATATATCAATGATTCAAATTTCAGAAATTTTTAGAGTAATGATTTTATTCCAATAAAAAATACTGGTCTTCCAGTACCTTAAAATATCACAGTATATAAAACACTAGAGGTTTTTAAAACCACTATTGCATTTAGTAGCTTAAAAGTTAAATATAATCCATATACTACTACTGAAGACTTGCAATTCAGTCCCAGCATTAAAAAAAAAAAAATCACAAATCCACAACCTAAAGTAATTAAAGTAGAAATTCAAATCTTTGCTATACCCTCTGATCAAAATCTCCAAGGAGAAATAGTTACTTAAAACTTCATAAAAATCCCCTTTCTTTATCCCTATTGCCTGGAACACATCTGGAAGCCACTCAAAAGTCTTTCTTCTTTGTTCAACACCAAAGTTTCCATAAGTTTAACTTGAACCCATGTGTTATGAATTCTTGTTTTCCCATTACCTTTCCCCCTCCAGAATTACCATTGGTTCTTCTCCTTGTAACATTCTTCTTTTTCTCATGAAAGTCCCCTGGGTCCTCAGGTTAAAGATGAAATGGGAGGTAAGGAACTTGAGGTAGATCCCCTATTCTTTCAAGGAACATGATTACAATGAGAGGAAAGAAGAGAGGACTAGTAGTTTGAGGAGGGCACAACATTGAAGGAAGAATTACTTTCTGCATTGTTTTGAATGTAAGAAACATTAAGATGTTTATAGACCATGGAGAAGAAGCCAAATGGAAAGGGAGACATTAAAAATACAGAAACGATGGAATGGAATAATCCAAAGATTAAGGCTCCAGGCTTTTGTTCATGCTATTCATCTCCTGCCAGAGACTCCCTTCTGGGCCATCTGGGCCATTTACTACATCTGGGCCATGTACCATTTGTTCTTTAGGGTTCCATTCAGAAATCAGGTTCTACGGAAAGTGTTACAGAATCCCCCTTCGGTGTTTCCCTACCTACGGAGGCTCAGCCCTTCCAGGCTGTATTTAATAGCCTTGCGGACTTGTCAGACTCCCTGCCTACAGACCACGTCTAGTTAATCCTTGTAAGCCCAACCTCAGGCAGAGGGCTTGGGACACAAATTAGTAGTTTCTCAAATAACATTTGCTGAATAAAGGCTTTACAGGGAGGGAGAGGTGGTCATGTAACCATAATAATAGGATGGACTTTTCCTTTTCTTGAAGGAAAACACGTAAAACTATCATTTCAGTGGTTTTGGCTTAACTAAGGTAAGAACCCTTTATTACATCTGAAGGCCCAAAGAGAAAATATAAAGAGGAACTAACTACTCTACAATTTAAAATGATTGACTCCAAGTAGGTTGCATTGTGGAAAGCAGCCCATTCCAAATCCCATGTAGTCAGAAAATGCCCTTTCTCTGGATGGCTTCAGATTTCCTGTCCCAGAGAATTAATGTTTCTTTTGGGCAATATATTATTTAATTAACATTTATCTAACAGTTCATGTGGGTCAGGATCAGAGTAATGGCTGGGATAAGAAGTTATAAAGTTGAATTATGTCATGGAGAAAATTCTTACCTTTGCTTCCAATATTTAATTTTATTTACTATTTAAGTTAGGAATACTGCAAGGAGATGGGTTATAAAGAGATTGAATATATGCCAGTGTAAAAATCAGAGTTTAGTACTATTTCTAAATACTATTGTATTAGTAGGAAGTTGCTGCTAAAGTTGCAAGTGACAGAAATCTACCTTGAAATAGATTAAGAAAAGAAGAGAAATTACTGGAGGATTCTGGGATAGCTCAAAGAATTAAAGAAAAAGTTATAGAAAACAGTTAATTTCAGGGACCTCAGGGTAAAAAACAGAAGCTTGCTGCTATTAAGTGTTTCTCCCCGCCCTGCCCCCTACACCTCATTTCTCATCTCTCAGCTCTATTTTCTTTCTGTTTACCTTCATTCTCTATTAATGCAAGCAGCTACTCCTAGACAGGGACTTCCTTTAAGCTTCACTAAATAACAAAGAATAACACAGACCAGCGGTTAACTAACTGATAGAACAAGATGCTGGAGAATGAAGGAGGGTAGGGACAAGGTAGCTGAATCAGTTTTGAACAGGAAGTAGAACACCTTATCCTCCGAGACTAGGAGAAAGTAAAAAGGGGATACTTGCAAATAAATTTGTAGAAAAGGGTTTGGACATTTAGGTGTTTCATACCTGCAAGCCTGGAGAGGCATAAATTTGGCCTATGCTAAATACAATGGCATTATTCTGATAACCCAAAGTAATGGAATTAGATCAAGATGTGGCTAAGAGACCCTGTGTCCAAAGGGAAAGAGGGGCTAAACACAGCACAGTAGGTAACAGCTACTTTTTTAAAATCCTATTTATATTCTAATAAGTTGCGATTCTCCAGGGAACCTTTTTTTTTGTCCTGTTATCTCTAGGAATATTTCTGTTTAAGTAAGGGACCTTTCACGGTTCTATCTCCTTGGTCAGTCTGGGGAAGCTCTTTGATTTTATCCAAATCCATACATTTAATAATAATAATTATCTGAATAGTTATGTGCCAGCAACTGCATTTTTGTCATTATAGATTATTATACACATTATATTTAGATTATTAACTCCAATCTCCAAGAAAATACTTTAGGAGCCTCTAATCTCATGAGCAGCATGTTTCTGAAACATGTGTAAATTGCTTTGTAGGATAATTTCCACAAATCAATGTAATGTTAGTTTCCATTCCAGAAGTTAATGCATCTAATCTTAGCCCCAAATCTTCAGATTACCTCATAATCTGGATCCTAGAGTTCCCTATATGCTGATTTTAATGAATATGTCCTTTAAACACCTTTTTAAAAAGGAAAAAATTAATTTGTGAATTCTAGTTTATAATTTATAACTCTGAGGGAAAAGAAGTGAAACCCCAGACAGGAAAAGCTGAAGGAGTTCATCACAACCAAACCAGCATTACAAGAAATGTTAAGAGGACTTCTTTAACAAGAAAAACAATAAAAAACATGAATAAGAAAGTATCGCACCCACACACACACAATTTCTCACCAATATAGGCAAACACAATTAAAGCAGTGGATCAACCAACACTAAAGCCAGTACAAAGGTCAAATGGCAGAAGTAGAAAGATAGTAATTACAACAGTAAATTAAGGGATACATACACACACAAAAGAAGTAAAAAAAAAAGACAAAAACATAAATGTGGACTGGCTAAGTAAAAATAGTAGTGATTTTAGAATGTGTTCAAACTTAAATGACCATCAACTTAAATAAAGGCTGCTGTTAACATAGTTTGGTGTATATGAAGTACATGGTAACCACAAATAAAAAATCTACAAGAGATATACAAGAAATAAAGAGAAAGAAATTCAAACACAACACTATAGAAATTCATCAACATACAAGAGACCAAGAGAATAAGAAAGGAACAGAGAAGCACTACAAAACCAGAAAATAGTGAATGGCAGTAACTGCATACTTACCAATCATTACTTTAAATGTACATAGATTAAATGCTCCAATCCGAAACTGAATGGATAAAGATGTGGTACACACACACAATGGAATATTACTCGGCCATTAAAAGAATGAAATCTTACTATTTGTGACAGCATGGATGGACCTAGAGGGTATAACCTAAGTGAAATAAGTCAGAGAAAGGCAAATACCATATGATTTCACTTATATGTGGAATCTAAAAACCAAAATAAACAAACAAAACAGAAACAGACTTAAAGATACAGAGAACAAACTGATGGTTGTCGGATGGGAGGAGGGTTGGGGGCTGGGTGAAAAAGGTGCAGGGGTTAAGAAGTACAAATTGGCAGTTACAAAATAGTCACGGGGATGTAAAGCACAGCATAGGAAATATAGTCAATAATATCTTATTAACTATATGGTGTCAGGTGGGTTCAAGACTTACTGGGAGATCACTACGTAAGTTATATAAATGTCTGGCTCTGCCCAGGGTGGCTCAGTTAACTGTAGTGTCACCCCGCAGCCAAAGAGTTGTGGGTTCGGTTTCCCATCAGGGCACATACGTAGGTTTCAGTTAGAGCCCCAGTCTGGGTGCGTACAGTCCCCGGTCCAGGGGCATACAGGAGGCAACCAATTGATGCTTCTTTCTCACACTGATGTTTCTCTCTCCCCCTTGCTCTTTTTCTTCCTCTCTCTCTAAAAGCAATGAAAAAGAAATGTCCTCAGGTGAGGATTTAAATAAAAAAGTCTAACCAATATACTGTACACCTGGAACTAATATAATATTGAATGTCAACTATAATTTTTAAATAAGTATCTTTTAAACAAAGAAAAGTGAATGAGTTAGTAAAGAATACTGTGTATCAGGAACAGAGTTAAGATGTAAACTTTAGACCTTTCATTACCTAGACCGAGAAAAAATTTTAGCCAAATAAATCATTACAAAGTCTCATATAATTTAGAAATTTAGCAAAACTGCTTTTAGAAAACTGCATACACATTATAGTTCTTCCAGACAGAAAAAAGTCTACTTATTTTAAAAGACAGGGAAATTCCAGAATTAAAAACTTTTCCTTCTAGGAAGTGATCTTGACATGCAGCAGCAGAATTCATTCATTAACAAACGAATGAGGATCTATTATGCACTAGGCATTGTACACAATACTGAGGCTATAAGCTAAGGTGATGTTCCTGCCCTAAAGAGAAATTCAGTTGATCACACGTGCAAATGCCTACAGCTCAGTCATGTAACATGTTGAGTAAGAAAGTTAGAATTCCAGAAGTTCTAAAAAGATTCAGGTAAGCTAAAGCAAGCCCCGTGAAGTGAAATGGTTATACATGTATACTCATTTACTCAGGAGGGGGCAAAAAGGTAAACAAGAAACCTACAGGAGTGTAAGTGAGGAGAGATGGAAGTTGTAAAACTAGCTTCACAAATGGTAGTATTCTAAAGGGTGCAGAAAAAGGGGGTTACCAGACCTCTAAAGTTCTTTTCATCTCTTAAGATCCTATCACTTCCCCCCTTGAGGATCAGTGGCTCTAAAATAAAACAAAAAAACCTTCTTTCCCTGTTGTAAATGTTTGGGCTGTCCCCACCAGACCGAGCCCAACACAAGTAGCTCATTGTTGGGCAACCTCCTGGCCATGCTGCACGACATCACCCGACTCCCTTTCAGAATTAAATTTATTCTGAGACAGTACTTCTGAAGTAATAATGGAGGAGGACCAAAGTGCAAATCAATTAACTCTTCAGTGAAAAATTGGTATCATGAAGAAATTGATTATGAATGAGTCTGGATAATATGAATGAAACAGGATTTCTGTTGAGGTCCTCCCTGTGTGCCTAGCATAGTTGGTGGACTGAGGTGTAGTCCAGTTACTGCCCTGCTTAAATGTTTTCCTATTGTAAAATAAGGATAATGCTCCACCCTCTTTATTTCCTCTTCCATTCTACTTGCCAACTTTTTTTTAATTGAAGTGATTTTATTTATTGTTCACAGTTGTCCCCATTTCTCCCCATTACTCTCCCCCACCCCACCCACCCCCACCTCCCACATACAATCCTCCCCACTGTTGTCTTTCCAGCTTCTATTAGCTGTAACTTTACTTTTACATTATTTTAATGTTACTTTTAACATTGTCTTGTCTATTTAAATTTTTAGCATTAAAGTATTTGTCTATTACTGAATTCTTTAAACATTTATTTCCTCAAAACAATAATACATACACATGACAAAAGAGCCTAACTGTGTAAAAGTATACATAAGATAAACTCTCCCTTCCCAGACACCCTCTTCCCAGAGGTAAATGGTTTCTACAAACCCTTTCAGAAATAGTCTGAGCATGTGTAGGCAGCTATGCGTGTATTTTATGTGATGTTAGAAAGGTAATACAGCCATACTATTATGGTTTGAATGTTTGTGTTCCACCCAAATTCATATATTGAAATCCTAACTCTCAAAGGTAATGGTTTTTATAGGTGGGCTTTTGGGAGGTACTTAAATCATGAGGGTAGAAGTTTCGTGAATAGGACTAGTGCCTTATAAAATAGGTTCCAAGAGATACCTAGCCCCTTCCACCACATGAAGTTACAAGAAAAGTCTGCAACCTGGAAGAGGGCTCTCATCCAACCCTTCCAGCACCCAGATCTTAGACTTCCAGTCTCTAGGACTGTGAGCTACAGATTTCTGCTATTAGCCACCCGGTCTGCAGTACTTTGTTATAGAAGCCTGAGCAGAATAGGACACACACAAATACACATGAATGCTGTATTAACTATTGGCACATTGACTTCTTCCCTTAAAATGTCAAGATTTTTCCATATTGGCATAAGTAGATATATTTCATTCTTTCTGAAAATGTCACTTACAGTTCATTGTGTGGGTGTATGTTGGTGTTAAAGACTAAACATTAATTACAATAGTAATATTTTTAAAAGATGAAAAATATTTTAGTACAGAAAAAAATTCTTGAAATCTTTAATACAGAACTCAGAAAGTTTTGTTCAAATAGTTAAGCATTGTCAAACAGAAGGTCATTGGAATCAACCCAACACTAAAAGGAATCCCCAATTTGGGCAGCAGTGAAGGAAACTTTATTCAGTGCAAACAGCTCATTTGTGACACAGCACTGCCATGGAATAGCTCAACTGTGGTACAGCACAGCTGTGAAAACAGCACATCTGTGGAACAGCTCAGTTGTGATATAGCACTGCTTTTAAGAGGCCCTATGGCCAGGTCAATTCTCCAGCTAGGCAGCTCTGCTCTGCTCCTTGCTGATTTGCTCTCATCTGGTCTGCTCTGCTCTGGGGAGACATCTTCAGTGTTTCTGCTCCAGACAGGGAAAGGGCATATTCTGTGTAGAGGTAAAAAGTGCAAACCCAGGGCCAGAAGAAATCTAACATACTTACCTAAGTCCCCGCCCCTGGCCCGATTGGTCCTTCTTCATACAAATGACTCCAAGTTCCTGCAGTTTGGTTGGTCCAAAAGGCACTGCCCTGGTTATTCAGAACAGAGCTGCTCTGATTGGTTGGTGAAGAAACTGATGGGAGGTGGGGATGAAATACAGCTGCACATCTCTGATTGGCTGGAGAAAGCCTTAATGCTATTGGTTGAAAGATTCCAGGAACTCATTAATGAGGGCTGGCTCCGATTGCAGAAACCCAGTTGCTGGCAGGCAGGTCAGTGCAGAGGAGGGTAGTTCAGGGCAGGCTTCTTCTCCCAGGTGCAGTATGTATGAGGCCCCTGTGCAGAAATGGCTATATGCTGTTTTTGTTTGTTTGTTGTTTTTTAAACCTGAGCCCAGTTAAGCCACCAGGATGCCCTTTTCACTAGGTAACTTCTATTTCAGGGTCCACAGCATCTACCAAGTACAAGACTCAGACAAGTACCAAGACTCTACCAAGACTCAAATAACTTACTGTCTCTTTTCCTTACAATAAGGTTACAACTTTAAATGTCCATCTGTTAATAGGGGGGAAATAAGAGCATTTGGTACTTCAATTTTTAAAATGTTATACATATATATACTCTTGCCTAAAACTTATTTTGTCTCAAGACACTAAGTGTAGTCCCTTGTTTTATTCACTGTTCTCATCCATTTGGGTACTTTTCTGGAATAGGTTCATATTGGTTATTCCCATTTCCTTACTTCACTTCTCAGCCCACTGCAGTTTTGTTCTTCAGTCCATAGTCCCAGTAACACTGCTCTTGGCAAGATCATTCATGACATCTTACTTGCCTAAGCACTGTACACACTTATCTCACCAGACTTCTCTGCTTCCCGGGTGATTGTTTCTCTTTGGATCTCTCTATACCTCTCATTTCAGTAAGTTACACTCACCTAGTGCTCTTACTTTTCTAGTTTTCCTGTGTCTTTTATGGATTTCTTTTCCTCTTTGTGGGCCTTTAATGTTGGTGTTCCTCTGCTCTTCATTATATTTCTCATTTTACATGTTTTTCCTGTGTGATCTAGTTAGGTCTCATGACCTTAGTTAGCTACAATCAATTGGTAACAAATCCCTTTCTCCAGACCTGATTTTTTTTTAATTTACTGATTTTAGAGAGAGAAACATTGATGTGTTGTTCCACTTATTTATGCACTCATGGGTTGCTTCTTGTATATGCTCTAACTGGGGAGAAAATCTGCAACCTTGGCGGATCAGGATGAAGTTCTAACCAACTGAGGTACCCAGCCAGGGCTCCAGTTCTGATCTTAATTATATAGCCAACTGAATGCTGGACATCTTCTCATGGAGATCCTAATGTATCTAGAGATGAATTCTCCTTGTCCCTCAACTTGGTAAGTCTTCCGTATTTACCACCTCAAGTTGTTGATACAATCATCCACCCAGACACCCAAGGCAAAATCCTGGCATTAGTCTAGACTCTTCCCTTCCCATTTGCATTCCATACTCAATCAATCGCCGAATTTTGTTAATTTTACCTACCATTTACCTCTGTCCCCACTTCTATCGTTGCTACCACTGCCATAATTTAAGCTTTATCATTTCTTGACTGCTTGTTCAACAGCCTCCTCATTGATTTCTCTGCCCAATTCAATTTCCATCTAAAACAATGGTATGGGGAGTGACTAAAGAAGTGGGGTGGGGGACAGGTGGTAAGCTGAGTGGAGAGGGAGCAAAGAGGGAAAAAATGGGACAACTGTAACAGCATAAACAATAAAACATTTTTAAAAAATGTTAAAGAACCAAAATAAATAAATACAGCCTCTTGCCTATCAAAAAAAAAAGAAAAAAAATACTATTTGAACCAAATCACCCTCTTGCTTAGCTCCCTCTGGTCCTTTTCCATTATCTGTAAATTGCTTAACCCTTTGAATGCTGTCAAGGGCTTTATGTAATTCGGCCCTTGCCTATCTCTCCAGCCTCATTCTGAGTTGACTTCATGCTCCAGGAATATAAGACCATTTGTAGCTTTCTGACATAATTCAAGATTCTTTGTATCTCTCATACTGTTTTCTGTACCTGGCATGTTCAATATTTTCCTTTATAACTTGATTTTTATGTCCTGTTTAAGCATTATTTAACTACCCAAAGTCATAAAGGTAACATGAGTAGATACCAAGGTTTCTTGTTTTCTATATGGATATTCAATTGACCCAACACCATCTATTGAAACGCCCATTTTTTTCTCCACATTACTAGTGTCACCTTTGCATAAGTAAAATGTTCAATAAGCATCTGTTTGAGAACTCTATTCAGTTCCATTTGCCTACTTTCTAATACCTGGTAGTATAAATTCTCCAGCTTTGTTCTTCCAGAGCATCTTAGCTATTCTTGGTCTTCTCAAATTTCCATATAAATTTTAGAATCAGCTCAATTTACACACACACAATGTGCTATGATTCTAACAGGGATTAGACTAAATCTACAGATCAACGGAGTCTTCTGATCTATGACCATCGTATACCTGTCCAGTTACATGCGTCTTCTCTCATTTCTCCCAATAATAAATATTCAGTACAGAGCTCTTAAGACTGCACAAATCCTTTATTAAAATTTATTCCTAGGGCAAATTCATGGATGGTGCCCCAAAGACGTCAGGTCCTAATCTCTGGAATCTGTAAATGTTATTTGGAAAAAACAGGTCTTTGCAGATGTGACTAAAACTATGGATCTTGAAACAAGTGGGTTGTTCTTTTTAAAGATTTTATTTATTTATTTTTAGAGAGGGGAAGGGAGGGATAAAGAGAGGGAGAGAAACATCGATGTGTGAGAGATACACTGATTGGTTGCCTCTTGCCTGACCCCAACTGGGGACCTGGCCCACAACCCAGGCACATGTCCTGACTGGGAACTGAACCAACAACCTTTTGATTTGCAGGCCAGCACTCGATCCACTGAGCCACACCAGCCATGGCACCGCCATTAGTGTC
This sequence comes from Desmodus rotundus, assembly GCF_022682495.2. Classification (NCBI taxonomy): domain Eukaryota; kingdom Metazoa; phylum Chordata; class Mammalia; order Chiroptera; family Phyllostomidae; genus Desmodus; species Desmodus rotundus. The sequence continues at coordinate 84,553,736 of NC_071398.1, forward strand.
GTTACAAGACAAAGGAAGAGGGAAATTTGAGACACACAAAGAGGAGAAGGTAATATGAATAGCCAGACTGGTGATGTGGCTTCAAGCCACGCAATGCCAGCAGACAGAAGAAACTGGAAAAGGCGAGAAACAGATTGTCTTCTAGAGCCTAAGGAAGGAATATGGCCCTGACACCTTGATTTTGGACTTCTGGTCTCCAGGACTTTTGAGAGAATAAATTGTTTCAAGCCACTAAATTTGTGGTAATCTATTTTAGCAGCCATAGGAAACTAATATACTAGGTATTTGATGTTTTTGATGCATTTGTATATCATTTTTTAAAAGATATTATTTATTTATTTTTAGAGAGAGGGGAAGGGAGGGAGAGAGAGAAATATCAATGTGTGGTTGCCTCTCATGTGGCCCCCACTGGGGACCTGGCCTGCAACCCAGGCATGTGCCCTGACTGGGAATTGAACCAGAGACCCTCTGGTTCACAGCCCGCGCTCAATCCACTGAGCCACGCCAGCCAGGGCTGTATATCATTTTTTTAAAAAATTCATTTTCTAATTGTTTACACCAGTATATAAAAATATAATTAATCTTTATATGCTGACTATATCCAGTAACTTGCTAAATTCACTTATTAATACTAAGTTTATAATTTTATATGTAGACTATGATTTTTCCAAATAACAGACTTATGTATTTCTTTCTAATCCTTATACATTTTACCTTCGCCTTTTGCAATCACTAGGATGTCCAGTACAATAAAGAAATATATACTCTTACATCTTTTGATTTTGGAACTATGAGAATGTATTGTCTGTTCCAAACTTAAAGTACAAAGAAAATAGTAAAAAATTAATAATAATTACAGTAAGAAAACAGCCAAACAAAATAACATCCTTCTTATCAACAAATGCAAAGGCCTTTTCTAATTTATTCCCATGACTCTGCATCATTGGACATTGTTTATTAACCCCTTCTTAAAGCTTTCTTGTTCAGATTCTTTTCTTCCTTTAGCCCCATACTCAAGATTTTCTCCTTACGTCATTTCTCTTTCAAGACTGCCCTGTTAAATGTTGGGAAATCATTTTAAGGCCCATTAGTATTTTTCTGATGCAGGCCACACTCCTTTTTTTCAGCACCAAAACAGAAACTTGCTTTCCTTTCTTTTTAAAAAATGCCATAACCCACCTCCCTCCCTGAGGTTCTTCTCCCAAGAGTAAACTGCAGTCTGCCTTGTTCTGCCTTCCTTGCTGTACTCAGAGTGTGGAATCTTTTTTACTGTAAGGGTTTTACAATAATAAAAATGGTACAAAAGTCCCCTAATCTTCAATGTTTTGGTCCTTGATCTGTATGCAGAAAAGTGGGTGGAAGGTGTTACAAAGCTGAGTGTCAGAAAGCTGGCTGGCCAAGAGGCCTCACACTGACATTTTTTGGTGAATTCACTCAGTATAGGACCGGAGATGCTGAATCATGTTCATCAGAAGCTTGTGTATATAAAACAATGGAAAATATTACTGTCAAAGAAAATAGCTATTCATTTCATTTGGTCAGGACGTTCTCTCCTTATAGAGAAACTACATGGGAGTTAAAATAGTATTCAGAACTTTGTGTGTTGATAAAAGGAAGAGAATAAAAGGTTTAGTAGTATGGCTTAGATATTGAATGGAATTATATCAAGCTTTGAGAGGGGTGAAACTATCTCCACCACCAGAACCAGATAGATTTTGCACCTGCCCAAGAGACTTTCCTTTAGACAAGGGCCCTGCCAAATACTTACTTCCCAAGCTTTTTTTTTTTTTTTTTTTTTTTGGCTCATTTCCTGATTTAAGTGAAGGCTTGCTCTGGTCAGAGAGTCTTATTTCTGGATTGATCCAGTCTGCATTGACCTAAACTAGAAAATCCTTCCAAAGCAATCTTCTTAAGTGTTTGGAAGATACCTTATTGTTGACCCCAAATACTATTTTGCATGTATCTGCATACTAGACGTGCAGTCAGTTCTCACACTACTCATGAGAGAGGGGAAAAAAAAAAAGAAAATCATTAATATCCCCCATAGCCAGGCAAGCTGGTACATAGCCGAAGTCCTCAAATCTGGTGAACGACAAACGCAGTCCCCTATTCCTCCTGCCGCCTAATGCAGTTCAGAAAAGCATTACAGAGCACATCTCCGACCAGGCTGGAAAGGCTGCCAGAACGCAGCTCCGTCTTCACCTCCGCTCTGGGACCCCGCCCTCGCCCCAGCTCTCCTCCAAGCCTCGACCGCAGGCTGACACCGACTGGGTAGGCGCCAAACGGGCAAGAACTCCGTCCTCATTCCGCCACTGACAGCAGCCACTCCCAAACTCATGAAATACCAACCAAAAGAAAGAAAGAAGAAAAGAAACGAAAAAAGAGAAGGTGAGAAGAGGAAAACGAGGGTGAGGAGTAAGGTTAAAAACAAAAAACCTTTTAGCAAAATGCAGCTGCATTGCTCAGTACTGGAAACTCAGCTCGGCACCTTCGGGCTCTCTAGGGAATCAGGCCCCAGTTCAGAGAGTCAGAAACTAAAACGGCAGCGAGTACGACCGAGTCTAGTTCTCCGGCCGGATGGGCCTGGGAAGGCCAAGGCCGCCTGCTCCACTGCCGGGCTCCACGGCGAGCAAGCGCGCGACAGCCGCTGGACGCCGGCGCAGGGGCCCTGGTCCCGAACAGCCAGTCCAGCGCAGTTCCCGAAGAGGGCCGCGCTCCCCCCGGGGAGCATCCGGCCCGCAACCCCCTCGGAAAAAGGAGGGGCGGCTCCCAGGACTCGGGCGCCACGGGTCGCGCCTGCCTTTCTCACGCTAGCCGCGTTCCTTCCGCCCCGAGAGGGCAAAGAGTCCCGCTCGTCCGCGTGCGCCTCCGCCCCGGCTGCAGAGCGCCCCCTAGGAAGGAAGTCCGAGAGGCGGCGGCGCCTCTGCGGCGACTTTATTAGTGATCGCCGGGAAGGCAGCCCCGTCTGCCGGCTAGCGGGGCTTCCCCGCGCCCCCCCCCCCCGGCGGTCCCCCGCCACCCCTCCCCGGCGGCCGGAACCTCCCTGCGGGGCGGAGTGATACTGGCGGCGGGGTAGAGCGCGGCGCGGCCGAGCGGGGAACCCGGGACTTCGCGGGGCGGGAGGCGAGTGGAGGGGGGGGAGGAGAGAGAGGCGGGGCCGGGGCGGGTTGTTGTGAGGAGACTGCGCTACTGCCGGACCGGGGCGGTTATGGCGGCTCCATATTAACACCCTCCTCCTCCTCCTCCTCCTCCTTCACCGCCGCCGTCTCCTCCTCCTCCTTTCCCTCCCGCCCGCCCTCGTGAGCGATCTCCCCCTTCACCCAGCCGCCTACCTCTTCCCCTCACCTTTCCCCCTCCCCTCTTCTACCATGCCCGGCATGATGGAGAAAGGGCCCGAGTTACTGGGGAAGAACCGATCGGCCAACGGCAGCGCCAAGAACCCGGCGGGCGGCGGTGGCAGCGGCGCCTCGTCCACGAACGGCGGGCTGCACTTCTCGGAGCCCGAGAGCGGCTGCAGCAGCGACGACGAGCACGGTGGTAGCCTCGAACTCCTCCCCGCCAGCCCGCCTGCCCCCTCCCTCCTCCCCTCCCCCAGCCCCCTCCCTCCGCCGCGCTCCCGCGCTCCCTCCCCTCGGAGCCCGGGCGCTGCGGTCGCCTCGAACTCCCGGTGCAGTGCAGCAGCACCCCCGCGACCCCCGTCCCTCCGCCCTCGACCAATCCCCCGCCCTCACCCCCCCCCGCTCCCCGCCCCCATCCTCTGCCATCTCCCGGAGTGCCCGGAGTTAATATCTTCCCAGCCACCCTCCGCTTCTTGCCTCCCTCCAGCAATTTTTATATTTTATTAAGTGTCTCTTCCTTTTTCTCCTTTCTTTTTCTTTCTTTTCTTTCTTTCTCCTTCTCTCTCTCTCTGTCTCTTTCTGTCTCTCTCTCTCTCTCTCTCTCTCTCTTGGCATTGCTTTGCAGATGTTGGGATGAGAGTCGGAGCTGAATACCAAGCCCGGATCCCTGAATTTGATCCAGGTAGATATATTTGCTTAGGCGAAACCTAGTCTCCCCTTTCCTGGGATTGCTTTAGGGTGGAAGGGGTAGAGGGCGGGCGGGCGGGGTAGGGGTCCCGGTGTGCGATTAGGAGGGGATGCGGGGCTGGGATGGGCAGGCATCTCTGGCGGGGAGGCTGTCAGGCTTGGCAGGGCTGTGACACAGGGCGTGTGGGCAGATGTGTGCATTGCAAGGTTAACATGGTTTCTTTGGAGGCCACTTGCCCGCTGGTGGCATCGCCCTTCTGCCCCCTGAGCTCGGGGCGAGGCCGAGGAGAGCAGAGGGAGCCAGCCCTCGGCGGATTGGGGGTCCGGGGAGAAGGGACAGCGGGGCCGTGTGTTAAGAATCAAGCCAATGTCAATGGCTAGACCCCCGGTCTTGGGGAGCCGAGGGCCTCGCTGCGCGAGGGCGGCGGCTGCCCAGGCTTCTGTCACCGGTTGAAGCCCAGGGCGAGCCTTCCTCGACCCGAGAGCACCAGGGATTTTCTCTCTCCTTTCTTTTTGGCTAGGTGGTGTAGCTTTGCTCGCGCCAGCTCTGCGGAGTGTAGGAGCCGGGGAGAGAAAGGGATGGAGGAAGGGGGTGGGGAGACGCCAGAGGCACACACCTCTCTCGCGAGCCAGCCCTAGGAAGTCAGACCACAGGACAGTGGCGGCAGCTGCCAAGGAGACATTTTCTCCCCGAGCAGCCAGGTTCCAGCGTCCTCTGCCAAGCCAGCTTGCGGGCTCCCTGTCTACTTTTCTCCAAACAGGCTCTCTGGCGGTCACGGGATTTCAGCCTGGACGGGGATTGGGCGAGAGTTCCGCATATGGAGGCGCCCTTGCTGGAGCCTCTCGTTGTGGAGCGTGGAGCGTGTTTCCTTCTCCCCTCCCCACCCCACCCCAGACCCTCTTCAGTTCAGGCTTTGGACAGACTTTGAAGGGGCTGGGTCAGTTTTTTGCCCATTGCCTGCTCGTTATAAAACGTTGTGTCTGTGTGGGACTCTTGAAATCTGTATTAGATAAATAGGTCTTAGTTGTATTTTTTTGGAGTGTTGAAATAGCATGTTTGATTGTAGGGTATAGCTGAGTATCTCCATTCCTCCCCTACCCGTTACGGCAGTGCAAAATTCACCAACCATTTAAAGAATTAGGCAGCAGCTCTTACTGTTGCAAGGAAGAGGGTAAAATAATGGATGTTAAAAGAATTGTCAGTGCAGGCTATTTTTCAAAAGGTAAAAACAATATTGGAGTGCTCACTGGATCTGGATTCCTCTCTAAATGTCAGGGCTCATATATTTTATTCAAAAGTAATCGATGTGGGTACTAGTGGGCTTCAGATAATTTTAAATGTGAAATTAATTTTCTCTGATGTAGCTAGTAGGTGAATGGCACTTTCACATTACTGTGCTGTCTCAGGTTTTAGCTAGACATTTGGAAACAGCATGCTTCGGCTTCAGGTAGGTGGAGTTTGGGTCCCAGCTCTTCTTTATATGCTCTGACCAAGTCACTGGTCTTCCCTGACCCTCCATTTTCCTAATTATAAAATGGAAATAAAATATTTCATGGAATTCTTGCCAGGATTACATGGCCGGGCAGTTATTCAGTAAAGATTAATTTTTGTAATTAAGAATGATTCTGCATATATTTATACCTTGTTGATTTGGGGCTTTCATATGGACTCTGCTTTGGGGGGAACTGATGAACTTATTTCCAAAATAGAACTCTGCAGCCAGGCCTGGCCGGGTAGCTCACTTGATTAGAGTGTCCTCGCCATACCCAAGGTTGCCAGTTCGATTGGTCAGGGCACATACAACCAGCGAATGCATAATAAGTGGTACAACAAATCAATGGGTTTTTTTCTCTCTCCCTCTGTCTAAAATCAATAAAATAAAATATTTATAGAGCTGGGCAGCCAGAATTAATTCATAGGTTAATAAACATGCCTTTCTTTTTGCTCTTAGGTTTATATTTCATAGACAACTATACACAGGTTATTTAGGGGTCTTGTGTTTAAGAGTCAGACTTTATGTTGGAACAAATTCACATGTAATGGCCTGATCACAGTAAAGCATTTTTTGTTTCACAGTAGACTAAATCCCAAGACAAATTTCAAAGTTTGAAAAATAATTTATTAAAAATGCACAAGACTGCCTTGGCCGGTGTGGCTCAAATGGTTGGAGCATGGTCCGGTAAACGGAAAGTTTGTGCATTTAATTCCCAGTGAGGGCACATGCCTAGGTTGCGGGTTTGGTCCTGGTCCCCAGAGGACACCTGTCCTTAGGAGAGGCAACTGATCAACGTTTCTCTTTCTCCCTCCCATCCCCTCTCTCTAAAATCAACAAGTATGTTCTTGGATGAGGATTTTAAAAAAAGATACAGATGACTTCAGGTGATTTTTACATGGCCACTATGTGGATTATCCAATTTACTTGATCATCATATTTTGCTTATTTTGATCCTAAGTCTTAGTCTATCTTCATAAAGATTATTTACCCATAACCATGTAAGTCATTTGGAAGCAGAATTTCTTAGGTACCAAGGTTATGATCAGACTGTAGAAAAAGTAAGGAGATTTTTTTGGTGGTAGATCATTTAATTGGAGGAGATGATGATGATAGAAATTAAAAACAAAAAATAAATTATTAAATGACTTTTAGAAACTATGAGAATTGAGATTTAAGTTAGAATTACTGAAGTTAGAGAATAGGAATAGTTTACATTAATTAATGGACCATTGTTAAAAATGCCTTTACAAAAATGTACTAACTGGATTTTTGATTATTTTCTTAGGTTCCTTTTCTTTTGATTCTTTACTAGGCCTTCCAAACTTCTATTTAGTACCTACTGACTGTGTATAGCATGAGGAACTGTTTTGTGTGATGATTAAGAGTCTCACATCTTACAGTATGCCTTTTGGCTAACGTGGCATAGTGACCCGAGATGAACTCCCTGATGTATCCAGGCCCTGGTTTTTTCATTTCTAAAAAGGAAACAATGTTAACTATATCACAAGAATAAGTGAAAAATAGTGTATATAAAGAAGTGTCCTTCGAAATAATTTACCTGCATACTGCACATAAAAGAATTTTGAAAAAAACAGATTCTCACACATTTTCAAGTTGACATCTATCATTTGTCACTATTTAAATAGTTGAGAAATGTAATTTTAAGTCTATTGAAAACATTAACACTTTGAAATAGCTGTTATGTCCTTATTTTAAATGCATGCAATTACCTATAAATACTAGAGTAATGTGATGGTATCTAGTTTATAAAATACATGAAGAGGCTCTTAACGGTCTGAAAGTTTACATTGTACCTCTTTGCCTTTGAAGTTATTTCCATGCATTTTTCCCCACAGAATTTTATAATGTATTTTTATGCTCGAGAGTGCTTTTTTGATTACCTAATTTCTCTACCACCATAATATGTATTCTTGTGAACAGAAGGTTCTAAGTGTTAAGTCTCTTTTGGCTTGAGTTACTACAATTAATGCATAACTGGTTAATATTCTCATAGTCACGGGGCCTCAAATAAAGGAGGGCATTGCTGACAGCCTTTTGGTAACACAGAGATTTTTACATTTTAAGCAGTGTACTCTTACAAGACTTGGGATGGGTGAGAGACCTGCCTTTTTATTTTAGGGAGAGAAATGCATTTATGAAGAAAGAGATCAGACGTAGAATGAGTAGACACCTTAGAGTACAGGTGAGTTCCCAGGTAGATTGTCTTGGGAAGGAGAACATAGGGCAGTGGAAGGTCTGAATCTGATTTCCGTGAAACTTACTCACACTTAGGTATCCCCTTGGAAAGTCTCGGTTTACCGCAGTGTGAAGTTGGTTAATTAAGTATGTCATTCAGAACCTAGTTTATAAATGGTAGGATTTGAAAAAATACTTGAGGTGTCTTAATATTTTTAATACTAAGTTACATGGGATATTTGTTCCATGAGTTTTTTATATTAAAAATTTTAAAGGAAATTTAAAAGGGAGCAGGTTTTTATTTTTGTACTTTGAAATTTGCTCTTGGTGTAGAAATCCTAGTTTATCAGAATTACAGTCATTGCTCGGTATCCAATGAAGATTGGTTACAGGAGCCCTGAGGATACTAATATCCATGAATGTTCAAGTCCCTTGTATAAAATGGCATAGTATTTGTATATAACCTACTCATATCCTCCTGTATACTTTATCTCTAGATTACTTAGAATACCTGATACAATGTAAGTAGTTGTTATACAATATTGTTTAGGGAGTAATGATGAAAAAAAACTACATGTTCATTATAGACACAACCATCGTAGGCCTAACTACATAGTACACATCCTCAACAATGTACCATTTTTTTCCAAATATTTTTGATCCCATGATTGGTCAATCTGTGAATGTGGTACCATGGATACAGAAGGCCACCTGTACTTCTGTTTTATAGTTGTTGGTTTTCCCCAATTGATCTCATAAATGTACTTTACCAACTGTAGTTAAAGAGATCTAAAAAAATTTCAAAGGGATTAAGTGAAACTTGTGTTTCCCCTTTTCAAAGGGATTAAGTGGACACAAGTTTCACTTAATATTTTTTAAAAACTGTTCAATAATTTCCAGAACTGGCACACTACTATACTCTTTTAAAATTGTGGTAGCTTGCTACCTAGGTTTTGGTTGGTTGGTTGGTTTTTTTAATCCATTCAGAAATTATGATCCTTCTAAGGCTAGGTTATTTTGTTTGTGAGTAGAGTTTGAGTCTCAGTACTATTCATGAGTATCAAACAGTTTTAAGAGACAATCTTCAGTATTGTTGCAGATAAAAAGGAAATACACATTGGGTTTGTATCCTTTAAATATTTTAGTTCATTTTAACTTTTGAA